>NC_062558.1:138646138-138966138 GCF_016906955.1 Phacochoerus africanus
GGTGTGCTGGGGCGATGCAGAGTTCCTCAGACACCGTCCTGCAGAGGGGAGCACAGAGAGAAAGGGAACTGCAGTTTTATTTTCTGAGTTGAACTCATATTTCGCATTTGTTTTACAGCATGCACAATCTATTGGTGCCAGAGCACATGGACATAACCGATAAAACAGACCTGTCCTGGAGGTCCACACTCCGAATTTTACGGATGGAGGTTTTGGATCAAAAAGATCAGAGAGCGTGTAGCCCATATTTGGGGCTGCACCTCGTCATAAAAGGGATGACTGGTTTTAACCACCCAGAAGTTTTGTATTTCCATGAAGATACTGGTTAAGCCAAAGGCTCTCTATTTAGAGGAATCTACCGAAAAAAAGTAGTCATTCAGAAGATGCTTACGAGTGAAAAGAACTTTTTTCCAGGGTATTAAAATGCGCTAACCTTGTTTTCCATAAACCAAATGATTCTCTGAGGAAACAGAATTAAATTATCAGAAAATCAAATGTATATGGCATGTCCAAGACTTCTTTTGTTCTTTGCATGTGTGAACGCTTCACAAATATGTCCTACAGAGAAAGTGTGAGATTCTCAAAGGAAATTAGCTGGGAGCATGAAAGAGTTCAGGCCTGAGCTGTTGTCTGAGCCACCTTCACCAGCTATAAAAGTATGGGTTCCTCAAACCAAAATATGTAAAAGAGAAGAAAATCAGCAAAAGGAAAGCAGAGCGCTATGAAAGCGGAGCGAGGAGGAAAAGGAAACATTCTCCATATTGCGGCTGGAAAGAAGGGAAGAGGCCTTGGGAAGCAGACGAACGTTGGCAACGATGTCCGGGGTGCACCAGGGGTTCTCTGCGGGGGTGGGTGCAGGGTCAAGGAGCTGCTTTGGAACAAGTGCACCCACAGGCTAAAAGCCAGGTGCCAAGGATTCTCCTTTACGGAAGCTGCTGGATGCCCTCAGTCTAGTTCTGCTTGTCTGTTTCTTTGGAACAGAGATGTGGGTTCTGTCTCTGCAGGGAACTACATAAGGCCTTGGCGGGCTCTAGCCAGTGGGGCCAGATCTGGCCACTGCCCGTCACTGCAAATAAAGCTTTATTGAAACAGCCATGCTCATCTGTTTACATGTGGTCTGGGGCTGCTTTCCTGATACAACGGCAGAGTTGAGTCATTATGACAGAGGCTCTATGGCCCACAAAAAGCTTAAAATATTTACTCTCTGGACCTTTACAGAAAAGTTTGCTGAACCCTGAACTAAAGAGTGAAAAGCAGCCTATTTTTCAGACACCTCGTCTGCCTGGTGTAAATAATCCAGGTGTTTAGACGTGTCTACAGGGAAGACGATGACTTGGCTCTTCTTCTAAGGGCTGGCAGTTGCTTTTATGTAGCGAGATGTTGGATGCAGGGGCAGCAGGGGATGGAGGGAGAGGCTGCGGCGGGGGAAGGCTGAGAGCCCAAGAGCAGAAACCGAGTCAAGAGGGAAGCAGACGCAGGTGTGCTGGGCAGAGGAGAGGGAACAGTCGCCTAGAGCTGCCGTGTTTCTTTCCTCAGACGCGTCTATAGATCCGCAAGCTTTTCAGGCAGAAGTGGCCTTGCTCTGGGGCAAAGGTCTGATGAAACCGGCACAAGAGGCCTGTGATCTGCATGGACACGCAAGGCCTAGCTGAGGACGGATTATGTCAACTCACGGGTGACAGAATAATCCCCCCCACATGTACAGAACAAGGCTGAGGGGAGCCGGTCTCATGTGCACCTCCCCGCGCGGAGCCCTCCGCAGGGGTCCTGTCTGGGCCTGCTGTTCATCGGGTCTGGGGTGCAACCTACAGGGGCTGAGTGAGACGTCCACGTTGGAGCCACGATCCAGCACACTGCAGCTCAATGAGTTCCCAAAACAGAGCCTGCAGAATCTCACTGTCCCAAAGTTCAGGGGAACAGACAGTGTAAAGCGGAGTTAGCCTCAGCGACCAGAATCAGCTTCCAGGTCCCAGGAGGCAGTGCTGACCAAAGGACACCCGGGCTCTGTCCTGGGCATCAACCAACAGCGGGGTCAGAAACGGCAGCACGGAAGGAACACTGAGGAACAGAGAGGGCCCCCCGAAGACGAACCAAACTGGAATCACCGTCTCCAGGTGACTGCGGCCACGTTTTGTCAGGCGAGTCTCCCCGTTGTGGGTTGGGGATGGAGGGATGGAGATTTGGGCTCACTGAAGGGGAGGCCATCTCTTGGTGCCAGTTATCACTCTGAAACTTTGGCGTTCTTCTCAAGCAAAATCAGGTGAGCTCGGATCATTGGAAGCAATCAAGCAGAGGCAGGGGGTCTTCCGTCGTGGAAGGGTAAGGAGGTCCACATTCTGGAACAGCCTTAGCTCCCTAAGTCTCTATGTGCCACAACCCAGGGGGATCCACCCTACACAGAATCAGCATAGACGATTACATTAAACCTGGGCCCTGACCTCCCAGGACAATCTTTTTTCTAAATGGGCCACCCTTCCACCCCCGCCCCCCAAGCTTTGACAAGATGCCAGGGATTTCACCTGGCATCTTCCGATGGCTCTCACACCTGGGAGAGCCTTGGTGCCACCTGAGACAGTGAACTCTGATTCCCTGGGACACGGGGGTCAGCACAGCTGTTGCACAATAGAACCGTGTCTCTGAGCACAGGAGACCCGGGGACACCTTCACGCTGCTTCCCTTTCCCTTCCTACCCTCTACTCCTCCCACACAAAAATGGCTGTATTAGACAAAAAAGACAAAAAAAAAATTGTTTATAAACCCCTAGCCTGGGAACCTCCATATGCCACAGGTGCGGCCCTAAAAAGACAAACAAAAAAAGAAAAGAAAAAAATGGCTGTATTGTTTGTCATTTACTTGGGGTGGGGAGGGGGAAGGAGATGTCCTTCCAGGCTTCTCTCTTGACCCTACGGATGGCTATAAATAGATTAGATTTATATGAGTGGAGTCATACTACATACAGTGACTTACAACTTGCTTGTCTCGTAACATGAAAACTGGCAAAATACCCAGGTAGAAAAAAAAGTCCTCATTTTAACAGCTCCGTAGTATTCCATCTGCTCATGTTCCAAACTATAAAATCTACCTACTAAGCTGCAATGAAAAGCACTGAATATACACCTATGCACGTGCACTGAATTATCTTTCAGTACAAACTTCACACTTCCAGACATATTGCCAAACTCTCCTCTGAAAGCTTCTGTCTATTTATATTTCTATTAGAAGTTTATAATTTTATTCATCCTCTTACCAGCTATAAATATTGTTACTTTACTTAATCATGGCCATGAATACAGGTGAAAATATGTCAGTGATACTCTAGTTTGCATTTCTCCTCTGGATGTTAAGTGTTCGGGCTTCGGGTTAGACCAGCACCACAGGTCTATCCAAGTTCTCGTCTCGTTGGATGATCTGGACAAGGGACAAAGCTAAATTTAAGGACAAGTTTAAAGTGCTTATATAGGAAGCATAATACAACATGACAAATGTTGAATGCAAGGTTGGCTTAATATTTGAAAATCAGTGTGATTCACATACCAACAAACCAAGAAAGAAAAACCATGAGATCATCTCAAAAACTCAGAAAAGGCATTTGACAAGCTCTAACATGCATTGCTGATAAAAGCTCTCATCAAAGCAGGAACAGAAGAGAACTCTCTAACAGAGAAAAAGCGCATCTAAGAAAAACCTAGAGTTAAGATCATACTTAGTGGTGAAAGACTGAATTCCTTCCTTGTGATCGGTAATGAGACACGTATGTCTGCTCTCAGACTTCCATTCAACACTGTACTAAAGGATCCACCCAAAGCAGGAAGGCAGGAAAAGAACAAATAAGGCAAAGGTATCCAGACTGAAAAGAAAGAGACGAAGCTGTCCGCTTGCCCATCACATGACCATCTACAGAGAAAATCTGGAACATGCCCCAAACTCCTAAAATTAGTAAGTAAGTTCCGCAAGGTCGCAAGATGCATCATCAACGCCAAAAACCAACTGTATCTCCATATACTAACAACCACTGGAATTTAATATAAAAGCGAGAGCATCCCTTGCAATAGCACAAAAAAAAGACCTACACACTGAAAACTATAAAATACGCTGAAAGAATTGAAGGACGACCCAAATAAATACAGAGACATAGTGTGTTCCTACATCAGAAGATTCCATGGCGTTAGGATACTGTCTCCAAACAGAACTACAAATTCAGCACAAACGCAACCAAAATTCCCATGGGGTTTTTTGTTGGTTTATTTTGGTGGGAATGAACAAGTTAATGCTAAAATTTATATGGAAAAGCAAAAGACCTAAAATAGCCAAAACAACTCTGAAAAATAACAAAATTGGAGGACGAGCTAATTTCAAGGGTTGTTTTAAAGCTGTTAAGTCAAGACCATGTAACACTGACATGAGGACTGACAAGCAGACTGAAGCCACAGAGTCCAGAAACAGACCCACGCATATGTGGACACTTAATAGGCTACAAATGTGCAAAGAAAGCTCAGTGGGGGCGGGGTCCCCATATGCGCCACCAACAGAAATGAATTCAAAACGGAGAAAAAGCCTAAGTGTAAAAACTAAAACTTTCGAGATAAAACACAGAAGAAAATGTGGGGGATGCTGAGTGATACAAAGGTTTCTTAAAGACTACACGGAAAGTAGCATCGCTAAAAAGAAACTGCTGACATAACTGAGTCACTTGACGGCACCCCCTGAAACGAACACAGTATTTATTTATAAGTCAACTCTACTTCAACTTATAAAAAGAAACCAAGACACGCCTGATAAAAATTAAAAGCTCTCCTCTGCTTAAGGCACTGTTACATCAGTGAAAAGACAAGCCAGAGACTGGGAGAAAATATTTACAAAGCATATATCTGACAAAGTTCTTTATCAGATATATATAAAGGACTCTCGAAACTTAATAACAAGGAAAAAAACAACTCGGTTTTGTTCTTTTTTTTTTTTTTTTTTTTTGCCATTTCTTGGGCCGCTCCCGCGGCACATGGAGGTTCCCAGACTAGGGGTCGAATCAGAGCTGTAGCCACCGGCCTACGCCAGAGCCACAGCAACGCAGGATCCGAGCCGCGTCTGCGACCTACACCACAGCTCACGGCAACGCCAGATCATTAACCCACTGAGCAAGGGCAGGGACCGAACCCGCAACCTCATGGTTCCTAGTCGGATTCGTTAACCACTGCGCCACGATGGGAACTCCACACTCGGTTTTTAAAACTGGGCCAAAGATTTGAAGAGAAACTTCATCAAAGATACACTTTTGAAAAATAAGCACATGAAAAGATGCTTCACACAATTAGTCATTGGAAAAACGCAAATTAAAACTATAACAATTCACCACCACATGCATATTAGCATATTTAAATTAAGATCTTTCAAGGCTAGATTCCAGAGGACCTGGAACTACCCTCTGCTGCTGATGGGAACGGGAAAAGTCACAAGCACTCTGGAAAACAGTTTGGCAGCTTCTTCAAAGTACACCTACCAGGAGCTAAGGACCCAACATTGCCTCTGTGAGAATGCGGGTTCCATCCTGGCCTCACTCAGTGGGTTGAGGATCTGACATTGCCCCAAGCTGTGGCGCAGGTCTCGGATGTGGCTTGGATCCAGTGGTGCTGTGGTTGTGGCGTGGGCCTCAGCCGAAGCTCCGATTCAACCCCCCTGGCCTAGGAACTTCCATGTGCTGCAGGTGCAGCTGTGTGTGAAAAAGAAAAAAAAAATTATACCTACCACAGGACTCAGCCATTCCACTCCTCATCATTTATCCCAGAGAAAGCATGTGTCCATGTAAAACCTGCACACAAATGTTCACAGAGTTTATTCAGAACAGCTAGGAACCTGGACCGGCCGGCATCTCCATCCTCAGGTGAGCCCGTGAGATGCAATACTATTCAGCAACAAAAAACGAATAGACCATTTTTAAGAGAACAAGGACCACTGATACCCACACACAAGGATGAATCTCAAAATAATTATGCTGAGTACAAGAGGCCAAAGCATAGCCATGGTATGTTTCCATGGGTGTAAAATGCTAGCACAGGTGAATCAACACCCAGGGACGGCGGATCGGTGGTTGCCTGGGGAGGGTGGCATCCGGGGAGGGGGAGGGGAGAAGAACCCCAAGGAGGCATTTTCGGCGGGGGGGGGGGGGTTGATACTTTGGGGTATATTCATTACCTCGACCATGGTGATGGTGTCACAGGCACCTGTATGTCAAAGCTTATCAGATTTTACACGTTAAACAATTGCCAATTACTCCTCATTTAAAAACAGAAAACACTTTGGATAGTGTCAGAAGGACGTAAGTTCCCCACAGGCATTAGTTACCATTATTATTATTATTATTAGTGTTGGTTTCCATTATTATTATTTTTCCACCAGATGTTTCTCCAGCAGGTAAACTGCCTAGTCTGGTGATTTTCTGCTGATTTGACATTTTTTGGTCAAAGTATTTTAAAGGTAGAGAAAATTAAGCAGTCGTAATTTAAAGATTTTTCCTCCAGCCATCCCTTTGTCTTTTATCTTCCTGCCACAAACTGTGTTTAGACACACAGTCAGTCTTACCCAGGCTGGTTTCTGGCTTTCTCGTCATATGTTTAAAGGGAGGAATTTTATTTTAAATACTCAGTCTTGCCTACTTTGACCAGCCTTATTAAAGCACAATTTGTAAATACTAAAATTCACGCATTCGAGTTGTACAGCTGGGTGGGTTCTGGCAATGTGACACAGTCACGTTACCCTGTTTCGATCGGCCCCGCATGTCTTTGCACGGCCGTGCCCGCCCCATCCCTGCTCCCGGCACAACTTACCTGCTTTCCGACAGTGTTTTGCCCCGAGTTGCATGTAAATGATCTCCTATTGGTGTTACGCAGTGTATGTATGGTCCTTCTGGCACCCGGCGTCTTTCACTAACCACAGCCTGCTGTGTAGCACCCACCCTGAGAGACACCAGGAATTTGCTGATGGATTCGTTGCTTCCAGCACAGCCTGTGTGTATTTACTATTAGAAGCGATGCCGCTTGGAACGTCCATGGAGAAGCCACTTGTGTGGACATGAGTTTTCATTTTCTTTCCTAGGAATAGGATTGCTGGGTTGCATGCTTAACTGGATACGACACGGCCGAGCTGTTCTCCGAAGGGGCTGTACCATTTCTAACTTCCACCTGCAGTGCAGGAGCATTCCAGCTGCTCCACATCTTTGCCAGCAGTTAGTGGCATCGGTATTTCTAAATTTGAGCCCCTCCAGGATGTGGCAGTAGTTCGGACTTGTCCCTTGTCAGAATTTATTCATGATTCAAGTATCTCCACCATATCGGCTTTCTTTCCTAAGACAAAGATGTGAGTCCTAAAATGTCCTTTATCCAGTAATTAAACGGGCTGAGGCTTCCAAAGGGGTGGTGATTACGATGTGAGAGCATGCCTCCTCATGCACCTGTCACATCTTTAATCAAAGATTTGGAATATAAACTGAGCTTTTGTCATAAGCCACAATGACTTGAGTGTTTTCAGCTAGGAAGGCAAAGAAGGAATTAATTGTTAAATGAAAAGGCGTTTTATCCTACAGGCCTTTACTTCAGTAATATCCACATAAAGACGAGGGAGAAAAAGATGCTCGGGATTAAAATTACATTAGCACTCTGCAACACGCGATGTGGAACATTTGATTAAACTCAAATCCGTGGTGGAGTCCAAAGCGGGTGCAGATGAGGAGGCCCTGGAGTCCGGTCAGGGGCCGGAGGAGGGATGCAGAGGCCTGGCTGACCCCACTCCATGGGAACCGGGCCTCGGAGGACACTGGTGGTGGGGGGGGGGGGGCACAGGAGGTGGGGCCAACGTAATCCTTTACACATAAATACACAGGCACACGCATGCATGTGTGCACTCAGGAACGAGTAACGAGATTTGGATTAGAATAGATTTGGGTGTTAACTCTACTTAACTTCATTATATAGGTGCTTCGTCAAACCAGAAAACGGTATCAAACAGAAGCATTAAAAGCCCATTTTAACAGCCCTTTCAGGTGTGCTGCTCGTCCTGAGGCATCTCAGCAGACGGAAGCTGCGCTCTCCATAGGCGGCCTCTGCTGCCAGGGCCGCAGTGAAATGAGGACGGTGGCCGAGGACGTACCAGCCCGTCCCCCTCCTGGGCAGGTGCACTCCAGCTGCGTGGTCAGCAGCCAAGCAGCGCGTGATCCAGGCCTGAATCCACACCAAGGCTGGCTCCCAGTGATGTCCACAGCTCCCTCTCTGGCTCGACTTTCTGGCAGTCCCACTGAGAGGCTTCCCTGCTATGTGCTCTGTTCACAGCCTTTCCCATTCTCGACATCGCAGAATTTCCGAAGCCGACGGGCGGGCATAACCCAGCAGAGAGGTTCTGGGGGCATAATCCCAGTCCAAACGCACCTGCACATTCACCTTTCCTGGAAAGCATCTTGGAATTCTCCATTTCCGTGACTCCACCCAGAGACTCAGGCGAGAGCAAAGAGGCTGAGGGGTTTCAAGAAACTCCGTGACTTTTATTTCTCCCAAAGATGGGTCCCAAATACACAACATAAACTTCTTGCCATTATAACTCCAAACCAAGGGATTCTTTCTGTGTTCTCCTAGACAGGTATGCCTTTATCTGAAGCCACACCTAAACATGCTTTCCCTGTTTATAATATACGAGATAAAAATTGACCTATAATGCCACTTTGTCATTGCATGGGGGCTACCGTTTTAAGAACAGTGACTTTATTTTCCAGAATTTAAAAGCATGCCGGGGTTCGTGCTATTTGAAGAGTTAGGGTGGAGGTGGCTAGCAGGGATCAATTCTCCCTAACTCTTTCACCCCCAGTATTTCTTCATTTAACACAATCACCAAAAAAAATATGAACGGTGCAGGCTTTTGCATCAGTTAGCACTGTGCGTCTGGCTGTGTGTTTTACAAGATGTCCAGGCTACCTGTGAGAGGACGCCGTCCCCTCAAAGAACTACCAGAGCAGATTCAACACATCGGCTTTGTTTGCAGAAATGGGGAAAATAACCAAGATCTGGCCTTTTTCCAATGAGACCCCCTATTAATATATACCTGTGCACATTTTTATCAGAGGAACTCATAAGACGATGGTGAGGAAGCAAAGTTAGCTATTAGATAACACTTCTCCTGCCAAGAGCCATAATCTGACACAGACTGAGCTGGGCGTAGCAGTCCATTAATGGCTCACGGCTCACGCAATAATGACCTGGTAACCTGACGTGGTGTTGCTCTCACATTTTGCCGTCCCCTGGGAAGCTACTGTCACTGTGTTATCTATTGCCTGCTTCCCTATCAAAGAAAAAGGCAGAGCTGAAATGTATGGACGCATCGGGCTCTGTAGTTCACTGCACAGCAACCCTGGCAAGTACAGGAACAATAGATTTATAAGTTTATCCTACATTAAGCCAAACGCGCCTGACTGCACTGTAAATTACTAAATAATAAACCAGGTGGTGTAAGATCCTGACTTGGACAGAATATAAAAATCTATCAACCTGTAAAATACAATAACCACAAATGTGCTGTGTAGCCGATGGCTCAGGTAAACCATCCACCACCAGGATCCAAGGTTTCAGCAAGAAAATGGCAACAAAGCCGTGCTACATTTTAAACTTGGCTCCCTTTGCTTCTGTGCTCCCTGTCGGCGGAGGAAAGATCACCGAGTCAAAACACTTGAGTGTGTGTTTTGTTTGTTCAAGGTCTTTGTCTGGAATTGGCCACTTCCCTTGAATTCCGCGGTTGCTCGGGAGCTGTTCCCACGCAGCTGCGGGCTGGCGGCTTCCAGGATGATGCGCGGCATCGAGGTGGCTTCAGATGCCCGAACCCCCCATTCAAAGGAGCCTGAGATGCTCAGCGCCGGCTGGAAGGCGGCAAACGCAGGCAACACGCAGCCCTCAGATGATATATATATATCTTCCTCTGGAGAAAAAGACCTGAAAACTGGCTTAACTCAGGAAACCCCCTTCCTAAATTCCACACTTCCTCAGCCATCGCAGAAATAAAATGAAGACCGAGTCACTTGTGCTGGCTCTCCCTTTGCAGCCCCCTGCGAGAGAGACTCCATTGGAACACATCGCAGGAAAAAAAAAATTAATTTCATTTCAGTGAAAGATTCCAAAAGGATCCTATAAATCGCAATTCCAAAACATACAAAGCTAATTAATTCCTTTTCAGGAGATTTCCAATAAGCAAAAACCAGGTGAAGTTTATATGATTTACAAATGCTGTTTACATTCATAGAGGTGCAACTAATTGCTACACGGTTTGACATCATTACAGGAAAATGCGGGGGGATGCAGACGGTTTAATTAGGGGTGGTTTCAAGTTCACTACGTGATTACCGTTACAGAGCTCCCCTAATATGCTTATACAGCACAGTAATGCTGAAAAGTGATTACATTTTGCCCGCTGTCTGCCTAAATTCTGAATGAAAAATGATAATCCCTGTATAAAGGGCGGCGTTCGTACAGTTCACATCTCCTTCTGAATCACGCTCGTCTGCTCGTCCCCAAGCCCCGTGTCTTCTCACGGCGAAGACCAGCCGCACGGTGACTGCATGCCAGCGTTTGGATGTGTCCTAAGAGCGCCTCGGAGGGCTTCCAAATGGTGCTGGAAACCTCCTCGCTTCGCGAGGCATCTTAGCAGCAGATTTTTGCCATCTACATGGTTCGGGTACAAACCCAGCGATGTTCCTAAATCATTTAGTTCCAAATTACGACTCGCTTTCCATTTCAGTCAATAACAAATTCTTCGGCGGGTTTTAATTTCAGAGTTTCATTCTGTTAAGTTGCTGCCTCCCGCCCTTCATTCAAGCTGCTAATGACAACACTGTCACTTGGCAGCCCTGGAAACTTGGATGAGGCTGGGACTCAAGGAGCTCAGACCCCAGGAAAACTGGGCTTTAATAAGCCCTGTTACTCTCACAGAAGGGCCGGCAATTTGCGTTTCAAACCTCGAGGCTTGAAACTTTTAACAAACACAAGAGTAAGGACCAAACACGTGGAAGAGTCTAGAATCCATAGGATGTGCAAAAAACAATCTGTAAGCCTCTCCTGCCTTAAAGACACAATTTAGTCCTGGAGAAAAGGCATCTTGATCGGGATCGTTTCCTGTGGGGCCAAAACGAAAAGTTCAAACAACGCTGTGAAAATGCTGGAAACCCCAAATCCAACCGCGGCACGAGTTTTATGTACACACATTTCTAAGTTTCGGCTTCAGTACTTGCAAAACACTTTCTATTCCACTGTTATCTACTCTGGATTCTGGCAATTTCGTTTTGAAAGATGAATTAATGAAATAAGATTCCCCAAAGCAAATGGCTGTACGGCGTAATTAACACCTCAAGGGGGTACCCTGGATTTGCTCAGGAATTTCCAAACAGGGACATCAGAAAAAAAATTTTCAGCAAACCTCAAATTGTTGATGGCTGAGCCTAATGAAAGAGATTCCAGCAGCCGACTGCCTCCCACACTTAGCATCTCAGAGGTAGAGCACTCGGAGAAAACGAACCACGTAGAGAAAAGGCAGAACCAAAGGAGAGAAGACGAACCACAGCCACAGGGTCCCAGTGCTTGGGTCAAAAGGGAAACAAGGATTTGACTCTTCAAGGAATAAATCTGCCTTGGTCAGACAATGGCTAATTTACCTATTCAAAATCAAATAACCACTTCCTAACTAACTTCCATTAACTTGGGCACAGCACCAAACATTACATCTCGCTGTTAATAAGCAAACTGATAAATTCCAGATCTGTAAATCTGAAGTCACCATAAGCAAGTAAAACATTTAGAACGCATGTCTCTGGCAGAGCCCAGAGCAGCACCTTTCAACCCACTGCTCTGGTCTTGGGCATCCCCTTTGAGGCTCTTCGGTCTTCTCTGGAAACTTCCACATTCCTCTTCTCTTTGCGCCTCTTCCTGAGGCACGGGGCTCTCCCTCACGTCTCTGCAGAGGGCCCTGAACGTACGCACCTGGACTACATGTGAATTCCCAAGCCAGTGTGCCATCTCTGTGATGATCCCAGGGAGAGCCTTGGCTTTAGTCCCTGTCCCTGGGGGCACCCAGCACGCTGCGTGATGCTCAGCCTCAGGCTCCGGCTTTGACTTTGAGCACAGGCTAAGCCATGGATGAGTAATGCCAGGTGTCCGGGACACAGGCCAGACGAGTGGCCAGAGCCCTGTCTCCAGCATTTGGTCCACAGCCTCAGGTGCTGCCTTGTGTCACCAGAGGATTCACTTCCCACCTTTCTGCCTCTGATTCCTGTGACTCTTTGAACCCACTGAGCACCTCACACTGTAGGCACTTAATACACTGTTGTTTCATTAATAAACTCCATGGAAACGGATGTACCTCACCCAGTACCTGAGCAAAGATGGGTCACAGGAGACCAAGGAGAAAGCCCACGTGCGTCCACGGGGCACATGAGGGGAGAATACTGAAAATAAATGACTGTGGCAATGTCCTGACAATGAGCGACTCACATCTATAAAGTAGGGCCCCGGCCACCCTCTGTCTTTCACACACCGCAAGTCGGAAAACCCTGACACTCAAGGGGGAGCCTGCCCGAGACCCCGCAAACCCTGGTGCAGAGTCACCGTTCCCCTCAAGCTCCCCTGGAGTCCGTGCACAACTGCATGTAGATGCGCCCCAACTCCTGCTGAGGCTCAGCCCTCGTGAGTGAGTGTAGTCCCTGCACCGGGCGAGCCCCGCACAACCTGCTAGGCACGTTCTCCCTTTCCCGAGCAGGCCCTCAGAGAGCTCCTCCCGTGTGGGACCCGGGCCACCAACGCCCGCGTTTCCCCCCTAACTTTGTCCAGAGTTCCGCTTCCCGGCTGTGAACCCCCACTTCCTCCACTGTCTTTTCATTTCCAGCACTAACACATGGCTTCCTGAGTGGGGGGGGGCAGTAGATAACACCGCATCGTGAGAAGGTGAGCCCTCAAAGACAGGAGAACCACGAAGCGACTACATGAAGCTGCTCTGTTAGCCAGGCTCATCTGCTGCACAGCTACTGAGTACGAAATCCGCTTCCTGGAAGACAAAATCACAATTCTATGTCAACAAGCTTCCAGGTCACCTACAAATAGCTAAAGCCACAAGGTCAATCACAAATTCCCATGGTCTGCTGTTTCAGGTCCCAAAACCAGTCCCATGGCCACCAAACCCACAAATGTCCAGCTGACTTAACAGGACAACAAAGGTTCCAATTTCATCTTTTTCTTCTAATTGGAATATGACCCTGGTCTCATTCACTGCAGATCCCAGCTCAGGTCATTTGATTCCTAGATACTGTGAAGGAGAATATTAGTTAGGAAGCTCTTGACTACAAGTAACAGCAAACTCCAATTGAACTGGCTTCAACAATAGAGAAATTTATCTCACAAGAACTCCTGAAATGGCTTGGGAGCGCACTGACTAATTCAGCAACAAAATCAAGGACCTGGCTGTCTTTCATCTTCCCCTCCTGCCATCTCAGCCTGGCTCCTTTCCTGGCCTGTTCAGTTTCAGGCATCATAAGCAGGCAGCCTGACATCCAGCAGGGAAGGAACAGTTACTCCCCTCAAGTGTCTCTGTTAGTAACTGAAACCGTTCATGGGAGCCCCTCAGCTTCTTATTGGCTAGAACTGTATCACATGCCCTCACCTGAGCCAATCGCTAACCAGGAGAGCGGAAGCATCAGGACTGGCTCAGACCACACCATGTATTGTACACCAAAGTTAAGAAAATCAACTGAGAAGGTCTTAATTCCCATTTTCGTAAATTGAAATTTGAGTCCAGATGTAGATACGCACATAGATGTTCCTACCTGCCTACATGTGTTTGACGCGTGATGTAAGATGAAGTTCTTACTGTGCCTGATGGTCCTTAAAGACCACCGGCTCGGGCCGATCCTGATTGACTCCGGCCTCCCTGGAAGCACATCGCCGCGTACGACAAAAAAAGACCCGGGCAAGACAGGGTTCGGATGGGAAGAAAGACGTCGGGAACAGGACCCGAGCCCCGAGTGAAGAGGGGCATCTTGTGCTCTATGGACGACAGCAGCCATGTGTCCAGAGAGGCAAGAGATTCAGAGCCAGGGGGACAGGCACTGGTGCCCCCAGGCTGCCTGTGGGGCCACGCAGGTCCTATGTCATGTGGCGCGGACACATTTCTGACCAAAAGTGAAAAACAGATGTGGCAGGGTGTGGATTTCAGGCAAAGAAAAGGCACGGCTGATTTCATTTAAAAACCAGAAGCAGCATCTACAAGAGTCTTTACTGTCGGATGAACAACTGAGCAGATCTTCCCCAACTGCAGAGGGTACTGACTGATTTCCTGTGAGGGGTTTTAGGAGGCTGCCCACACCGCCACGTGGCTTTGAGTGCAGTGTGACTCAGGGGACAGACATCTCAAGGGCCGTCATCAACAAGATGCCTTCTGCCGTAGAACCACTGTCTTAACCTGGATGTACGGAAATTCATATTTAGTGAAGAAGGAAATTACTTTGGGTTTGTACCATTCAAATCCTTAAGGATGACTAGCTAATGAGGAGCACAGTGATGTCAATTTGCCTTGTGTCAGGTCTTCAGGAACAGTAAAATAACATAATTAAGCAGTGAACAAAGCAGATCACTTAAGCCACTCTTCACGGCCAATGTGTATGATGGCGAAACGTACGCCTTTGGTCTGGAAACCAGCAAATCGTGGTCCATGTTGCAGGAGCCAAATACTGTTTCTAACAAGAAGAGAGAAACTATGTAGATGTGATTTAAATATACTGTTATTTCTTCTAGGAAGGCGTTCATAGAGAAATTCCATTAGATAATTAAATAATTCGTTTAAAGGAAACAGGAGTTTTCTTTTTGGGGAAAAAAAGAAAAAAAAAAAGAAAACAAAACCTGAATGGCATTTAAATAAGCAAAGTAAAAAGCCAAATGAAAACTTTCTAGAACTGGAAACCCTAATAAAATTAGAAAATAAAATTTTAAATGGCATTTACCAATTTTGACTCCTCTCTGGACTTGTGGTTACGTGTGCAAAAACACACATAAAAATGTAAAGCTTCAGCTGAAATGCTGTACTCTAAATTGCCCAGTTAATCCTGATTCTGCAAATAGAAGCCCACAGATTGAAGGTACTGATGCTCTTACTCTTTATTGCTGAAGAAAGTTTTACCTTTGTGCTCAAACACCTGTGTGAAGGCAATTGTGAAAACCCCAACCATTTCTGAAAGGCTTGGAAGAGGTTCAAAATCAATTCAAAAAGTCTCTATGCCCTCCTGCTCATCTGCAGGATGGGAAATAATGTCTGGTTTGGCCCAAGCAACTCTGGGCAAAAAAACTGCTGGTTTCAGCAACAGGGAGCCCTGGGCTGGGTGGGTATCAACATTAACCTTCCATGAGCTTCTGGGGTGAAGTGCCTTCTGCTGCCACCTCCCCCACAGCTCCCAGTGAGGTTCCCAAAATCCAAGCCCATATTCCATCTTCGCTGGTGCTGCAGAGGTGAGGGAAGAGCAAGAACTGAAACAACAAAAGAAGAAAGGGAAGTGAACTGGGTGAAGGTGGAGACGCAGAAGAAAGAAGTGGAGGAGGTGGAGGTCGTGAGAGGATGAGACCAGAGGCTTCTGGAAAGAGACGAGCAGAGTGCGAAGCCGGAGGTGGGGGAGAGTGGAGGGGGAGAAGGGGCGAGGATGTCTAGTTGGCTCCAATAGCTACGTGAAAGGACACTGTGTCTAGACCTGGTCTGCCACGAAAGCGTCCATCAGCCAGGCAGTCAGAAGCACTCAAAACCCTGCTCTTAAGAAAACACTGTCCACGTCCCTTCAACAATCCAGGCTTTGCCAGGAGGAAAGCAAGCGGCTGGTGCGGCTTTAGCGCTAAAAAGAGAGCGAGAGAAAAGAAAACCAGGTGCCTCTTGATGTCAGCTCAGTCCCCGTCCGCTCACAAACCCAGGTGAGGGCCAGAGAACGGCAGCTGCCGAGCAAATGTCTCTGCTGCACTGAATGGTCCTTGCACTCGAGGTCTGATTTATAACCGCTGTTTTCTATTATAATTCAAGTACCTTCAGGGCCCTTGCCAAGACTAATAAATGATTACAAAGTGCTGCATTGTATCTCGTACCTTCTTTTCTCCCAAATCAAATTCAATAGTTATGCCTTGGGAATGTGTTCTCCAAGTCAGGGCCAGTGTCTAAACTTGCCCGCTCACGGCCCATAATTAGCTCTCGCTCAGAAATGCAATTCTGCATATACTGCTTGAAATGACTCCTTCAAAGAAAGACTAAAGAGCCGGGCAGGAGAGGATATGTCACCTCTCTGCCCGGATGATTCATTTTTTTTTTTTTCTTGACCATACCTTTCTTTAGGCCATCCTAAATCTCAAAATGCAGAACAGGAGAAAAAGCGCTCTGGTGGTGAACCCTGGACTCAAAGTTCTCTAGCATAAACGACACATGAGTCCTAGAAATTCCATTAGGGAGTTAAACGTGAATCTCGCTGTACGGACTCTTAAACCTCAAAGATTAACACACTGCATAGGTACTGTGGAATGAGTCCAACGGCATGTGGTTTTTAAGAATTCAGATCGACATCTGCTCTTCAGGCCCTTTCTTCCATAAATTTTGTCTTCAGTGATATTTACCATCCTTTTGAAAAGTGGGTCACGATATTCTCTTGCCACTGGGTGATCAGAAGAACCAAAGAAAATAGTCATTAAGTTGACAAAATGTCCCATACATCCGTGTCAGGTAAAAGGGGAAAAATAACCAAGACCCTCCTTGTGCCACTTTTCAGGATTCCTGACATCTGTCATAAAACTCAGGCCGTATGTCTCTTCCCTCCATTAAGGAGAGTCATCACATAACCAGCGCTAAGGTCCTGTCAAAAAGAATTATTGACTTATAAGCATATCTTCTCCCACCCTGCTAATGATTTCCACAAATACCCCCACTGATCATCTTCTTTATATGCTTTCCAGAAATTACTGGGAGACCCAGGGGGCCATTTGGGGTCCTGTGCTTAGGGATTTGACAGGTAATGTTAATGAGACGCACATCCATATTTATTTCGGGATTTATTTATTTGGAGTGGCGTGTTCTGGTTGCATGAGCCTTGCTGAACTGGCACCAGACAGGGAAGGGAAGGGGGAGGGGACGGGAGCGCAGCTAGAAGCCCCCCTATAAAGCAGCTCCACGAGCACCGTTTACGGCCTCTTCTACAGGGACTGCATTCCTCTGCCCTCATATTGTCAGGTTGACAAGAGGAGAAAAAAAATTAACCAAAAGCCAAATCAAATAAATGTGCAACTCATAAATTCTGCAGCTAAAAATTTACCCCTGAGGGATCGCAACAATGCACCGTGGAAGGCTTCCCCCTCCTGCCCTCATAAAGGGGGATGATAAGTGAAGCTTCTCTTCTCTGCACCAAGAGGCCCGGTCTAGGAGCACAGCGCCAGGCCGCCCGCTTCCTCCTCCTGAGTTAACGAATTTATTCCCCTCGTTGGTGGGCGGGCGTCGGGCGCGCTCCTCCGACGTGTCAGCATCACGGGGCCCGCGTTGCTAAGCAACACGTGCCTGGAGCGGGCTGGTTGGCGGCGGACCTGCCTCAGGCTTCGGCTCTGGGTGTGGCTGCTCCCGACTCGGGGGCTGCGTGGGAGAGGGGGGACCCACAGAGCATGAACGACCAACGCCTACCAAGCCGCTTGTTTATTTTTTTGACGCTAAGGTTCGGATGTCCATCCGAGCAAAACTTGTCCTAATGAGCATCGTTCTTGCTTCCAAGTATTCAACCACAAAACTAAAAGAACCCGGTCTTGGAGAAAGCCAGCCGCTGCTTTCCACTGACCAAATCTCCCAGAGGCAGCAAGCAAGGTTTTCAAGGTGAAAACATTTATCAAAGCACTTAAAGCGCTTGCCCCTGTGGTGTCTTCAGTGCATGAGTTTTTCCCTGGACCGTATTTGGCCTGCATTAGCATTGGGGAATATTAGCCAGTTTCACCACAGGCCCCGATGCAGAACTTACATAATAAACACTGGGCAAAATAATAGTTTTTCTTGCCACCCCATTGTCCAGAAGAATTACCTTATTTTGCAAAACTCACAAACCCTCATCTGCAGAGCACCATCTTGTGGCAGGCGAGCTGGGCTTTGTACCCCTACTCCCCAAACAAGGGTGAGGGGCAGGAAAACCAGAAAGCAACACACAGCACATCCTGCACAACGTGGATTCTTTTTTAACCTGAGAGCAGAAGACATAAAAAGCTACCATAGCAATTAAAAATCAAAGAGATGGGCAATAGTTGACTATGCTTCTAGATGATTCATCCAAATTCAAATTTGATTAATAGATTAGTACAAAATGTAATGTACGTATATTTGCCAAGCCTTCCATCACAAAGGGAAAATGAAAAAGGAAAATCCAACTTTTTTTATAACCACCAAAAATAGCCACAGTTCGAAATGTGAACAGAGCTTTTTTTCTCGGCCTGCCAAGGAACAGTAACACACTTCTGCCTCAGTTTTCATGTGTAGTGATAGTTCATACAAGGCATTTATTTGTGACTCAATCTCAACGGGCAAATGTGTTTCCACTAACCGAAAAAAATGGGGGTTTTGCCACTTCTTTGAGACAAAAGTATGGCGCAGTGGCACCGTGCTACGTCCCTATTAACTGGAACTATGAATTCGATACCTTTGTTTGACGATGGAACTCACATATGTCAAACTGCTTTCTATCGCAAAGGCATTCAACTTAAAAAGTCCTTATTTTGAAATGATGCATTCAGAGCATGGCCGAGGAAATTTTCAACATGCCCTAACCACAACTGCAGTACTTTGTAAGCGTGCTTTCAGATGGCAAAAGTAAAGAGTTGCTGCTGTAATGATTTAGGTTAGACTGTAGATTGTAATAAAACTAATCCCTCAGTGATGCAGTACGGAGCCCGGGAAGGTGACAACAGCTTTTAAGAAACAGAGTATGTTTTTATGTTTTTAAAATAAGAACAAATGAGTCACTGTCAAAAATGTTTCTTGTGAATAATTATTTGCCATCAACACTCTGTTAAATTAGGATTTTCTCCTTCTGCACGGGTGATAAAAGAATTGATTAGCTGTCACTTTTAGGTGCTGAGTGACACCTATCTGAGAGAGAGGGGCCTCTTTTTGCTGTTTTGTTTCATAACTGTAGGCATTTTTGACTAACATTCTATCCTGAGTCTTCCTGGCTTAGTCCCTGCAATTCTGAGCCTGCATTCTAGAAAACACACGCCCAGGAGTTGGCCTCTCCAGAAGGAGACACCCTCAGATCCGCGGTGCCCTTTCATATCACAGAAGAGAAGGTCAGTAAATCACCGAAAGGTAAAAGCAAAATCTGCAGCAACCGTTCCCACGCCTTCTTCCTCCCGCATCGCAGCACATAAAACTGTGTGTCAAAAGGACTCGCGTCCCGAGAATTAATCAACAGACGCCTCAAGTACTCTGTGCACCTACTTCTGATGGCGAATTTGGCTTCCCTAGGGCGAAGCACTAATTTTTTATCTCAATCAATTGGTACAGTATTCTTTTCCATCAATCACGGGGGGTAGGGAACAGTAAAATCCCACTCTTTTTGTGAGAGTAAAGCAAAATTAAGCCAAAAGGAAAAACAGGTTCCTCCCAGGGAAAGCCTGGTGTAACAATGGCAAACAAAGAGCGCGAGGGAAGGGGGTGGAGGAGAAAGGCAGCAGACACTTCAGAGGACCCGGGGGAAACCGCACAAATAGCTCCGCCAGAGCAGAAGGCATCTCAAAAGCATCAGCAGGCCAGATGCAGCTGAGAGAAAGAGCCAAGAGGAAAGTCAACAAGGCAGCTGGACCAGACAGACCTGACGGGAAGCCTCTGAACGGCTCCCAACGCCACAGGAGCACCACTGCCGTCGGAGGAGACGGGGCGAGCTTCTCTTTCCCCGGAGAGAAGAGAAAGCACGGCCTTTGTGGAGGGGAAAGAAAGGAACCGCAAAAGGCCATCAGACTCTTTAAAGAAGCCCGGAAGAAACCGGAGTGGCCAGGCAGCGGGGTGTGCACAGTGACGAGAGAGGGCAGGGGGCAGAGGGCGGGGTTTGCCCCCCACACTCCCAGTGCAGAACCCACAAGTGGGAAGCTCCCACCACCCCAACAGCTTCCTCTGCAGCCTAGCCTGGTCTTGGGCCAGAGGACGTCACATCTGTCATTTCTGCCCCGCTTCCTGCCCTCCTTATCACACCTGCCACCTTGGCTTGGGGCCCATCAACCTTCCTGAGACGAGGACTGAAGATGCCAGGGCCATAAACCATGTGCTCCTTTGGGCAGGCTTAAAGGGCCAGGCACCTCTGGGACCGCTCCAAAAATGGAGCCAGAAACTCAGCTCCTGCAAGCAACAGGGCAAAGCAAATAAAAGCAGTTTACTGATAGCGTGTGAAGCCAAGGGAAGCCAGGTGAAGCTTAAGCTGGGGGAAAAGAGGTTGTGTCAGGACTTTTTGTTGGAAAAGATGCCTGATCCAACCACTGCACTGCAGCACGGAACTACCCGTTCATGACAGAGAGGGCAAGCAGAGGGCTCCGGTTGCTAGGCGGGCACAGGGGAATACTCCTCTACCAAGGGTTTTAAAGTTTCCCCCAAGTTTACGTCTGTTCCTCGTACCCGCACAGCACCCTTGTGGAGTGAGCGCTGATGTCCGTTTTACAGCTGAGGCTTGGCCAGGTCAAGGGACGTGCTGGTCACCCAGATAGAAAATCACGTGCTAACACAGATGAAAGCCACGGCTGAACACCTCCTCGCCTGACTCCAAGTGCCTCCTTGAACTGTGTTCAGCCAGTGGCTAGGGTCTGAGGTCCTGGGGGACACTAAAAGAAGGGAAGCCCCCGCGTCCCACCAGAAGCCAAGGCGAGAAAACGAGGATTGCCAGAATTAGCCCCTGAAAGTGCAGGATGCCCAGGTAAATCTGCATCTCTGATCACCCACAAAAATGTTTTTAGTATAAGCGTATTCACGCAATATGCGGGACACACTTATGCAAATATATATATATATATATATATATATATATACATATATTCTTCATCGTTGATCTGAAAGTCAAATTGAACTGGGTTCTTGGTGGTTTATCTGGCCTCCCCATTGAAGGCAAGTTTGAGTTCCTCCGACCCAAGAGAGAAAGCCCTGGAACAGGTGAAAAATGCCAGGTGAAAAATGCCAGGTGACGTGCCCTTCCCGAGGCCAGCACTGCAGGGCATCTCATCTCTTTTGAAGCACCTTCTCCCATTATCTTGCCGAATCCTTCCTCCAAAACTAGGGCATGGGCGCCATCATCCCCACATCACAGACAAAGGAAACTGTCGCTGAGTTTGAAGCAACATAGAAAAAGCTGGTGACAGAGCCAGGGCACGAGCCTCGAGTGTGAGCGCAGGGCTTTCTGTTTAGGATGAGAAATTACACCCTGACCAACCTTCAGCCACTGAATGGGGGCAGGGGGTGGGGGGCTCCTTAGTTTCCTTTTCTGGGTATCTTTTTTTTTTTTTTGTATCAGAGTTGATTTGCAGTATGGTGTTAAATTCTCCTGTACAGAAGAGTGACCCCGTCAAACACAGATATACTTTCTTTTTCTCACGTCCAGCCACAACTTCCTTGCCATATCCACCCACACGGAAACATAAGCGTTCAAGGTGGCTGCAGCATCCTCGGTGGGCATGGTCTGTAAAGCGGATCGCCGCAGCAGAAGGCGTGCTCGGATCCCACACAGAGTGCGGGACCCAATGCTCTTTGGAAAGCTCAAAAGCCCAGACAAGAAATAATTTAAAAAAAAATAAAAAAAACTTCAAATGAGATCGAGTCATTGTTCTCATTTTCATGTTCCAGACCTATTAATTTAGCCTCTAAAGTGATCTTTGTCCAGGGTGCATCACTGGAGCAAATGCTCCTGCCATCAAAGCTTTATTTCCTGTAAAAGGCAAAGATAATATGGGCTGGGTATTCTTTTCCTACACATAATTCATTTAAGTCAGAAATGTTCTCAAATGGCTTCTTTTTTTTACCGCTCTCCAAGTTTACGTGCACCCTGATCCACGATGATATAAATTACCTTTGGGAGAAAGGGGGCAAGGCTGCTCCCTCCCATGACACAAACACTGGGATTTCAGGTCCCTGATACTTTTATTTTGCTGCTAATAAAATTGGGTGGTTAAACCTCCATGGTAGAGTATGAATATAACACCAGAGTTAAGCTTTAACACCAGCAAAAACTCTATTAAAATGTTGCCCCAGAGACTGTAAATTTGAATTCTGGCACTGCTGGTCAGGTCGGGCCTGAAAACTAAGAAGAGGAAGTTCTTAAGTCCTGCAGAACAGGCCACACAGAAGGAATTTTTTTTTTTTTTCCTTGAGACTAATTTCCTTATGGAGAAGAAAAACATAAAGAGGTAAGAAAGGCTTCAAGATTCTGAGCTGACTCAGGAGAAGGAATAAGCTGCAGAGAAGCAGGGCACGAGGCTCCGGCTGCACCTGCGCTGGACCCCGGGCAGGTGAGCGCCGTGGACGAGGACAGAAGGAAAGAGAAGGAAGATGCACGACACTCTGCAGTGTGAACTGAAGTGCATCTCCCCAGAGGAGCTGCTTTCAGGAAGACGACCAGGAGAAGCAACCCCGTGAGGGGAGAATCGAAGGGCGTTCGGCACAGCCCTGACCTGAGGTGTGGCACGCCGGGTCCCAGAGCCACTGGCGCCAGCACCTCCTCAGCCACTAAATGCAAATCACAACCCATGGTGATTAAGGGGTCACAACTTCAAAAAATAGCTGCATTTATTACAATGCTTGGGGAATCCTGGCATGCCCAAGAGAAAGCTGTTTGTGAGAAATGGTCTAGGCTCAGTGTGTGCAGAATTCACGTATTTCCTTTCTTTCTTTTTTTTTTCCTCTTGGCTATCCCCGCTGCATGTGCAAGTTCCTGGGGCCAGGAGTCGAACTGGCACCGCAGCAGCGACCCAAGCCACAACAGTGACGACTCTGGCTTCTTAACTCGAGGCACCGCCAGGGAACTCCAGAATTCACTCACTTAAGAATGCGAGACCTTTCCTTTCAAAATAGACTCAGGAGAAAAAGTCAGTTACTTACTTTTATCAGTAACAATGTGTTAAAAACTTTTTGAAAAAATAATATTTGTAAGGCCAACAAAACATCAAGAATTATAAGAATAAGCAAAAAATTAATAGACGAGGCTTGCGTTTTATATTGGAAAAGTGATGGCATAAAAATCTGTTCCCACTGGTGAAAATCTTAAGCACCTGCTGGAGCAGACATGAAAACTAACGGTCTGCCTGAGACAAAGGGCAAAGGAGAAGGTGGGTGGTAACTGACAGCCAGGGTATCAAGGTTCTGGCCTCTCGGCGAAGGCACTGGCGATGTAACGTGCAGAACAACTGTTCAAGATACGTTTTACTAACGCAATCAAGGAACTTAGCAAAGATGTGTTTAAGAAGAGAGTATTTGAGGATTAGGCCCAGGTTTTAGAAACGACATGGAGGCTAAGCTAACAAATCTATCAGAAATAAGATCAACAACTTAAAATTTAAACCGATCTTGAGCATATATTTGAACTTGGATATGCAGAAATGGTACACAAGTCCCTGAGGTTCACTGATACACTCGAAGGATCAACTGCCCTATAGACAGTGAAATTACTCCGAAAGCCGGGGAATTTATCAAACATGAATTTCAAAGTGGATTCTGGCCTCCAGGAAAAAACGGAAGGGCCCATTCACGTGCACACGAAAGAAAGGCTGTCGGCAAGCCCTCTCTACACACTGTCTTTTTTGGACCACAAATTGGCCAAAGGTTTTTAATTCACGTAAACCAGGACACAAAGAGCCGTCTCTCTTTGATAGGCGTAATCTGGGCCCAAGTTGTGCAAAACTATTTAGAAACACGAAAAATGTAAGCATTCCCCTGACAGGTACGACACAAAGAGATGACCTGCCCCACTTCGCGTCTCCTAGTGCATTATTTATAACCGACTCCAATTTAAGAATGTTAACATTAAATAGATTTCACACATGGAGGAAATCCGGACAAACCCATCATATATTATGAATGAAAATTATAACAGCTCTGCAAAATTTGTTAAAGCAGATGGGCAGGAACTGAACGAACACCAAAGCATGCAACAGCCAGTCCTTAGAAATTTAGACAGTATTTAACTCGTAACCTCAATATTTATTTTATTGATCGAAAGAAATGTTAACTTCATCTACTGTTGACAGACAATTTATCAAAAAATGCTTTAAATGAGAGAATATTCCATGGCTAAGGTGGCTCGGGAAATCCGTCACTGGCCCTTTTGCCTGAGCTGCCCTCGGGGAGAGGTGGAGCACTGTCTGCGAGAGGAAGGAGGGAGGGGAGACGGGCTGGGCTGGGCTGGAGGCAGGCGAGGTGCGAGGGGGGCCTCCCTCCACAGGTAAGGCCACCTGCCCACCTTCTCTTTGCCAAGCAAGGCGGGGATCCGAGCGTAAGACTCATCTTTCTGCAGAGGGCCCCTCCCAGCACTTGACAGTGTGTCCTCCGGCGCCCCCAACCTTCACACACTTCAGCCCCAACCAGAGGAAAGCGTGCCCACCTCTCTCTTTCCTTCCGCTACTGCCAGTGCGCTCGATGAACTGAGTCCTTCTAACTGAAAAGTATTGTTTGCCCTCCAATCCCCCAGCTACCCTCCCAAGCCACAAACCCCACAGGTCCCAAACACTCCAACCCCACACCGTTCACACCTAAAGGCTCCGGTGGTAGGAAATCCGCTGACCTCACACCAAAATCCACAGTGCCTGCGTCTCGCGGTGACTTTAAGGTCTCTCCAGATGGCCTTACGCTGTCGCCTTCCTACTACATGCAGATGGGAGAAAAGGAAGGCGACTCTTGAGGCCTCCCTTTCCCGTGTGTGTGAAACACGGTGGTTTTTATGATGCTCTGGAATGTTCCTTGGGCCTGAGAGTCCTGGGGACTGTGTGTTTTTTAATGCTCACGACCATCTCCCTCCAGCACAGGAGGGTACGAAGTAGCACCCCCTTTTCAGGGATGGGGGGATGTAAACCTGAGGTTTACATGCGTCATCAGCAGATGCAGCATCCCGCGTCACTGGGCCTGCTGCTCACGGTCTGCCCATGCCGAGCTGTCGATGGCGGCTGCGGTCCTTTCACGAGCAGCCCGGCTGCTTTGCGTCACGACTGGACATCCTTCTCCACTCCCATTGCCGTGAGAGTTTCAGATGGAGCCCTTTGAGGGGCATCTGGACCTAGCAGAACTGTGGGTATTTGGCAGGGATGGGCAGGAGCCTGAGGGCCTGCTGCATCTTCAGGGACCAGGGCTCCCGTCCCCAAGGCCAGCACAGAGCTAGACTGTCCTTGCCCAGCCAGACCACATCGGCCACCCCTGCCCAGGACCAGCCACACTTTGCAAATCCACCTTCTCCCCAGCAGCACCTCTAGAAGAAGAGAGATGGTTTGGGTTCCCTCACAATCTATGTTGGGGCACAAGAGCAAGACCCTTCTGCCCTTTGCCCAGAAATAAGGGAGTCTGGCCCTCCCCTTGCCATCCCCCTCCTGCACCCCGAAAAGCCACATTCTCCGCCCCTCTCCCCAGCAGGACCAAGCCGTGTTGTTAACTTGGGTCTGGCTACTCCTCCCAGGGCCTGTGCATCACACCTGCATGCCCAGGAAGACAGACGAGGCAGTACTGTTTCCAGACCCAGAGGGAGTGGGCACCCTGGCCCTCGGCAGCCCTCCCCTTACGCCGGCATCGGTCTGCTGGGGCTGCCCTAACAGGTGGAGCCCCAGGTTGGTTTCCCCTGAGGCCTTTCTCCGTGGCTTGCAGGCAGCCGCCTTCCCCCGTGTCCTCACAGGGTCCTCCCTCCGTGTCTGTGTCCTGACCCCTCTTCTTACCAACACCATCCTACTGGATTGGTCACGTGGAGCAGGGCACCCATGGGACCTCTTTTACCTATGTCATTGCTCTAAAGGCCCCATCTCCAAACACAGTCACTTTGGGAGATGGAGGGACCATGGCGGGACCAGCAGGACTTACCATGTAACCGGGGAGGGGGCGGAGGGGACGGGACACAATCCAGCCCCAAGCACACACCGACCTGGCTTCCTACTCCCTTTCTAGAGGCTCGCTCGTGCTACAGAGTGTTCATTACCGAACTGGCTTCTCTTGATTGGAAATAGCCTCTGCCCAGCAAGGAGAGGCGATGATGCCACAGCTAGAAGAGGAATTCGAGGGGATTCTTCCCCAGACAAACGGGGGCACCCTGGTGTGGCACATTTCACAGCACGAAGCCCTCTCGCAAGCGCTGGAGTGGCTGGTCCTCCCACCCACTCGCCGAGGGAAGCTGGGGAGGTATTAATCAATGAATACAGATTAATTTATGAGATGACGAGATGCAGAGCAAGTTGCCCAAGGTCACACGGCTAATTACGGCCCAGCCTTGAGACGCCAAGAACACACTCCTTCCACCGCCCCTCGCGGTCCCTTGTGCAATGAAGGGACGCCTGGAATACGATTTCACAGCAGTTCCCTCCAGTTAGAATGCGTTTATCATCTTGCATAAGTTATGACCCCAACCTTCCCACAAGAAGATCGTATCACAATAAAAAACACACATCGTGCAGGTGGCTAACATGATTTATTAAATTTTCTCAATTTCGTGTATTAGGAAGTTCCTCCACACGGGAAGATTTTCTGAATATTGAAAACATATGTACATAGGACAAAGCTCAGGGAAGAAAATAAGGGTTACTATAATACATCACACATAATAAATGTTTTTTTAACAAAGTCTGCATGAACTTTCCACATTAATCAAAAGTGAATGCTGCATGATTCTGTATAATTAACCAGGAAGTCATATTACAAGTGATAAATATCACAGACAATAAAGCGACGTGAACGAATATTGACCTTAAATGCTCATTAATAATGCAAGGTTTTTGATGGTCCACAAAGCAATTATGACTTAGTTAATTGAAGGGTCAAGTTTCCCACAGATTAATAATTGGACATACAGTGCCCTGTTCACCAGAGGTTTAATAAATGCTGCAACGGGCCCCTGTAGCTCCCTTAATATCTGAATCAGAACCTCAGTCCTTTGAATTCCTGAGGTGCACGTGCAAGCGAGGGACTCAACAAAATGAAAAGCAGTCCTTATTGAAGAAGGGCCCCTGAGACTGCTCGGCTATCGCTACAACAAGACCTGCTTAAGACTGAGGACAAACACTCGAACCCTGGCTCTGAGAGCAAGGGGCCATTTCAGCCACATCCAGGGAGCAGCTGGACCGACCGCAAGCCAGTACCCGTCCACCCCTGGACCCAGCTTCCGGCCGGCCTCACCAGGGTCCAGGGCCTCTGGGATGGACACTGCCCCCCAAAGTGGTGAATCTGAGACAAGCAGGAAAAATTACAACGGCACCTAAAAAACGTACAAAATTACTTTGCATTTACAAGGCACAGGAAAGACGAGAACAGTAACGTATCCTTGCAAGTCGAAATGTTCCATCTCCTTCTCTGTGCCTTTTTTGGATGACAAGTTCCCAGGCGACCCAAAAAAATTCCGAACACCGCTATTCCCACAGCAGCTTCACCTTCACGCGGTAGCAAGGAGGCCCCTCCACCAGGAGGACCCCGTGCCAGCTGTCCTGCTTCAGGCAGACGACACGCCAGAGAAGCTGCATCTGCCAGCCGGAGCCCTCTTGAGCCTAGAGCTCCTCCTTTCCCTCAACGCCCCCTGTACCCCCATCCACTTCTCAAAGCTCAGCTGAACTACAGCCTGGTCCAAAATCCCAGCAGCCTTTTCTTCTGACTCCAACAGCAGCTAACATCACGCAGTTACCTCAGGTCATAGGCATGGGTCTCAGCCTCCTTCTTCCTCCCTGTACACTGAGAGCTGCTGTGGGGCTGGAGCTGGGGGACCCTCACTGTCTTCCACTCACCCCAGCCTGGTGCCCTGCCCACAGTTACACGTGCAGACGTGCTTGCCGTCTGGAGGCGCAGGTGGGGAAGCGGGTGGCCCCCGCTTCCTCTAGAGCCGAGTGTGGACTGCAGACGAATGGGGGCCTGCCTCCCAGCCCGTGATGGGCAGGAACAGCTGCGAACGGGGGACGTGAGGGCCATGGCACAGGCGGGCTCCCACAGGGAGAACCCAGGGGGGCAGAGGATGCCCACCTTGATGGGCCAGGGACAGCTTGGGACTTTAGAGGATAGTACAGAACTGGAAACAACCTCAGTGTCCAGCAGCAGGGGATCAGTTTCACGGCTACGGCACATACACTCAATGAAATGTTACAAAGTCATGTTCAAGCATCAGCACCCGTGGTATGAACTCAGCTGTGTGAGACAGACGGGTGGACAGAGGACAGAGATGCAAACATGCGAAGAGTGGGTGCGAACAGGTGTTGGGGTCACAGGTGATTTTTTTCTTTTATGGTTTCTGCTTCTCTAAACATTCCAAATTTCCCAGTGTACATGGGTCAGGGGTGGGAGAGGGATGGGATCCCTAACTGGTGGGATTTGCCCTTGGCTCTGTCTTGGCCACAGGAACCACTATAAAGACGCAAGGGACGCCTGTGCTCGGAGCCAAAGTGCATTTGGCTGCCAAGGACCCAGAGGAGAGGACACGCAGGGACCTTCCCCAGCCCTGCACGATTTGGAACGGCCCTGCCTAGAGCACGTGAAAGACAGAGGCACTTCATAGAAGGCAGAGCAAAGTGCCGGCAAAGGCCCGCTGGGCTCCTCCCTCCACTGCGCT
The DNA here is from genome assembly GCF_016906955.1 of Phacochoerus africanus. Classification (NCBI taxonomy): domain Eukaryota; kingdom Metazoa; phylum Chordata; class Mammalia; order Artiodactyla; family Suidae; genus Phacochoerus; species Phacochoerus africanus. The sequence goes on from NC_062558.1 coordinate 138,674,934, forward strand.
GCTCCTGCTCCAGCCTGCTGTCCTTACCCAGAGCCCAAACCCAGGCCAGAGGTCCCGTGATGAGTTCCAGGGCCTCCCTCCCTCTCCCCCTCCTCTCGAGGGCATCTCATTCCTCTCACCAGAGGCAAAGCTGAGCCAAGAGCCCAGGCCCGGGGGTGTCCCTTTCATGGTTCCTGCTCCCACACTTGGGAACTTCAGGTCCGTCAAGCGGGAGTTGGAAGCAGTGACCCAGAGACGAAAATTCCTTATCCCACGTCCAACCCCAGGGGCTGGCCAATCCCCCTTCCTTACAGTTTCTATGAAAAGAACCTGCTGTGAATTTTCACTCCGCCCTCACCGCGCACTAATGAGATCTCGCTTCCTAGGGACACATCTGCGCCTCTGGGGGCCTGGCGACATCGCCCCCTCGGAAAAGCTGGCAGCACTTTGCAGGAGCCTTCACGGGGCAGAAGAGGCCAGGGCGACGCTGGGGGTGAGAACCCGGACCCCGCCTCTGGGGGCGCAAAGCACTCCTGTGCCCATCAGCAGCGTCAGACGTCAAGCCCAAACCAAAGCAGAATAAATGGCATCCTGGCAGCACTATAGTTTATGTGTTGTTTTTATTTCCTTTACTTGTCTTTCAGTGTAAACAGTCCATGTTGTTCTAAGGGGTCAGTTTTATGTGCCGGAGCACCGCCAAACTATTTAGGTTTAAAATGACACTACTGTTTAAGACCCAGTAATTTTCAGAACCCGCGATTTACTGCGGCGGCGCTCCACGAGACTCATGACATACCTCCGAGAAGAACCAGTCAAAGTGTTAAATAAACATGAAGGCTGTGCCTTGTTTTCTTTCCAAAAGTGCAAACACTGTTACTCTAATGATTAAATGCTACTTAACACACAACCAAGTGACTATTTCACAGTTGCTTCTTTCCCGTGGCTTCATTTTATGTATTAATTATTTTGTGTTCAGACAAAGACTTTAATTAGGAGTCATAAAGGGTTTCTGAAGAGTGAATAAGCAGTTCCATCCACATTAAACCGATAATAAACAGACATTTCTAAAACAAGGAGCTGCCCATGTGAAAGCCTTAACTAAGCCTGAATCTATTAACCACTAACTCAACTCGGCCTCATAAAATATTGTTTGGGGATGTTGCATGACAGTAAAAATGATTCAGATTGCCTTTCGGTCCTTAAAGAGGAAATAAATTAATTGAATTTTGGTGGAAATTAAAGGTTGAAACTTGCCTTTGAATGTGAAAAATCCAACCACTATTATCTTAAGCTCCTACCACTGATTATTAAAAATGGTTTGATTCTTTGAAATGACAGTACAAAAGCAAAAAAAAAAATGTAAATTAACAGCTTTTTAAGGACAAGAGGCAAATAGATGTGCATTTGATGACAGTGACTCTGGAAAACGAGGAAACAGGGAAGGTTAATTCTGTTCATTACGCTAAAACTCCACTCTCCGCTTCTGACACAGGAACCATGTCATCCACGAGGTCCCTGCAATGAAGGTTGTGAGAGGCGACGCATCACTCCGGAAAGGGCTGCTCTTAGCACCCTGATCTGAAACACCTCAGCAGCTTGCCCTCCCCAGATGCTCCTTCGAGATGCCCAGCACCCGTGCTGCTGCCCACAGTGCTGCGAGGGCCCAGGGGCGGATGTGTATTTGCCTGTGTTTTCAGCTCTGTTTTGCACACTCACGTTAAGCCTGGGGCCGACTAGTTTTCCATTTTGTGTCTCCTGCTCTTTTCAGCTCCACACGTTCTTATATGGGATCTCACCCTCACACAGTGTGTGTCCTGGGTCTCCAGTGCCAGGCATATGGGCTGCCCATCTCGTCACATGACCCTGCAGTGATTCTTTCTAGGCTCCAAACTCCACTTCAGTTTGTCTGGCCTTCCTGTGCGTTCACGGCTCGAACTTTCACCTGGTAACACCCTCCCCGTGGCCCCACCACTATTCACTGCAGAGTCCACACTGACCCCCAGTGCGTCTGTGCGGCCAGGCCACACTCTTACAAAGCCCTCGCTGGGGGAGGCCTTTTGCCTTATCAACCTGTCCAGCCCAGCCCTGCACAGAGTTGGCACCAAAAAAAATGTGTAAGATGAATGGGAGGGGAAGGAAGGGATGAGATGCCTTGGCCTCTGGCATCTGGCAGGACGCTGGCCGAAGGCAGAGCAGGGGAAGGGCCCGGCTTCCAGCATTTCCCCCAGGAGTGGCTCCTGTCGGCCCCACTCGTGTCCACAGGCCACCTGGTCCTGGGTGTGCGTCCTAATGCACAGTTACTTCTTTATACAGGTGTCCACCCCCGACCCTGCCACATGGGGCCGACACTGATGGAGGCAAATCTCAGCCACAGGGGAGCCACAGTGCAACGGGCATTAAAGTGACCGATTGGCCAAAAGGAACTGGCTGGAGCCCCTGACCAGTTGAGGGATCTGAGGTCTGTGGGGAAGGCCACCCCCCTCAGCTGTCGTCACCTGAGAACCCAGCCCGTGAGGCGCAGGACAAGAGGAGGCTGGACGGCCCCTCCCCCCGAGGAGCTGGGACGGTGAGGACCATGGGGCACAGGCTCAGGGATGCTGGGCCAGCCTCGAGCAGGCAGAGAGCTAGGCCGGGGGCTGCCCCCTCCGTCTCCGAGCGGCCTGAGCAACGTCTAGGAGCAGCCTGTCCATCATGTCATCACCCTCCATCTCGTCTTCAATGACAGGTGCTCTGAGCGACTCTGTTCCCGCTGCAAGACTCCCTGAGGGGCTGTAGGGCAGGGATGGGGACCGGGCAGGGAGGAGGGAGGATCAGAGGCGTCCCAGCCTGGGAGTGCTCCTGAGCCAGACTGCCCTCGAGGCGCAGGCCACCTTCCGGCTGTAGGGGGGTGCGAGGACCAGCCAGTCCACGCACTCCACCCTCGGGGGGGTGTCCTCAGAGTCAAGGGTCAAGCCCTGGCTCGGCGTCCCCTCTTCTCCTCCTAGAGGTGCACTTCTGGTGCCACGCGTGACTGTCCCACTGGGTACCCCTCCCCCTGCCATATCCCACCCACCCACTGCCCACCCAGGGCCCCTGGTGCTTCAACCCCCAAGGCCCCCGGGATGCAGACTTCAGCCAGAGAGGAAGGAGCATTTTCCCCGAAGCGCTTGGGTGGGCACGGCCTGTGCCTGGCCGAGCACAGAGCCCCAGGGGCCCCAGCCCTCAGGAGGCTGGGCCACAACACGCCTCTGTGTGCACGTTTCATTATGATGAACCCAACAGAGAACAGAGCAGTGGTGACCAGGGGGAAAGGGGAGAGCAGGATGGGGGTAGGGGAGGAAGAGGCACAAGCTTCTATGTGTAAAATAAGCAAGCTACAAAGGAACAGCACACAGCACCGGGAAGCTAGCCAGTGTTTCACTAAGGACTCTACATGGATTAAAAGCTAAAGAAATGCTGGGTCCCTCTGTTGTACACCTGAGACTAATCTAACACTGCACACCAACTGGACCTCGATAAAAATAAATAAAACAAAATAGAGTACTTGAGCAGACGTTTTAACGACGACGACATGCTGGTGGCCAGCAAGACCATGATGGCTACAGCCCCAGTCATCAGGGACACACACCTCAAAACCGCAGCGAGATACCACCCACACCTGCTCAACAAGTGAGAAACGCCGGCAGGTGCCGAGGAAAGGCCCGCCGGTGCCCCGCTGGCTGGAACGTAACCTGGCGGCCCCAGGGAAACAAGATGGAGGTTCCTCAGAAAATTAAAATTAAACTACCATGTGATCCACCAATCCCACCTCTGGGTACATGTCCTAAGGAGAGGAAATCACTCTCAAAGAGATTTCTGCATTCCTGTGTCCATCGCAGTGTCCTACACAACAGCCAAGACAAGGAGACACACGTCCGTCAACAGGTGCCTGGATGAGGAGGCTGGGAGGGACTGCGTGCAGCGCAACGGAAAACTGCTCAGCCCACGACAAGGGAAACCTTGCCTTTGCCACGACTGGGAACTGGAGGGTGTGGTGCTAAGTGGAGGCAGCCAGACACGGGGGACACACGGTGTGTGCTACATGACATCAGTAATATGCGGAACCTCTGAAAAAAAGAAAGGCCCATTTCATAGAAACAGACCAGAATGGTGGTTGCCTGTGCTGGAGGAAAGAGGAAATAGGGTTAAAAAAAAAAAAAGGAGCTAAATCTACACACCATGATGCTACGGACAACTACGGCTTCACAGGCCCAGTCACCAAGGATGTGAGCAGAACGGTGACACAGACAGTGACACTGACCTATGATGAGGGCTCCCTTCCTATCAGGAAGGGATTCTGGTCACAGGTTCTTCCCGCGGAAGGGAGTGTCCAAGGAGGCCCTGACAAGGACCACGACACTTATCAGACGGGCACAAGAGGCCACGGTAGGTGACTAAACCACAGAACGTCACTTAAATACAAAAGACAGGCTCATTGGGAGAAAGCTCTGGACGGAGCATGAGAAGTCGAGGTCTCAATCTCAGAACGGCTGCTTCTGTGTCTGTGCCTAAAACAAGCTACCGAACCTGCAGCCGTCCTGCGACCACCACCGGGACTCCAGAGGTGACGTGGAAGGGGACATCCCGGTCCTAACTCACCCATGATTCTTTCCTCAGACTCTCAGCGCAGATCATCTGCTGATAACATTGCTTTGTGGGAGTTCCCGAGGAGGCTCAGCAGGCTGCAAACCCAACTACTCCCCATGAGGATGCGGGTCCGGGCTTTGCCCAGTGGCCTAAGGATCCGGCATAGCTGTGGCTGTGGCGTAGGCCAGCAGCTGCAGCTGCACCTCCAATTCAACCCTAGCCTGAGAACTTGCATATGCTGCAGGTGAGGCTCTAAGAAGCAGAACACAAAACAAAACAAAGAAAGCCACTGCTTTGCATACCTCTGACTCACCACTGTTTGCAGGAACACATCCTACAGAAACAGCCCCACAAAGTGCTCCCCGAGAAGAAGCGTAAATGCCCCTGGCAGCAGCCTTACAGAGGTGCAAGCCTGGAAATAACCTACGTGTCCGTCAGAAGGGGACTAGAAAAGAGCAAAACGCATTTTGCATCCGAGCTGTGGGTTCTCCTCGGCCTCAGGAAGGGGAGCCGTGGGGAAGAATGTCTGAGGGAAGGGGGAACGCAGTTTGTAGAGTAAGCTCCTATTTGTTCAGAAAGACAAAGAGAGATGGCAGCCGATCACACAGTAAACAAACACTGACTTCTCATTTTCCACCTTTTGTGTTGTAGGAACCTTCCCTGTAAGATGTAAAGCCAAAAGAAAATGTCCTGCAGTCGAAGCAAAAACCTCTGCCCCTGTCCTCACTGAACAGACAGAGACCAGACGCAGTGCAGGGAAGTTCGTGGCGATGTACGGAGGTGAGCGGAGAGAGCGAGCCCGCGTGAGAATCCGCACAGCAAAAGCCGGGTCAGGACGCAGCTGCGCTCCCACGGAGACAGGAGACGTGGCGAATCGTACCTTGCTGTGCTCTCGTGTCCGTGAGATGTCTCGGGCTGTGGCTAGGCCCCCGCGACATCCAGCACACACGAGAATCCAAAGGCGCCAAGTGTGATGCAGGCCTAACTAGGAACGCGGGATAGAGACCAAGCAAAGACACACAGTACGAGGGTGAAGACCGTGGGAAACTGTCAGCTGCCAAGTGTTCGCACTTAGAATTTCATCTCCAGTTGGGTGAAAGTGCCCACGGATCCCAGAGCACTGGGATGAAACTCCATGTGGCCCCGTTTTTATGGGTAAGTCTGAAACCAGGTGCTTCTGGAGAGAGCGTTCCCACAGGCCTGCCCTCCTGCCGCTCCCCTGATGCTCAGAATGTTTTCCTAAAACGAAATTACAAACATGAATCTCTTATGTGCAAGCAAACTTTCGTACCAAGTATGCCAATTACAGGCTTGTCATTTTCCCTCTGTAAACCCCACTTTTTAGCCATAAAAAATGTGCTTATGATACAACATTTTGAGCTAAAAGAATCAGTCAGGGGGTTTTGGGGGGAGGGAGGGTGGGCAGGCAGGGAGGGACTTGCAAATGTCGCCTTAACTTTCTTAAGGGAAAACAATCATACAGAAGTTAACCATCTCTGGTTTTGAGCAGAATTCAGTGACTCTCTACTCTTGGATCAGTTCTCATTTTTTTTTTTTTTTTTTTAGTGCTCAGTCATAAGATAATCTTTTCCAATATTATGGGCAGGGGTTCTCCTGGAAATGAAGAGAGGGAGAGTGGGTGCATAGGGAGGGAGGCAGGGTTTTATGGAGGAAGCAAACGAAAAGGCGGGCATGCAGCGATCTCATGCTGGAGAGCGCGGCCGCTGAGAAGTCTCTCCCTCCCGCTGGACAGCCTTCCCTCCGCACCTGCTTTCCGATGCTGGGCGTGGAGGGCGATGGGTAAACAACGGGCTCTGAAAGCGGCCGTGGCAGCGGCTGGCACCAGGAGTATTAAGCCGTCGCATTCTCAGCTTTCTTCAGTGGAGGGCTCTTTGGTGTGGTTTAATAAAGCCATACCTTTCCCTAGCAGCCGCCGCCTCTAGCTTTGACACACTGGAAGATAGCAGATCTACAGGGACATGCAGAATAAGAGCCGGAAGACACTGGGTTACAGTTCATGAGAATTTGCAATTTAAGTACATGATGACGGAAACCGGGATGGAGACGCGTCGGGAAATGTATCTTTCAGCCGCCGCATCTGCAAGGAGGTTAATGAAGTCACCAGCGTTCTGCAGAGAGGCGTGTAAAACACCGCGGTGGAGTGACCTCTTCTCGGGGTTACGCCACTCACGACCCGCGCCATCCTCGGAGGAGGAGCGGCTCTGCCACGCTCCCCAGGCACCGGCTCCAAGGCGCTCGGCCCAGCCTGAGGAGGAGGCGGAGGAGGAGGACTGGGCAGAGCGCGCCCTTCCCTGGGCCCACAATCGATGGGCGCTGCCCGGGTCCTGTACGCAGCCCGCGGCCGTCTCAGCAGCAGTGGGTGGCCCGTCTGGGAGCCGGGGTTGAACAGGAGGCGCCCGCCAGCCCTGGGCGCCTCCACCAGGAGGGCCAAGGGGAGGGCCCGAGCACCTCCCACGGGTGGTCACTGACCGGGGAGCCCGCCTCCCCCAGGTCCTGAGCCTTTCCTTTCAGCCCCAAGGAAGACAACAACCCCCACTGCCAACCAGGGCCCACCCAGACTGATAAACACCCCAGAATTCAATTCCGAATTCAATACCCATAGCCCTAGGGTGTAGGCTGCACTCGGAGTTTCTGTTTCAAATTAAACCACATACTTAGCATACGTCTTCATGGGCTGCACCTGGAACAACGGAGGTGCGACTGCATTTCCTGAGTGGTACCCACGCCTCTGCCCTGGAAGGATGTGGGCAACCCCCTAAAACGTGTCTAAACACTCCCCAGTTTAATGTGCCCCAATTCCTGCTCTCCGAGGTCTCGGCTAATCCCTGTGAGCCCAGGACAAGGGAAGCAGAGCTCTTCTCAAAAGGCTTTACATCCTGAAAGGGGGGGAGGGGGAGTTCCCACCGCAGCACGGTGCGTTAAGGATGTAGCGTTGCCGCAGCTGCAGTGTAGGTGGCAGCTGTGGCTCACATTCACTCCCTGGCCCTGGGATCTTCCATATGCTGTGGGTGCAGCCAAAAAAAATTAAAAATAAAAAATGGGGCGGGGGGTTGAAATGTAAAATTGTTGAGACTCAACAACCCTCCCTGGAGCCCCGCCGAGCAGAGGGATTTGCTGATATGACACGAGTGGCCAGACAGCAGGTGGGAAGGGGGATCAGTGCATCCGGAGAGGGCCCGTCCAGGCTGCACACAGGCCCCACAATGCTGCACTTGCTAATCAACCCACAAGAAGGCTCCTGCTCCTTCCAACCCAATGTGCCCGAGACAGCGGCGCGGAAAGAAACCTCCAGCTCACAGGAGACAGGAGCCACTCGACGGGAAGACAGGACTTACGCAAGCCCCCAAAGGGGCCCCTTGGCCTCTGGTCCTGAATCCCAGTCCTCCAGCTTCCACTGGGCTTTGCCATTAAACACAGTCTCTGCTCCTTCCCTCCAACTGCCCCATCGTCCAACAGCAATTCCATGCACCTTCCCAGCTGAGCAAATAAAAGCCCTCGCCTGGTGGGAAGCACCTCAGCTTACAAGCCACTCTGCCACACCAGCCACTGGCAGGGGAAGGTGGGGCAGGTCGCTGAACCGCCCCGGGGCCTGCCTCTTCTCACCTGCAAACAGGATGATACTGCCCACCAGACACAAGGTGCAGGTGCTCCCGGCACAAAGCAGATGCTTGGGAGGTGGTGACAAAGAGTCTACATGAGCAGAACCAGGGAGGGGTCAGTATTAACATACTCAACAATCTCCTTCTTTTAGAAAAGTATCTCATACCCCCGCTTCTTGAGGCTAGAGATGAGTCTGCAGGCAACAGCCAAAACACAAGGGAGGGAGGAAAGAAAAGAGAGGGATACAAAAAAATAGCACTGCAAAGCCACAAAAGCACAAATCCTCCCACTCAAGAAAGCCCATCCCAGAATCCCAACACGCACAAGACAAAGCTCATACAAAGAAAGACACATAATAAAGACAGCAGTGTGAATTCATTCCAGATCCAGTTAATATAAGAGCCTAGCAAAGCTTTAAAATAAGTGTTTTTAAAATATTAAAGGGTACACAAAATACTTACCATTATCCATAAAACAACTTTAAATTATGAACAAAAGAGAAATAATAAAGTAAGAATAGATGTATAGGAAAGAGAACCAATTATAACATCTTAGAAATGAAATACATAGTTGCTGAAAATGTTTTAATTTACAAGATGGGATCAACTAACGTGAATAAAATCCAGAGGAAAGCGTGAAATGGAGGAGAGAGCTGAGGACCACACCACGTGCAGAGAGTGGGAACAATTTTTTTTAATGTATGAAAACCTGTTAAACATGGGGGGAAAATTGAGAGGCTCCAATATATATCAAATTAGAGTTCTTAAAACTATGAATAGAAAAGAAATGCTGTTTGAAAATTTTAAATAATAAGTAAGAATCTTACAGAATTGGAGAAAGACTAAGTCCTCAGACTGCAAGAGCGTCCCATCAGAAGAACCAAAAATAATTGATGCCTAGATGGCATCATGAAATACAGAACATTGAAAATAAGGAGACAACCTCAAAAGCTTCATTAAAAAAAAAATAGACTGTCTAAAGTACAATAGCAATGGATTTCTCATGAGACTCAAGAGATCCCAGAAGCCAATGAAATAATATCTTTAAAGTGATAGGGGACAAAATATAACCTTATCCAAGGATTTCAAACCAAACTATCAATCAAAGTAGTGTGAAAACAACGAACAACAAAAACCAACTGCACATTAAAAATGGGCAAAATATTTGAAATGTCTCCAAAGAAGATGTACAAATGATGGAAAAGCACATGAAAAAATGTTCAACATCACTAATCACTAGGGAATGTAAATCAAAACCACAATGAGATACTACTTTACACTCATCAGGACGGCTATTATTAAAAAAAAAAAATAGAAATAACAAATATTGATGAGGATGTGGAGAAAATGGAACATTTAAGCATTGCTGGTATAAACCTAGAATAGTGCAGCTACTGTGGAAAACCATAAGGCAGCCTCAAAGATTTGATCCAGCACTTCCGCTCCTGGGAATATAACCAAAAGAACCAAAAGCAGAGACAAACAGATACGTGCACATCCATGTTTATAGCGGCATATTAACAACAGCCAAAAGGCAGACCCAACGCAAATGACCATTGATGTATGAATGGATAAAAATGCTGAAATTCTGATAATGCCACAACATGAATCAACCTTGAAGACATTCTGTTAAAAGAAGCCAGACACAAAAGAACAAATATTGTGTGGTTCCATTTATACAAGGTCCCTAGAATAGTCAAATTCGTGGAGACAGAAAGGAGAAGGGTGTTTGCTAGGGAAAGAGGGAGGAAGCAAATGGAAAATTATTGCTAATGGACAAAAAGTTACAGTTTGGGAAGATGGAAAATTCTAGAAGTGGATGATGGTAACGGTTGGACAATAATGTGAGTATAAGCACACCACTGAACTGGATAAAAATGCTCTCAATGGGAAATTTTATGTTATGAATACTTCATCATAATAAAAATTGCAACCATAAAAGAGTGAAAGCAAAATAAAAAGCAGTTTTTACATATGCAAAGATTTAGTACACTCACACCCTACAGATCCCAGTTTAAAAACAAACAAACAAAAAACTACATGCATTTAGGGGAGGAAAAGTAAATGTGAAAGAAACTCAGGGGAAACAAGAAGCAAAATGAGCAGATGCCCCTGAGAAAATGTAAAAGTTAATTTCACTATTAATTTTTAAAATAGTGTTTGTATTAAACAATAATGGTCAAACTCAAACAACAATACACCTATGTTAAGGTCTTCGTTATGATCAGGAGAAAGAAAATAGAAATACAGAACGACTCCAGCCTTCGCCACAAAATTTTTAGTTAAATATCTTAAAATTTTAAGGGTAATCCCAAAAGAATGAAAATACAACCTAGAGCTTGGCGGAGGAGAAAAAGTTTCTGACAGAACACTTCATTGATTTTCAAAATAATGAAAGGAGAAAAAGAAGGCCAAGAATTGGGGTGGAGAACGAAGGGAAAGAAGAGGAAGGAAGGAAGAAAAAGGGGGGAGGGAGGGAGGAGGGATGGGAGGAGAAAGAAAGAAACTAACATTAAAAAAAAATAAAATAAGATGCTAAATATAAGACCAAATATTTTTGTTAATCACAACAAATAGTAATGGATTAAAGGTACCTATTAAAAGATGTTATCTGATTGGATTCTAAGAATCTAGGTATACACCACTTATAAGAAACACACATGACAAATGTACAGAGATAATGGAACATAAAGAAAAAAACACGCATGTGATATTATTCAAAAGTAAAGGGAGGTTTACTATATTAATAGAAAATAAAATGCAATTTAAGCCATAAATTTAAAAGTGACACTTTATCAAAGGGGAAAAAATCATCAAGAAGGTATCAACAATTATAAACTGTATGCTTTGAACAATATAGCCTCAAAACAGAACAAGACCAAACTGGCAACATTATAAGGATAATTTAACAAATCCAGAGTTATAATATTTGTAAACTATGAACTAAAAATAATAAGGAAACTTCCTTAACCTGCAAAGGACACTTATTCAATATCTACCACACATATCATGCAAACAACACGTGAGACTTTGGAAGGTCTCCTTAAGACTGAGGACAAGACAAGGATGCCCGCTATCACTACTTATATTTAACATTGTTTTGGACATTCGAGCCAATGCAATAAGAAAAGAAAAAGAAATTAATGTTCTAGAAATAGCAAAGGCAGAGATGATATAACAGTCTAAAAATTCAAAAAAATCTATATATAAATGTTAGAAATAGTGATAGTTCAGCATGGCTATTAGATATGAAATCGTGGTGGGCAAAAAAATGGTCCCCAAAGATGTTCACATCCTACTGCCCAAAACCTGTGAATATGCTACCTCGCACAGCAAATGGACTTTGCAGAAGTGATTTAAGGTTAATGATCTGGAGATCTAGATTATCCTAGATCCCCAAGGTGGGCCCAATCTAAGCATGGTTCTTAAAACTGGAGATGTGACAGTGGAAGGAAAGTCAGAGGGATGTAAACCATGGACCAAGGAATATGAGCGGCCTCCAGAGAGAGGAAAAAGGCACGAAAGAAGAATCTCCTTAGAACCTCCAGAAAGGAACGCACCCCCGCTGACATCTTCATTTTTAGCCCGGTGAGACCTGTCAGACTTCTGACCTACAAAGCTGTACAGTAATAAATGGATGCTGTTTTAAGGTGCCACATTTGTGGTACTTTTTTTACAGCAACAATGGATAACCAAATAAAACTGAACAGTGTGCCCATCACCAAATATCCTACTACACAATATAAATGTTAAAGTTCTCATTTACAATAATAAATGAAAAGTCTTTAGAATTAAGCCTAAAAAAGACGTATGAGAACAGAACTACATATTATCAAAGGATATACAGGACCAAAATAAATGAGAGGACATATTATGGATGTGAATTAGAATACTTTAGGTCAAATCTGCAGAAAGTAATCAATAAGGTCAATGTTATTACAATATCAACAGGATTTTTTTATAGAACTTTACAAGCTTATCTTAAAATTCAAATGAGGAGTTCCCATCGTGGCGCAGTGGTTAACGAATCCGACTAGGAACCATGAGGTTGCGGGTTCGGTCCCTACCCTTGCTCAGTGGGTTAAGGATCCGGCATTGCTGTGAGCTGTGGTATAGGCTGCAGACGCGGCTCGGATCCCACATTGCTGTGGCTCTGGCGTAGGCTGGTGGCTGCAGCTCCGATTTGACCCCTAGCCTGGGAACCTCCATATGCCGTGGGAGCTGCCCAAGAAATAGCAAAAAGACGAGAAAAAAAAAATTCAAATGAAGGAGGAGAGGATCAAGAATAGTCAACAGAATGCTGAAGAGAATAAACAGTGGGAGGAAATGTGCCCTCCCAGGAGTCAAGGCTATTAAAAAATTATATTAGATGAGACAACAATTCTTGCTATAGGGAAAATAAAAGACCAATGGAACAGAATAAAAGGAAAACACAGTAACAGAGTATTTCCATTCATACGAAACTTAAAGAAAGGTAGTGCTAAAGAACACATAAATTTAAAGAAAGGTAAAGCTAAGGGTACATATACGCGTGGAAAACAGCAAAGAAAACCCAGGGAGGACGTTCCCCTTGTGGCTCAGCACTAAGGAGCCAGACTAGCACCCATGAGGATGCGGTCTCGGTCCCTGGCCTCGCTCAGCGGGTTAAGGATCCTGTGTTGCTGTGGCTGTGGTGTAGGACAGCAGCTGTAGTTCCAATTCGACCCTTAGCATGGGAACTGCCATAGGCCACAGGGCAAGTCCCTAAAAAGAAAAAAAACGAAAAAAACAAAAAAACAAGGGGCTAATTATCATAAAAATTGGAAGGAAGGAGGGAAGGGGATAAGATCAGGGAGCGGCCTGCAGAAATCTTGTAAGACTTTGTTAATGTCCTGTCATTACATAGCTGATGTTGCTTTATTATCTTATTATAATCCTTAATTGTGTGTGTGTGTGTGTCTCCCTTCTGTTTAAATGGTAAATTTTACAATAAAACATTTTAATGACAATAGTGAAATGATAGCCTTCTCAATCAGGGAGGCCATGACAACTAGTTATCCACAAGAAAAAGGTAAATTAAGATACCTACTTTACTCTCTACATTCAAATGAATCACAGACAGATCTGAGCCCAGATTGTAAAAATCAAACTTAACCATTTTTATATGAGCATTCAGTAGAATGTCTTCTGGCTCCTAGACAAAATGTCTTAAACAAAATATAAGAAGCATAAGATGTACATTAAAAGATTCATAATTTTCACTATATTGATATTAAAACATCTTACATCAAAAGACACAGTAAAACAGAACGGAATAAAACAAGCCATAGACTGGAAGAAAGTACCTACACTGTGCATAAGAAATACATTATTATACGCAAAACATGCAGATTTTATTTTTTAAGTATATCGAATCAAGAAGAAGAAGAAAAAAAAAAAACAGACATTCCAACAAGAAATGGCCAAGTAATAGGAACAGGCAGTTTGCAGAAGAGGAACGTGGCCGGGGAGCACCGAGCCTCCGCCTCCTGCGGGACCAGGGAAGAGCAAAGGGGGGCGACGAGCTCTGCATCTCACCCACTAGACCGGAAAACGTTCTCAAATGTGCCCATTACAGCTCTAGGTCAAGGATGGCAGGGAAAACAGGGATTTCCATACCTGCCAGTAGCACTGAATGACGGCACATAATTTTGGAAAGCGACTTGGGGATGCCAGAGGATACTGGGAACACTGACTGGTGCCCTGTGCCTTAGCAGTGTCATTTCTTGGCAGAAACTCATGCTCGTGTGTATAAGAGTTTGAATGAGACAGGACAAGAATGTCCACAACCACACAACTGATCATAAGAAAAAATTGGGAAATAAGCTAAATGTCCATTAATAGCATGGATAAACTGTGGCAATGCCTATAATGAGAGAACACAGGGCAGATAAGATAAATGAACTAGAACTATATATGCAATCTCAAAAATATAACGTTGAGTGAAAAAAAAACAAGGATACCATATATATCTTTAATCTGCAAACCACTATCACAGATAATATTTACTGATGTGTGTGTGTGTGTGTGTGTGTAAAAGCACAAAAAGATACAAAGAAATTTTAAACACTAAATTCATATTGGGTGTGCTACCTCTGGGGTGGAGGGAGGGGTTGGGATGACAGAGGGGGCACATGCGGGTCTTTCATTTCATCTATGATGTTAGGATTTTATTAAGATGCTGGGTATACATGGATGTGTCTACTATTCCCTTTTCTTTTGGAATGCTCGAAATGTTTCCTAATTTTTTAAATTATTTTCATAAAGAGAACTGCAGCACATCTGCAGGGAATATCTGTCTGTGGCTGGGAGCACCTGCAAGCTCCCAGGTCTCCGAATTTGCACAGGAGTCTAGGAATCACTAAGACACATCGTACCGCTGAGACTATGACCCATAGTTCTAATAAGACATCAACTAACTTAACGCTACAACCAGGACTGACAAACAGGCAAGACACACAATTTTCTCTCTAAAAACAGAAGAAAATGTTACTGTTTATAAAGTAGTCCAAATGTAATGAATATTTATAGGCTATGAAATACAACCTGCCGAAACCATCTGATTAATACCAGCGTGGGATAGCTAAACCTGGTAACCTTTTATGATAAATTATAGGCTGTGTCAGTGGTCTGGGGCTGGCCGAGGGTGACTCTTTGTCCCTGGCCCCCTCCTTTGGAAGACTTCATGCTGAGAACAGCAGGCCCAGACAGAGGTGGTAAAGGTGTCCAGCCACTGGAACTTGTCAGGGGTCAGGGAGAGTGGAGCGAGTTCCAGAATTGGGGTCTGCTCTGGATTTGCTGTCAGCTGAAGAATTAGATCGATTTAGGGGAGGTTTGCCTGGGATAAACATGTAGCCAGTGTGAAGAAATCTGCAACTAGAGGCCTTCGGCCTTAATGGCACAGGATCCACCAGGCAGCCCTTCTCTGCATCCTGCCTGTCTTCCAGAGAAGAGCGCCGGCATCACCGCCAGCGCTGACGACTTGAAAATGGATGGTCTTTGGGTGATACGCATGTTTTAACTCCTGTGAACATTAATGGGAATCTTGTGTACGTATTGATTGCCAAAGACGCCTAAAGTTTAAGGCATTAATTCTGAATTCCAAGATGTTTGTCAGTTCCTCCTAGACCCTCAGTCCCCATCAGCACCTGGTACTTTGAACTCCTTTTTTCCGCATATTTTAAAAGCAGAAATTTAGGAGCTTATCTCATCTGATCTATGTCTCCGAAGCCCGGGTCCTTTAATGGGTGCATCGATATACATCCATATTTAGGCCGAGATGAATGGGCACAGCGCGCAGCTACCCTGGCAGCAGGTCTGGGAATCAATCACGGAGACTGGTGGAGCAGACACATCAGCCATTCGGCATCCCGGTCCCCTCCCCCCGTCTGAGACAGCCAAAGACACTTCCAATACATCAGTAATGGTCTGTGTCCCCAAACTTCTCAGGGGGATCAGTGAGCCAGGAGGAGCTCTCTTTACCCAAGCCCATACCGTCCTCCCGCTGCCTCTGCCCTGTGGACCCAGAGGTGACCGCCCAAGCTTTCTGAAATATACAAAAATTTAGCTCCTGTTTTCGACGTCACTGACTCAGCAGCTTTCAGGCAGTGAGTGAACCAAGGCTCTCGGCTCAGCACGGGAAGGAGCTGACGGCTCTGGTTTGGGGTGCGCTGCAGAACTTTCTCTGACCCTGTCCAGGTCAGCCTCTTTTCTTTCTTTCTTTTTTCTTTTAATGGCTGAACCTGCAGCCATTCCCAGGCCAGCTACCGCTGCCAAGCTATGCCACAGCCACTGCGACGCCAGATCGGAGCCTTGTCTATGACCTATGGCGCAGTTTACAGCAATGCCAGATCCTTAATCCACTGAGAGGCCAGGGGTCAAATCCTCATCTTCACAGACACTGTGTCTGATTCTTAACTGGCTGAGCCACCAAGGGAACTCCAGGCCAGGCTCTTTTCACCTTCCCACAGACTAGGGGCATCTTCTCTTCCAGATGCCCCCAACAGGCAGCTCTCAGGGCCCTGGCTCTTCCCCAGGGCTTGGGGTCTACGCAGACCTCCTGCCCCAGGCCTTTCCTGCAGGGACCCCTCCCTCCCACTCAGGGGCCACAGGGAGCAGCCCCTACTGCTTCTGCACTGCATCTCCCCTGCTCTCTACCCAGGTGGCCTTAGAGAGCAGGGGACCCTCTCAGAGGCTCCATTTCTCACCCCCCATGTCCCCAGTGCAGATATGCGTGCCCGCCTTGGAGCTCTGGGGGAGGCCAAAGCACTGCATCTTACACGCAGCCAAGCACAGGGCCTGCTGGTGTTTCCCCTTCAAGCATCTTCACAGCACCTGCCTGCAGGAGCAGGGAGTCGGGAGACTGAGAAAGAGGAGAAACGAGTAGACGTTTTACCCTCACACAGAAGTGGTAAAAGTGGTGTGATTTGTGGCCTGTACCCACCCTGAGTGACTGACCCTCGCACAGCATGGCCAGATTCAGCAAATAAAAACACACGGTGCCAGTTAGACCGGAACTTCGGGTACACAATGAATAATCTAGTCGTATAAAAAAGTTTTCAGTATACTTAGTGAAAAATTAAACAAACAATTCATTGTTCCTCTGAAATTTGCTAAGTTTTTGTTGTCTTTTCTGTTTTTTGGCTGCACCCAGGACATGCGGAAGTTCCTGGGCCAAGGATCAAACCCGCGCCACGGTCATGACTCGAGCTGCAGCACTGACCACACCGGATCCTTAACCCACCGCGCTGCAGGGGAACTCCTGAGCTTTCTAGTCCGCTAGTCCTGGTGAGGAGGAGGCAGGGACATGCCATGACGCGCTCCCTGCACAGGGGAGACGAATGACTTTCCCCAAGGCTGGCTCTGCCCCAGTGGGAAACACAGGGCCACTCAGGGCCACCTCCTCCAGCGGGGCAGGCTGTCTGCTGGGAGGGGGTGGCCCTGGGCCCCTGAGCTCAGACCCCGCATAGGCGCTACACAGGGGCCACAGTGCCTCAGTTGGGAGAGGACCGGACACGCTTATGTGAAGCTGCCGTCGGGCATAGTCGGGGCGGGGGGAGGGGCGGGGATTGTTCTCTTAACCCCCTGGTAGAGGATCCAGCAGAAAGAAAGACATTCTATTTGGTGCTGATATTGAGGGAGAGCCCAAGAAGGAAAGGCGTTTATCTCCTACTGGGGACAGGAGCTGGACTGCATTACTTGGAGTCCAGTTAATAGTGGAAAAGATGCTCTGATCCTCAAAGGACAGTTGTCACAAGCGGTGGGGACTCGGCTCATCCTCTAAGACCAGACGAAACTTTTGGGTACATCCTAAAGGAGCTTTACCACTGGGGACACCCTAGAAATGAACATATGAAGGCTCTTTCTCATCCCTGGGCGAGAAGGAGGGACACACCACCAAGAGGGCACAGACCCTGTCCCAGGAGAAACCGCCCTGGGACAAACTGCACGCACGGGCCAGGGCCGGCCACTGCCTGTTCTCTATGTAGGTTTTATTTATTTATTTTTTTAATGGCCACACCCACAGTATATGGACGTTCCCAGGCCAGGAACCAAATCTGAGCTGCAGCTGCGGCAACACCGGATCCTTAACCCACTGCACTGGGCCTGGGATCCGAACCTGCACCTCCGCACCAACCCAGGCCGCTGCCGTCGGATCCTTTTTCTTTTTCTTTCCTTTCATGGCCGCACCTGCAGCATACGGAAGTTCCCAGGCTAGGGGTCAAATGGGAGCTCCAAATGCTGGCCTACACCACAGCCACAACAACTCGGGATCTGAGCCACATCTGCGACCTACACTGCAGCTCACGACAACACTGGATCTTTAACCTTAGCAAGGCCAGGGACTGAACCCACATTCTCACAGACACTATGCTGGGTTCTTAACCCACTGAGCCACAGTGGGAACCCCTGCAGTTGGATTTGTTTTTGCTTTTTTTTTTTTTTTTTTGTCTTTTTGCCCTTTGAGGGCCGCTCCTGCGGCATATGGAGGTTCCCAGGATGGGGGTCCAATAGGAGCTGTAGCTGCCAGCCTATGCCAGAGCCACAGCAACACAGGATCCGAGCCGCGTCTGCAACCTACACCACAGCTCACAGCAACGCCGGATCCCTAACCCACTGAGCAAGGCCAGGGATTGAACCCGCAACCTCATGGTTCCTAGTCGGATTCGTTAACCACTGCTCCACGACGGGAACTCCTATTTTTTTTTTTTTTTTTGCAATTGGATTCTTAACCCACTGTGCCACAGCAGGAACTCTGGTTTTACATTTTTTAATGGTTGAAAATTTCCAAACGAGAGTAATTTTCTATGATGTGAAAATGATATGAAATTCAAACTTCTGTGTCTGTAATAAAGTTTTCCTGGGACATAGCCACTCACACTGGTGTTTACTTTTTGTTATGGCTGTTCTCCAGCTACAAGGACAGGACTGAGTAACTGCAGCTGAGACTGTAGTCAAAAACAAAAACACTTACTCTCTGACCCTTGCCAGGAAAAGTTTGCCATAAGAAAACAGAGCTGCCACACAAGGTAGCAAGTGCTTAGAGGGGGAGGGGCCACCGCTGGAGGACGCTGGGAAGGGCCTGGGGGACCACGCTTTGGGATCTTTACAGATGTGCCCACCAGGGACACCATCAAAGGTGCTGAGAAACAGCTGTCGGAGCAGATGGAGCTTTCGGGACAGCTTGGTGAGACGCACCTAGGACAGCTTCCCAGGGCAGAATATCTGCTTACGCAGACACGTGATGGGATGTGGACACTGATTTACGCAGAGAGAGAAAGCCTCTCTCTCCTGACTGCCAAATGTTTTGGCGCTGCGCCAAGCTCCAGGTAAGTTTTCAAAATATTAAGATGAAATTTTCCAACTTGAATTACCCATCAGTTTGCTCAATCCTCCCTGCCTTCCTGAGGCCCCGTACCGACACTCACCCTTCTCCCTCCTGCGCCTTAACATCCTGCTAGACTCTTCCTTCAACGAGTCCGCCCAAACCTCCAACAGAACAGCTTCCTGGACCCCACATCCCTCCAGAGGCCTCCCGACCCTGCCCTTGACCCTGACAGCAGACTTCTCCCCAAGTCACCCGTCTGTTGTCTACACTTTGCGACCTCCAGGCTGCCTCTCCACCGTGTCCTCCTCCACCTTTCTGAGCAAAGCCTGAAGACCTCCCACTTTCACGACCGGCGGGCTCTGCAAAGCCCTCTCCTCCTCCTCCTGCTCTCCTCAGTGGCTGCATCCAGCGACACCAAGCTTCTCTCCTCGGTTTCTGTGGCTCCATCCCTTCCGGAATTCCTCCCTACCTCTCCGGCTTCTCCTCCTCACCCAACATGGGCTCTCTCCTTTCTCTTTTAAGTATCTGAGTTCCTCCAGACCCATTCAGCCCCCACCTGACCTCACCCCTGCCTTTGGCTTCAAGTGCCATCTCTACCGTTGGCATTAGCGAACTAAAAACCAGCTCCTGCGAGAAAGACGCCTTCCTTATTCACAGCATGTCAGCCAGACGTGGCTTTTCCAAGCCCCACTGGAGGAACCCGATTATGGCCCTCCCCTGAAAAGCTTCAGGAAGTCCCTTCACGGATGTAAACATTCTTATCTTCCATTGGTGGTCTCTCCATCCCGTCCCCACTGGGGCTGGATCATCTTCACTTTCGCAGCTAATGAAGGCTCCATACTAGATGCTCCATAAGTGTTTATGGACTCAAGAGAGGGCCTTGACGATAAAGTGCTTGGTGCATAATTAGTAAACATAAGGACTTATATATCCAAACTGAAACAGAACGTCCAAAGGAAGACTGCTGCGATTTCCCTGTGTCTCATTAAAACCTCGAGACATATTTGCGATACAAAAAGTAATTCTGACAACATTTAAGACCACAGGAGCCATGCACATTGGATGCTTCTGTTTGTTGGCATCCTGGCTCTGCCATTTACTGGGTGGAACTTCGGGAAAGTGTCTTAATGTGCCTGAGTTTCAGGCTCTTCAACTACCAGATGGGGGCAAAAACAACTCCCCCTTGGGTTTTTTGGGGTTTTTTTATGAAAACTAAATCACGTAATTCAGGTCAAGTGCACAGGAAGCGTGTGACGCATAAGAAGCATGGCATACATGAGAGTGTAAACTCCTTCTCCAGGAAAACTAAAATAAAGAAACAGTAGGAAAGGAAAAGGGGGTTAAAAACTCAACAAAGGCACTGCCATAAACCCAGACCAGGACAAAAGCAGTTTCATAAAATACAGGAAATGCCAAAAGGCTTTCTAAATCCCCGCTAAGGAGAGATGGCTCACCCCACCTTCACACTGACCCAACAATAAAACCAGGAGACAGACAAATGCGATACTATATCAGTCTCCGGTTAATATGTAGTGTTCCAGTAGACACACGGCTTAACCTGTGGTAAATTTAAATCTGTTTAATGACTTGTATTATAACAAGCTCCCACCATAAATAAAAGTTCCCTGGAGAGGAGGCAGCCTCATGTCCCACTGCCGTGTCACTGGTACTGGTATCTCACAACACAAATGGTGTGTGCCGGCACAGCAGAGTACCCGACAAACACACAGGTGCGCATTACAGGGCTCTGGACATCACCCAAGAGGATGCTAAGGCTCGCAGCGATGGGCAGATTCCCAGTAACCTGGACCACGGTCAGGCCTCCGTCCTGCAAACACTTCCCTGCAGTGCAGAAAACCACCACCTGGCGTTTCCTGGTGGCTTAGCGGGTTAAGGATCCAGCCTCGTCACTGCTGTGGCTCCGGTTACAGCGCTGGTTCTATCCCTGGCCCAGGAACTTCGGCTTGCCTCAGCCGAGGCAGAAAAGAAAAGAACAGAAAACCACCATTTCCAAGTCACGCCCAGGCTGTGGGTCTGCCTAAACCTAAAGCGGTCCTGAAAGGGAGCCGTCTCACCTGCCCCAGCTCACAGATCATCAGGACCACAGGATCAGGACACAAAAGATGCTGGCCAGGCCTTAGGACCCCTGCAGCACCTGGAAATTTAGGCGTAAATCTCCCAGGAGCTCATGTCAGACAAGCCCCGGTGACAGCTATGCAATTACTGTTGATGGCAGACCTTCCAGAGGTTCCTTTGAATTATAGGAACCTTATTAGAAGCCTCTGACGTCTCGAATTTGCGAGGCAGGAGTCGCCCGAAAAGCCAATACTCTTACTTATGCTAGCTCTGCAAAAAGGGAAAAAGTAACGATTTGCACATGCGGAATGACACGCGTATACATTTCCGTGTTCAAGAATGTGACACTGCTTTTACCAGGAGAGCTCTTTTCACACCAGGACTGGCGGAGAGCACACGTCGAACGGGGCTCCGGGGCCGCGGGGCAGGCTCTGCAGAGAAGGTTCTAGTCCTCTTCAGTCCCAGAGGAGGACAGGACAGAAGCCGGAAGGCAGACAAACTGGAGAAGTCAGCCGCTCTCGGCTCCCTGCTCCTCGGGCCTGAGACAACTCCGGGGACCAGCGGGTGGAAGCAGGCGGCTGCTGTTTAATGACGTAAGGATGGGGCGGGGCTTGGTAGCGAGGGTGGAGCCAGTGCTGGGAGGCGGAGCTAGGGAAAAACCCCAGGGTCAGTTTAAGAGCCAACCAGGGAAAGGGGTGGGGCCAATGCGAGGGGCGTGGCCAGCAGCAAGGGGAGGGGCTAAGAACGAGAGCGTCACGGAGGGGTGGGGCTGGAGGAGGGGGTGGAGCTAGGAAAGGACGGAGTTGATGCAGGGAGGAGGGGCAAGGCCAAAGAGGTATTTTACAATTTATCCTATGGGGGGGGTGTCTCATTTATTCTAATTAAAAAAATTTTTAATTACAAATTTAAAAGCCCTAGGGAAGATCACTGGGCCACCCAGTACCAGCATAGCGTGTGGCCTTTAATTTCCTTTTTCTGCACGAGCCCCACATACTGATCCATTCAGGATTCCAGGTTTTGAGGGCTCTCGCCTGCTGTCCGGAGTTGTCCGCTGGGAGGAATCCAGGACATCAGGCATCCCAGGAACTGTGTGTCTCCGCTGAATCAGTCGCCTCGCTCATCTGCATCTAGTCGGTTTATGTTATGTAAGCTGTGTAGGTTCAAGGGTGTTTCACTAGCACAGCTTACTGGGGACTGCATTTTCTCTGGGGTGCGCGGTGAGCTCTACATCAAAGCCTGATTGAGCAGAAAATATGTGCTAATGTTCACAGCAGTACTCTATTATAGTATAAGTGTGCTTGTAAATATTCACTACATGTTATTACGCCATTTGAACCAAGAATATTGGGAGGTGAAAGGTCGGCCTAATGCTCTCTCCGGAGGCAGCAGTTTTGAATATAACCAAATGGGATAATGGTCAGAAATACCCAGAGGGGGCAATGTAACACGTCGTAAAGAATTGTGCTGTGAGTTTTAAGTTTTCAGGACAACAAAGATGCCAACGAGATGGCTCATAAGCAGTCATTATTAATGGAATGACAAGGCTAATGTTAAGCAGAATGTCTTTGCGACAATAAATCTTGTCCCTGTGCCATTAGTACTCCTTACAACTGCAAATAGCAGTTAGGTTATAACCTAACATGGCAGAATTTTATCCTCTCAATCTCTAATGTATTTTATAATGCTGTTAAAGTCAGGAATCGCAACTGTTTAAGCTCACTTAATCTAGGAGAAGTTTAAACACGAATTTTAAATGCAAAAAACCGCTTTGATATTAGTTTTTCTTAATTAAATAGGAGATCTTTATAAGAAGTAGATCTTTTTAAACATGCATCAGCCTGTAGTAGATGAGCATTGTTGAATTTTAAATGCCATGCTTTTTTCAAGCGCAACTTTGCCTGTTGTGATACGGCTTTCTTTTTTTTCTTTTCTTTTCTTTTTTTTTTTTTTTTCCTTAAAGAAAAGGATTATCTTCATGGAAGAGCCAGGCTGCACATATATTTGTTAAACTTGCATTGCATTGATGCTTCTGTTAGGGAACTCAAAGAAGCTTTTAAAATTCTTTATTTGTATGCATTGTCAACAGAGTTTCCTTCTGAACCCATATTAGCTCACCCTGTCAGCTGATTTGACTTCCTTTAAATATAGCAGAATACAGACTTTGAAGAAAAGATGAATATCACGCCCCTTTTTTTCCCCTTGGCCGTGACCATTGGGACAATGAGTACAGGAAGTCCGTACTGACCAGAGGGCAGCCCTGGTGGAGACAGCAGTTACTGCAAGGGGGTGCCCACTGCAGATGGAGACGGCCCAGGAGACCAGTCCACAGAGGGACAGGTGTGAGCTGGAGAAGGGGTGCAGCCCGGACTCCTGTCTGGGGGCTGCCTGCACTGCAGTTTCCCACAGGAAGGCTGCTGGTCCCTCACACCCTCCCTCCCCTGCCTCCCACCGCACATCTGATCTCAGAATCCCTGGGGCAGTGACTTCTCCAGGGAGGCAGGTTTCAGCCATACTCCTCTGAGGCCCCGTGGAATTTCTAGTATGTTCACCAGAAGCCCTCTGAACCAGCAGAAGGGCTCTAAAGTGCTGCTCATTCCAGTCCACTGATTCTGCAGCACCCCCTCCAAAACTTCTTGTCTACCTTGGGACAAGGTCACTGTCAGCAGACAGGTGTGTGCCCTCAGAATCCCCAGAGTGGAAAGGCTGATGAAGAGGGGAACCCCTGGAAGCTTCTACAGCAGCTCCTTTTGGGGAAATTGTAGGTCACTGGTCAGGTTTAGGATAGAAATATTATATCCTGTTATCCTGAAGCTTCCCCTTGCCACAGGTGTTCAAACATGCAGCCTTGGTGGCAGTGATTTTGCCAACACTGGTGTGTCTGTTCACAGTTTACACACAGGTCATCACACACGTCCTTGCACCACTCGTTCTCAGAACCACGTGAGACCACCCGTCACACGGATGAGGAAACTGAGGCAGGGAGTGACTGGGACAAGATCCATCAAGGGGGCATGGAGGGAGGGGGTCCAGGCACAAACCCGGGGCCTCTGAGTGTCCGTATGCCTCTGGGCCCAACCGTTGCCCCTTGTGTGCCACGGATATCAGTGATTCCTAAATTGTAAAGTCCCTTTGAGGTGCGTGCACAGCAGTGTCAGTGTCGACCAAACGGGACATGGTCACTGCTGTAGTTCTTGCTTTTTCAATAATAAACACAGAAACGTTTTAGATTCTTCCTAACCTAAATTTTCTAAATATCACTCTTATCAACAAACTGTCTTCAACCCAAGCTCACACTGCTGCAAGGAGCACTGAGATCCTGAGAGAGGTAAGAAAATGAACTACAAAGGGAAGGGGTGGCCTTTCATTATACGGGGTTGGTACAGGATCCAGGCTCTGTTTTCACCAAAGTGTGTTTTTTCACCACCCAACCCGGCCTTCCCATTGTCACAGGAGCCACGGCAGGCGACAAGCCATTGTGCTGATATGGAAAGTTAACCACTCAGGTGAAGTGAAAAGAGCAAACGACAGACTGTGCTCAGCCCACCCCATGTCACACATGCATTCAAATTGCACACATGCACATACATGCTTACAAGCACATATGCACCTGTACCAACATGCAAATCAGCACCCATGCGCAAGCACACACCTGTGCACCGATGCTTTGTTTCTAGGTGTGTCTGTGTCTGCAAGTGAAAGGAAAACTGGGCGCCTAACAGGGCACACAGAGAACTGACACCAGCGGTTGCAGTAAGGAAAGACCCCAAGGCAGGGGCAGGGGAGGCAGAGAGGGTTCAAGGGGATTTGACTTGATTGCTGAAAGTTCTTAAATTCACGAGACTTTGAAATTCTTATACAGATGCTCATGTATCTTTTTGGATCACTGTTGCTGAGAACACTGAGCAGGGGACCTGGCTGGACCTGAGGAGGGTGAAAATACCCCAAGCATCTCTCAGCCTCTGGATCTTGCCTGGAAGGGGCTATTTTCAAGTAACCTTGGGAGCCTCCTGCTGAGCAACACCCTGCAGGGCTGCCAGGTCAGGGGAGAGAGCCCTGCCTGGGCTTTCAAAGATTCCTGCTCTGCCCTGCAAGGTGGGTGTCTCAGTAGGGCCAAGAACCCCTCTGCCCAGGCCTTGGCATCACAGGCAGCAGCAGCTGGAGGCTGAGAGGCTGCCAAGCAGGCTGTGTCCCGGCAGGGCAGGTCCACCACCAGGGACCGCACTTTATTTGAAAATGTATGCCGACTTGAAAAGTCGCCTGTTTCATTATGCGATCAGAGAGCAGCTCCCCTCAGATGTGTGATGGGGACAGGAAGTGTAGCCTTCCACGGTTACTTTGTCAGGGACGGACGCTGCCTATTTAGTTCCTACAAGTTTCCTTGGCCAGGAGGGAGGAACTGCTAAAACCCAGGCTTGCGGGGATCTTTAAAACCCTCAACATCCTCATTCATGGGTATCTCTTCTCTTGGCTCCTGTCCTTCTGAACTTGGCATTCAGTGGAAGGAAGGAAATTAGAAAGGCCACATGGCCCCCAAATCATTTAAGAGTTACGGTGACGCTTGAACACCAACATGGAAACCAACACCTTAGAGAAACATGTGCAGAAATATGATTGAGGGTTAATATCTTTAATAGATGCGTCCTTTGTATACATCGATACGAAACACACAAAAACCCTATAGATGAATAGGAAAAGCGCAGAGACAAGCGATTTCAAGAGAACGGTATGCACATGTTAATTTGAAAAATATTTCACTACACGGTTAATCAAAAAACGAATACTGGAGTTCCCAGTGTGGCTCAATGGGTTAACGATCTGGCTTGTCTCTGTGGGGTTGCGGGTTCTATCCAGCCTGCCACAGTGGGTTAAGGATCCCGCATGGTTACAGCTGCGTCATAAGTCGCAGATGCTGCCCGGATTTGCTCCTTGGACTGGAAACATCCATAGGCTGTGGTTGCAGCCCCAAACAGGGGGAAAAAAGTATTAACCATGACAAAATTTTTTGCCCATCCAGCTCTCAGAAACGTTTCATGCTAGTATCCAAAGCAGAAATGGAACGTGAGTGAGATGGGGAAAATGTCATGTCTTGTTGGAGGCAGTGCCTGTATAAACCAGCTTGGCAATAAGTGATGCGAACCTTAAAATATTCATATCCTTTGGCCTCATAATTTTGTTCTGGGACTGTAACCAAGGAAAACCATCTAAAATATATAAAAAGCTTTCTAAAGATGTTCACAGAAGTGTTATTTATAATAATGTAAATGTTAAAATATTTAAAATGATAAATGTCACAGAACAGGGGAATGGCTAAGGAAATTTCAGTTCGTACATTTGATGGAACACCATTTAACCGTTAAAAACTGTATTTGCAGAGACAGCATTGATAGTTTCTTAACTTGTCATCTAAGGAGAAATAAAGCAAATTGAAGTTTTATCTTCTGGCTGATGACAACTAAAAAATAAAGCTACAGAGAAAAATAAGTCCATAAGCTCAGGTCCTGGCAGAGTGACCTCTCTGAGGATGATTTCAAGGTCTTTTTTTTTTTCCAGTTTTCACGGTACTCGTCATGACCATGTATTACATTTAAAATCAACATAAAAGTGTACTTTAATCACCATTGTCCATCTTTTTTGCCTTTTTGAGGATTTTTATTTTTTCTATCATAGTTCATTTACCATGTTCTGTCAGTTTCTGCTGCACAGCAAAAGGACCCGGTCACGCATGTATATGTGTACATTCCTTTTTCTCACATTCCTCCGTCACGTTCCATCACAAGTGCCTGGAGAGAGAGAACATTACAGAAAGTTGCAGGTTAGCCCGGCGCTGTGCTGGTCAGAAAGTAGAAGCCAGGAGATGGGCTTGGCTTCGTCCGGCTCTCACTGGAGACCAGCCCCTCTGTGGAGTTTCTCACTCAGGGTTCGTTAGTTGCATCAACGCCCATTAATTAATTAATTCTACAGGGATGTTATTTTGTAGCTAGGAGCGTGTCCTGGGGAAAATCACTACGTCCTTCTTTCACCCAACAAACACGCTTCAAGGCTCTGGCTGGAAAAACAGAGAAGAACTGATTAGGGTACGTGTCAGAAGTGTAACACTTCCTGTACGAGTAATCCCAGAGAATGATTTTTTAAAGAAGCACTAACGTACGGGTTAAAAACTAAGCACCAGAGTTCCCGTCGTGGCGCAGTGGTAAACGAATCCGACCAGGAACCATGAGGTTGCGGGTTCGGTTCCTGCCCTTGCTCAGTGGGTTAACGATCCGGCGTTGCCGTGAGCTGTGGTGTAGGTTGCAGACGCGGCTCGGATCCCACGTTGCTGTGGCTCTGGCGTAGGCCGGTGGCTACAGCTCCGATTAGACCCCTAGCCTGGGAACCTCCATATGCCGAGGGAACGGCCCTAGAAAAGGCAAAAAAAAAAAAAAACTAAGCACCTGCCACATAATAAGAATTAATAGGTTTACTCAGTGAAACAACTTCTGCTATTGTCAGCTCACGACCGACATTGTCCTTGCAGATACACCTGCATCCTGCGCCTCTCTTCCGAACGGCCCCAGATACAGCTAACGTTCTGTCTACCTAGGCGCGGGTCAATCCACTTCACAGTCAAGGTCTCAAGGATGACATGAGCTGGGAAGAAGCCCTCAGGCGCTGGGCCGCGCCAGCCACTCCAACAGGGAGCTGGAATCTTTAGGTCGGCCAGCACTTCTCTTTTTCTGCCCCCTCCTCTGTGAGCTTGTTTAGAGTGAAAGGTACGATGTCCCAGACAGGAAGTCTGAAATCCAGGGCCTCTGCTTGCCACTGGCTGTGCCCCTGATCCTGGACAGGCATCGTAGACGTCCCCGGCCTCAGTTTACCCATCCGTAACACGACAGCAAATCGTCGCGCACATGCTCTTTAATTCTTCGCTTCTGTGGCTTTTTTTAAAGCTTGGCACCACGAGAATAATTCCACTAGATCCTATCAACTCAACCTAAATCACTTGCTGGTATAAAGATAAATTGGAAATACTAATGCTTAGTGAATACATTACTCTGTACTTCTTTTACTTAGTGAAACATTTAATTAGTATTTACTAGAAAATTACTATCAATTACTAAAAATGACTACAAATTACTAGCAAAATGGATAAATTTTCTCTCTACCACTAAAATAAATTCAATTACTAACTTTAAGTAATTGCGGGTAATTTATTTCTCGGAGGGCAGAGAGCTAGAGACAAAGTAGAGGGAGATGATTAAGATGCTTGGAGTGGCTGATTTATGAGGGAAACTTAAATAGCTAAATCTGGGTGGCTGAGCAAAGCAAGCAGAAAAGCACACAGCCCAGCGTCCACAAACAGCTTCACCAACTTGCCGATTCTCTCTGTGGCTCGGCGGGGAGGGGGAGGCCGCGGTGCGCAGGAGGTGGATTTTTCCAGGGGCTTTCTTCCAAAAAGGTTAGAGGTTTTCTTGCTGATGAAACCTGAGACCTTAATCTGGTCTCTTGGAGGAAGTGGCTCACACCCAGCCCTTAGGAAGAAGGGGGAGAGAAGGTTTGGCAGGATGATTCCACAGGCTTCTAGAAGGGAGAGGGGAGTTTTTTTGGGTTTTGTTTCTGTTTTTGTTTGCTTTTTAGGGCTGCACCTGTGGCATATGGAAGACCCCAGGCTGGGGGTCCAATCGGAGCTACAACCGCCGGCCTACACCACAGCCACAGCACTGCAGGATCCCAGCTGTGTCTTCGACCTACCCCCCACGGGTCCCGGCGACGATGGATCGTAAACCCACTGAGTGAGGCCAGGGATGGAACTCAAGCCCTCATGAATCCTTGCCTGGTTCGTGACCCACTGAGCCACAGTGGAAACTCCCAGAAAGGGGAGATTTAGATTCCAAGCTTTAAATGATTCTTCCCCCTGTTCATCAGGAGGAACAAGTGTCTGTCCCCAGGACATGTCACGGCTGCGGGAATATTTGGAGTGGCATAGCCACAGGAAGCTGGGGTAACCCTCTTGTAGGCAAAATCCTGGCTGCGTCCTTATGTCCCACACAGCACACACGCCAGCCAAGTGCCCAGCCCAGAGTCTGCAGATCCCTGATCTCACTTAGAAAAGCCATGTTAACAGGCAGGCTGATGATCACAGAATGACACCCCCACCCCGGATGCAGAGAGTGCATGATAAATGATGGCTTGGTTCCCCTTTGCAGGACAGAATATGCTGCATCACGGCGGACGTGGAGTCAAAGCCCTGGACTGGGCTCAAGTCCCCGGGAGCCGTCCCCAGAACGGTGCGACCTCAACCAGAACACCCACCGACCAGCAGGCTATTCGCCTCCTCCGTAAAATCGAAAGTGCCGTCACTGCTTCCGAGGAACAGACTGTGGTGCCTCCAGGCCAAAGAACATGATGAGGCGATAAGAAGAACTGAGCGCTCGAGCTGCAAAGCGACGTAGAGGGACGTCAGTGCGTGCCGCTTAGTGAAAGAAGCCGATGGAAAAGTCTGCAGACGGCACGGCCGCAACGCTGACATTGTGGAAAATGCGAACCTACAGCGACAGCGGAAGGTCGGGAGTCGGCGGGGGGAGAAGAGGGTCTTTGGGGCGGTGAGGTTGCCCTGCCTGATACTGATGGCAGGCCCACGACCTCCCACGTAAACCTAAACTTTCAGGTTCTGCACACCTCAAATTGCCCTAAAAGTAAAAATCTAGCTACGCCACATCGGCAGCAGTGCGGGGGTCGGGCTGGGGGCAGGTCTGGACACAGGCTTTGCTCTGATTTTCCGGTCACAACACGGGATTTCATCAACTCTCACAGGCCTCGGTTGTGTGGCCCTGGGCTTGGCAGGGGGAAGGACGGGACCGAAACAGACAGCCCAGAATGTCAAGGGCAGGGGGCACGGGCCATGCACGGCCGTCCTGAGAGGGGAGCCGACTGGGATGGTCAGTGGTGCAGCTGGTGGTGCGGGAGGGCTGACGGGCTTGCCACCACGTCCCCGAGACACCACAGCCACTGGCTACAAGTCCACACTGCACCCGGGCTTTCTCTCCACCCCCCCCCCCCCCCGCAAGGCCCTTCTTACCTCTCAGCCCATTTTTCTTCTGGGGAGTCCGCACCCTGGGACACTTTTGTCTGTGAGCCGCTCCTCCTAACGCCTCCTGCTTCCTGCTCACACCACTGAGCCCTTCCATCATCATGTCACCGCGTCCCGGAGGGGGACCCTCTGCCTGGCCCTGGCGAGCGGGGGGTGTCTTTGAAGCGTTAAAACCACACCTAAAAAGGATCTCTGCCCCTCTCCCAAGGTTGGTGGCACAAGATGCAGAGTAATTTATTCCTTGGAGCCACATTTCCTATCCTGAGTGGGGTGTCCAGGACAGGGAGAGTGATGCCTCTGTGTCCTGCGCATGGGCGCTGCCCGGCTGGACCACGGGCACTGGACCACAGGCATTGGCGCACCGGCCATAAAGGGCTGCGAGGGGGGGCCCGGAGGGGTTAGGATGACTGAGGGCATCACTTAATAGTGCAGAACAGGGCTTTCATGCATTTATCTCAGATTCATGCCCACAACAGAGACACCGAGATGGAAAAAAGAGCCACCTCCCAGCCATGCAGCCTGAGAGACCCATACAAAGCCGGTGGTGCCTGCTCCATGGTGCTTGGGGCCAAATCAAGTCCCTGAGGTGAGAGGCATGCCTGAAAGTCCAACAATGCCATCCCACGGTTTTGTTCCATGTCACACAGCATCGACTGAGCATTGGCAATGCTGAAAAAGGCTATCTGGAAACATCAAGCCAGACTAGTTCTGTGTAACTTGCAAAGGCATTTAAAGTGGCTCCGAGTACAGCCTTGAAACAGGTTGACAGAGCCCCTCTGCCAACGGTTTAGTTTTGACTTAAGACTGCAATTATACTCTGCAACGGAGAGGAAAATGCGCCAGGCCATCAATCTTTGGTTCTTAAGCTAACAGTATTAGCCGTACAGAATTTGCCTAGAACAAATTAATAAAGAAGAGGAAGAAGAGGGAACTAAATTACCCAGGTGGAGTCGCCCTCTGAGTGGGCTGGCCTTTGCCGACATGAGGGCTAAGGGGAGCCTGGGGGACAGAAGTCTGTGTGGTTCCCTGAGGCCTCGCGTCACACATGTGTGCTGATATCCCTGCAGCCTGTGGACCGCAGCCTGTGCAGGGCAGGTGGCAGGGTCAGACCAGCCTCCACTCTGATTGGCCGTTATGGTACCGCATGTGGCCTGATTCAGCCACCCGGCCCCAGCCAGAGTGGGGCAGGCCTGGCAGGCTGTGTCCCTACCCCTCCTGCAGCTCTGAAAGCTTGGTACCGAAGAGGGGGCTCCCAGAAAGGACAGAGGTCCTACAAACCTCATGGAGTTTTGGATGGATAAGCTGGGAAGCGAGCCGCAGTGGAGAGGGGCAAAGTGCCTGATGGGCCCAAAAGAAGACACCGCTTTTGGAGATGACGTGGGATTAGAGCTGCATCCAGGCGTGTAAAGTTAGTTTTCCTCATTGATCCATGTCGCAACGACAGAGGGACCTGCCATCCTGCTCGGGGCCAGGCCAGCGAGAAGTTCCGACAGGCGGTGACTTTGGCCACCTCTCAGAGTCACCCTCGTGGTCTCCGTGTACCCGTGAAAGAGCCCGGGCCTCTGCGCCTTCAGGCTTAGTTCTCCGCATGCCGTGGATGGAGCTCAGATGAAACTCTAGTCCTCCAGGTCCTACACGGGACGGAACAGGGGTGAAACCTCAGTGTTTAACATGCTGTACCCTCTCCTTGCAAATCCCTTCACACTCAGAGGGTTTGTCTAAAGAGACTGTTAGACAAACAGAAGGACGTAATTGCTTTGATGTACAGCATATCCGAGTGTCAGGCTCATGAATACATCCTCGGTCCACGGAAACGAAGTGTGTTCAAGGAGTCATTACTTGAAGACAAAACTGTATACTCTTATTTTAAAAACCAGGAGTTCCCACTGTAGATCTGCTGCTGCTGCAGCTGCATTCCTGGCCCCGGGAACTTCCATTTGTTGGGGGTGCGGCTGGAAAAAAGAAAAAAAAAAAGCAACTCTCCCACCCCTGGCCCCGCAACTACCAATGATTACCTGCCATTATTCAGTCCAACACAGGAGAGCCACCAGTTTCAGAGGGCTGTTTTAATTTTCACTAATAAAATAAAATTAATTGTAACATTTAGCTCTTCACGTGCGCTAGACTCGCCTTGAGTGTTCAGTGGCCACGTGCGGCTGCTGGCTACTGCGTCAGTGCGAAGACAGACCATTTCTACCCTGGCAGAAAGTTCTGTCTATAGAGTCAAGAACGAATCACTTTATTGGCGGCAGACGGCTTCCTTCTCTTGTCGCCGGGCTCAGGAGCATCAAGGCGGTCCCTAGGTGACCTTCGCTCCGCTGCCAGCTGAAAACAGCATCGCACTGGTTCTATTTGCTGCGCCTACTTTCTTACCAGGGAGATTCAGTGGTTCCCTGCCCCCATGTGCCTTGGCTGCTCGTGGTTCCTCCTCCTCTCATCCAGGTGCCAGGTCCTCGCTGCCTAGAGCCTCAAGTGCCCTTGGTGCCCGACCGGGGCTCTAGGAAAGCTTTGGGCAGATGGAGCACTACTCAGTGACATAGGTGGTGGCTTCTGAATCTGCCCCACAACAGCCACTGGACTGAAAGGCATTTCCTTCGGGGGTAGAGCAGCAAGGCAGATGTTGCATGTGGGCGTGTGCCCAGCTGCGACGCTTCAGATGAAGGTCCGAGTGCAGGAAAGCTTGAGAGCGCATCTGGCACCTGGGGCTTGGGGGGAATTGCGTGGGTGGCCCAACTTTGAGGAGGAACGAAGCCAGGAGCGGTGAGGCTGGGCCTTCGAAGGGGCCTCCTTAAATGCACGACTGGATGATTCTCTAAAGCAAGAAACAGGCGCTCCCTGCCTGTGCGGGGGGAGCCCTGTCCTCAGGTAATCCTGCACGTGACAGATGAGTTTTTCAGGGAATGATGCTGACAGTGAGAAGGAGAAGAATGGGGATTGGTACAGCTTTGGGAAAGCAATTTGGAAATGTCCTTAAGGAGCCCGAAAATGACCAAATCCTATACAGTTTTAAAGCTCCACAGGCAGTGCTGATGCCCCCTGTGGTTCAGAATCCCCATGCCGTGCGGACTCTCACACAGCCATTCGGAGTGACGTCTACCGAGTTCGCTGTGGTGCAAGAATGGGCTTTGTGTGCGTGCTTAACAGCAACAACAAAAAAGCAATACTCAAATTCATAAAAATGTTAAATGCATAAATCGAAAATCAAAAATGACATCAAAATAGTAACCTCAGCTGAGCAGCTCATTCCTTTTCTTCGACATATGTTTTCAGCAACGAACTGTGGTCGAGGCCAGCAGTTTTCGAACTTTTTGATCTCAAGGCCTCTTCATACTCTTAAAAATTAGAGCTTTTGTTTATATGGATTATAGCTATGGATGTTTACCATATCAAAGCTAAAATTGATCATTTTAGGAATATTTATTCATTAATTCCTCTCTTAAAGAGTAATAAAGCCACGACACGTTAATACAAAAGGACAAGTAGAGAGAGAGGTATTGTTTTACATTTTTGCAAATCTCTGTGAGTCCAGCTTAATACATGACAGCTGGCTTCCAAATTTGCTTCTGTATTCAATCTGTTGTGATATCAGACTTCATGAAGACTCTGGAAAATTCTACCGTAACTCATGAGAATGAATGTGAAGGAGGCAAACAACATCTTAGTGGCTTTGAAACTAGTTTTGACCCAGTGTTCAGAACGCGGTGTTGACCTCATGGGCCCCTGAAAGGGTCCTGAAGTCCCCGGGAGTCCCTGGGTCCCACTTTGGGAACCACAGGTCTAAGCCTTCGTTGAGGTTTTAGCACCAAAACAGAGCCAAGTTCCTGCTCTCGTTCTCTTACGTCCCGTTAGGGAAGAAAGAAAACAAGTGTGTCATCTTGAGGCAGAGAGGTGACAAAGAGGCCAGGCAGACTGGCAGGTGGTCAGGGAAGACCTGAGGACGCAGGGCCCCGCAGGTGTCTTGGGGGAGAGGACCGCCACCCACCAGGCTCCTCGGGGGACGGCTTTATGGATCTTTAACCTTCCCTGACTTGTTCAAACATCCTGTAAGGAACAGTATGACTTTCCTGTTTCTTTAATTGCATGTGTAATGAAGGCCTATTACAAGGAGGTATTCATCTGTGTGACATTAGGAAGCAGAGTTGGAGCCGCTCGGTGCCCTGGGTGCCCTATCAGAGTCTCACCAACCACTTTCTGCCGTTTGCATGGTCATTGCGATGGTCCTGGAGTGAAAGGCCCTGGGGTCACAGAGACACAGGGGACCAGGGTCAGCCTCCGAGAAGGGACCACCTTCTTTGGGAGATGAGCATGCAGACGACATTCAAATGCATGGCATGACGTTTGATGGGTACTAATTTGTTTCTGGGCCTCACCTGTTGGCCTTCTAGGACCTGGACTCCAGCTCCCCAGAACACAGGATGCGGCTTAACCTCACAGCGACCATTTCCCCTGGGGCCCTTCATCTCCACCTCTGGCATGTGCTTCTGCTTTCATTCCACATCTGATCACACAGCTCTCTCCACGGCCCAGCCAAGCAGCGATACCCAAGAAAAATAAGCCAAGCTTTGCACAAATGATGGGACAAAGGTTTTACTTCATATAAGCGATAAGGACGGATTTCCTCATGGTGTCCATGAAAATGAAGCTTCTGGCCTTCCTTGGCTTGAGGACAGCGTCACTCCCAACCCTGCCTCTGTCTTTATGTGGTCGTCTTAGATTCTTTTGGTTCGGCTTCGGGGAACGAGCAAGGCTTAAGATTGTTTGTGGCTGTCTAAGCATAGGCTCTTCCGTCAGCTAACGCGTACAAGAGCTTTTGCTGATGCTGGAATTTCTGTATTGAAACACTCTTTATTTAAATCTTTATATTAAATGTATAACAAATTACACAACTTTTAGGTTTAATTTTTATTTAGATTTTTATTTAAATCTTTAAAATAAAATTAGTTACACAATTAACATTGTTTTTATAGAAATGTTGTAAAGTCTCGATAAGAGAAAAATGCCAAAAGGCAACTGTAATCAAGATTTTAGCATATCTCTCTCTACCTTTTTTTTTTTTTTCCTAGGGCCGCACCGTGGCATGTGGAGGTTTCCAGGCTAGGTGTCTAATCAGAGCTATAGCCACCTGCCTACACCACAGCCTCAGCCAATGCCAGATCTGATCCGCATCTGCAACCTACACCACAGCTCCCGGCAACGCCGGATCCTTAGCCCAATGAGCGAGGCGGCCAGGGATCGAACCCACAACCTCATGGTTCCTAGTCGGATTCCTTAACCACTGAGGCACAACGAGAATTCCTCTCTCTACATTTTAAGTGCCTATAGGTACACCTATTAGTATATGTTTTAGATAAATTAATCTTTCTCTACATAATGTTTTGTAATTTGTTTTTTCATTGAGCCATGAATTGTGAACATTTCTGTCAAAATACATAGGTTAGGTGTTTGTATACATACATTTATATGTAACAATGTATGTAGACATATACATTCATATGTACATATATAATGCATATATATACACACACACATTTTTTAATTTTTTTTGCTTTTTAGGGCCTCACTCACGGCGTATGGAAGTTTCAGGCTAGGGGTTGAATCAGACCTGCCGCTGTCGGCCTACACCACAGCCACAGCAACAGCAGATCCGAGCCATGTCTGCGACCTACACCACAGCTCACAGCAACACAGGATCCTTAACCTGCTGAGTGAGGCCAGGGATCGAACCTGCATCCTCATGGATACTAGTCAGTTCATTACTGCTGAGCCACAACAGGAAGTCCCACATGTGTTATTTTTAATGACTGCATATACTCCATTCTGGGACCGTATCCTAATTTAATGAACCAATTCTCTACTCCTGGGCATCAATTTTGACCAGGCATCCTTTCACTTTACACATTAGTCTGATTAATTTTTAAGACAAACTGCTGGATCATACAGAATCACAATTCCCATCTTTTTTCTCATATTTGTGTGCTTTTCTAAAGCTAAACATATTTTATCCAGATACCACTAGCTTTGCTTCAAATTTGAAAAATCCTGCAGAGGAAGAGGAAAAGTAACACTTTAGGCTCCCCCCACCCCCGCCCCGACAGAAGGGAAGCTGCATGCAGTGTGTGCAGAGCCTTTTTTGTTAAGCCCCTTTTTTGTCCACTTGGCAGTATATGGAGTTCCCAGAGCCAAGAATCCGATCCGAGGTGCAGTTGTGACCTACACTACAGTTTCGGCAATGCCGGATCCTTTAACCCACTGCGCCGGGTGAGAGATCCAACCTGTGTCCTGGTGCCACAGAGACACTGCTGACCTCGTTTCATCATAATGAAGGTCACGCCTGTGCAGAGTCTTTTTAAACAGGGCTTATTTGTTGATCAGTTTCCTAAATATAAAACTAACATGAGAGAGTTTTCTAAAATTTCTAAATGGGGGGATAGACAGTGATGCATTATGCCAAGTCAATTTTGTTCTGTAAGAGAAAAAGGAAGCAGAAAAATGCCTCTCCTGTTATGTTTTACTATTTACTGCATATAACACGTGGTGGGGAAGGAAAGAGTAGAACAATTAAACCTATAGGCTCTTCCTTGTCCTGGTATCCTTGCAGGTATTCAAGTAACCACTCAGCAAATATCTCCGGAGTGCCTGCACGTGTGGGGCAGGCTTGGACAGGCAGATGAAAGTCCACGTGGGGGCACAGGCTGGGGGTAAAGGCGTAGCTTGTGAGACCTCCAGAGGGGAAGATCAGATCCACGAGGGAGGCCAGGGTTGCCCGCACAGATGGCCAGGTCAGGGTACACTGCGAGCTGACATCACAGCAGGTAGAGGAGAAGGGGCCCCAGCTCAGAGATAAGCCAGAAACCAGAGCCCCTTGGGGCAGAGAATTCATGGTCAACCAAGACTCTGTGTTCACACACACATGTTATCAACTCTTGCAAGCTTTTTTTGGCAAAGGTTGAAAGGATTAATAAAACCAGTGTTGAGGGCTCAGGAAGTAGTGATCCCCGTAGGCTGGCCAGGTATCGGAGCCCATACTGGGGGATGTTTTGGCACATCTGGTAAAACTCAAGGCGCAACGACTCTTTGACCAGGCAATCCCACTCCAGGGGCAGAGGCCATCCCACAGACACCCAGGTGGATGTGGATTCTGGATCCGTCTCAGTACCCTTTGTGATGGTGGAACACCTTAATGTCTGCCCATCCGATAGACTCTGCAACCCTGGCCAAGAAGGAGCTCATCCATGTGCTGATAGAGTGGAAAGAGTGGGCAGGCTTAGAAGGAGCCCTGTTTGTGCAAAAAGAAGCACATACCCACATGTGTAGCGATACATGTGCGTTGGGAGGTCTGAAAGGCAGCATCACATGCACACGTGTGTAGAGACGCACGTGCATTGCTGAGTCTGAAAGGCAGCATCGAGCTGTGCACGGCAGTTTCCTCTGGGGAGGGGCACTCACTTTCAGTTCACACGACTGATGCTTTGCAAGTGAGGATATTTGACTATTTCGTTAAAAACAACCACCTGAGCCGGAAGGACTGGGGAGAGCCACATTAGGCAAATGGAGAGTTCCCAGGGGATCAGTGGGGTCCAGGTGGGTCAATCACCTGCTGGGTGGCAGCAGACCAGAAGTGGCATCTCCTCTTCTCTGGCTGGGGCCCCTGAGGCCTGGAGAAGTTGAGCGGCTCCTCTGAGGTCATCCGTGGAGAATGATAGAGTGGAGACCAGCAGGTGTGTCTCTGGGCTGCAGTGCGTGCTGCTCAGATCGGGCCCCAGGGGACAGAGGGCTCTGAGACCCACCAAGGTGAAGTGGGAGCAGTTCCAGTCTACCTGGACCCCTCGTGCCAAAAGAATCTGAATCCATTACAAGCATAGGTTTTTGAAAGCAACTCATGCAGCTATTTCTGTTTTCATTGCCAATTATAAAATTGACATGGGTTAAAAATTTTTTTTCCAAATCTAAGAACTAATACTGCATGCAGTCTTTTATAAAGTTCTAGAAACTTCTTTTATGCCCACCACCTCATATTCTGGGCACAGTATTAAAAACTGACATAAATGTATTCAGAGGGAGAGAGACACAGTCCATTGACATGGAAAGAGAGTCAAGATCTTTACATTGCCAAAAGGCTTGTATAATATGATTCCTTACGTATACATTATACACATACATTGGTATACGCATAACCATCTTTTGACCAGCGTTAAAACCATTAGAACTAATTCTCTTTTTAGGAAAGCTGTGAAAGGAGCAAAGCTTTCATGTTGCATTTTATCCACATTTTTTAACTCATGTGTATGGGTGTATACATATCCATTAAAAAAGATGTGTATACATATAACCTTTTTTCTTTTTAGGGCCACACCATGTGCACCTGTGGAATATGGACGCTCTCTGGGCAGGGGTCAAATCAGAGATATAGCTGCAGGCTTACATCACAGCCACAGCAACACTGGATCTGAGCCGCATCCATGACCTACGCTGTATCTTGCAGCGACGCTGGATCCTTAACCCACTGAGCAAGGCCAGGGGTCGAACCGACAACACTTCAGGGGCAACACTGAGTCCTTAACCCACTGAGCCACAGTGGGAACTCCAAAAAAGTAACTGTACTTTCTTTCATGTCAACAGATGTTATCTGAGTGCTGGAATGATGGGATATTTTATTTCTCCCTGATATTTATCTAGAATTTTTAAAATGAATAAATTCCATAAAATAAAAACAGAGTCAAAATGTAATGCTCTTAAAAGAATCTGGAAAATGCAAAATATGGAAGAAAGCAGGACTCGCTAGTGATCCACTAATCCTCCCGTAAGTGCCGTTCTCCACTTGGACCAATTCCTTCCACACTTTTTAATCTGTAGACAGAAGAACACCTTTTTTTAAATTATAGTAATCACGGCCTCTTAGATATTCTAGAATCTTCCTTCAGCGCACACACCACCCAATCCTGAGCCTGTGTATGGATTAGGGATGTAAACGTGTTCGGTCATTGTCATAACACTCCCACACCGAAAGTGGGTCTTGGCCCCCTGAAAGTACTCGGTTGCTATACCCGACGCTCGGTGCACATTTGTGTCCTTGATGTTGAAGGTTACCGGGCGCACCTGTTGCCAAGGGGACGCCCTCTCACCCCCAGGGGTAGCTCTGGACCAGATTGTCACCTGCTTCCTAACACCTGTGTCCATTTGTGGTCCCATTACCATCAGCACCTAATAGCCTTTCATTTCATTTCATTAAACCCCCAAATGCATAAAGCACAGTAGGGTTTGCTAGTACCTAAAAACAGCGCTCCTCCCACCTGCAGCTTCTTGCCTATTTTCATGGACCACGTGGATGAGGAAAGAACTTCTTAGAGAAACAGTGGCACAAGCTCATCGGATTCTCCTGATGGCTCTCCAGCATCCCACAAGGTTTTGGGGCGGGTGGGTGCCGCATCTGCTCCCCACAGCCATCCTACTGCCCGCTCAGGCTCACCCACGCCCAAGGCATGTAGCCCCAGCATTTCGGTAGTCATCACTGCCTTGCCAGCCTGCCTGCCACCTCCCGGGCGCCAGCCTGTCGCATGAGATTGCAGGCATTTTGGAAAAGAGCATTTGACGCCTACATGATGTTTGTTTCATACTTGGCCAGTTTTATTACTCCAGACATGGTGTTTCCCAGCACCTTAAATCCCTTTATATGATCAGCAAAGATCATAGCTCTGACTACACGGGGTCGCCCCTGCTCTGGAGAAAGGTCAGGCTCCTGGCGGGGGCGAGTGTAAACACAGAGCCGGCTCCTTTCTGCTGTTCTGGTGAGTCTGGGCCCCACTGCGGCTCTGGCAGACCTGCCGAGGCGGCACCGTCTCCAAGCTCTGCCCCCAAATCAGAGCCAGCCTGCAGCCAAATCCCAGACCAGTTACAATGACCAGCTCAGGCCCCCTCAGAATCACCTACCGAGGAGGTCACGTCGCCTCGTCTTGACGATGAAATAATTGGCGGCGGCGGTGGCTTGCAAGGCTGATGATCACGGGTCTTAGGAAATTTGATTCAGAGAAGTCCACTTCCACGCTACCGACGGGATGGTTCTGTTGAGGCTGCGACTCGCATTTCAAGAAGCCTTTGTGGCATCTCATTTAGAGGAAGCCCCCCCCCCCGCCAGTCCACCGCCTCAGGTTTTCAAATGATTTGCATTCCTTATAAAAATCATGCTCTCGGACTTGCTGTTGGGGCTCAGCCGAAACGAGTCCGACTAGTATCCACGAGGATGCGGATTTGATTCCTGGCCTCGCTCAGTGGGTTAAGGATCTGGCATTGCCGTGAACTGTGGTGTCGGTCACAGATCCCACGTGGCTGTGGCTGTGGTGCAGGCTGGCAGCTGCAGCTCCGATCCAGCCCCTACCCTGGGAACCTCCACAGGGGGCAGGTGCGGCCCTCAAAGAAAAAAGGAAAAAAAAAAATCTTGCCCTTGTTATTGAAATTAAGTCCCCACGATTGAGGTAAAATTTATTTCCGAACTGCGTCTACTTTTATGGGCAAAAGTAATCAGAAAAAGCCACTGGCTACAAAAACTGCAAACAAAATGAACCTCTAAAAAGCTAATGACTTAAGGGTGGTTGTACAGACATGCAAAGTATGTCGGGGGCTTTTACACTATTTGTCATTAACACATATTCTGAAAGCTTCGCTAATATAATGTGACACAAAATTAGTCAAACACAATTCATGCAATATTGTTTAATTTTACTCCTCATTTAACTTGGTTTTAAGCAAAATCATTATGTCACATGATAACATTCACTTGAACAAGAAATATTTCATAATGGTCGCTGCCTTTAGAAATGAGTTATTAGGGGCTTCATGCTGAACACATTCTTAACTATGAAAACTATAAAGCTAATAGCTTAATCATATTTTGACACCATCTACATACTTTATGCATTATTTACAAGAAAGATATAAAAATGAAACCACTGAATATCTCACACAATACTTCACAGTCATAGTTAACTGGTTAAAAATATAACACATTCATCTTCCAGGGGCTTGATATTTGCATATAGATATTTGCATACCATGTTGCAATGTGCCGTTAATGTAAAATTTAACCTTTGTTCTCTCTCTCGGATGTGCAAGGTACACTCATTAAGTTAAAAATAACGGCAAAAAATAAGTCTTCTGGTGATATACATTTCATAAATGATTCCCCAGAGCAGGGAGGCAAGGCAAAATGTGGGTGGGAAAATGTTTAATTGAATTAATTCCTCATTTCCTGTATTTTTATTTTACTACTCAGAGACAGCGCAACTTGACTCGTGTATGTCAACCCTATGAATTGCAGAAGGACCTCCCTTCAATTTCTCAAGGTGTCAACCCTCCAAATCCATATTAAATCCTATGTTAAAACCGTCCCACGTCTCAGAGCCGAGACGCACGCGCAGCATCCCTGCACACCTGTTAGATGGATGGCCGTCGACTCGACGGCAGGAAAACACACACACACTCTGCCTGGAACATCTTTTTTTTGCAATGTTGTTAAGGGTTTGGGCAAAATGGAGAAGCTTTGGGCTTGCATTAGGTTTTAATAGGTGAGTTGGTTTTTTTCTTTTGCTTTTTTCAGTTTCTAATAAAGCCCAGATATAAACCTTTACAGAAGTGAGACGAGGACTTGGAAATCTGGTAAGAGACTGTTATTAAAATACCTAAACTCCAAATTCTCTTTTTCCTTGTGGGTATATTTTGCATCTCAAATGCGTGGCCGAAGGAAAGATAAAGTAAACCAACAAACCAAACCAGACCCATAGATACAGAGAACAGAGGCATGGTTACCCGAGGCGAGGGCTGGGGGAGGATGAGATGGTAAAGGGGTCAGCTGTGTCGTGATGGACAGAACATTCTAGGTGGTGAGCACGCTGCAGGGGAGACAGAAGTAGCAGAAACATGGTGTGCGCATGACACCCAGTCATGTTATCAACATTGTCACCTCGATACAAAACAAATTTGAATTAATTAATTACTTTGATACATTGTTGAATCAGACGCACAGTCTGAAGTCGCGCTGAGGCATTCTGGGCCTTGATACGCCTCCTGGAAGAGGAGGAGGAGCAGAGGCAGCAGGTCCGTCCACCCTGGGCCAGGGTGCAAGTCCTTCCTTGAATGCTTTACCTTTCAGAGGGTCTCTGCCCGGGTGATTCCAGCTCAGGGAGGCGATGGTGTGGCCCTGACTCAACTCGACCAGTGAGACAGGGCTACGCAGACATCCAGTTTGGGGGAGGGGGTCCAGGAGACGGGGCCACACAGATCCAGTACAGGGGTGGTCCAGGGGATAGGGCCAGGGAGCCCCACAGCGGTGGGTGGCTCCGAGGGCAGATGGACTGCGAGGGTTCAGGCCTGGGAGGGGGCGGCAGGAACAGGGCACGAAAGGAGCTGCCCCCAGAAGTCTTCAAGGAATCTTGGGCCCGGATCCCCACGTCAAGACCGCTCCCCACTATTCCACGGAAGACTCGAGCTGACAGCTCAGAGACAGGACACACACAAGGAACCCTGGTCCAGTGAGGGAGGGACACACCTGAGGTCACAAGGCCATGGGCAGGGGCAGAGCCTGGACGGCGCTGTCCTGACCCCCCCCTGGGGCCAGTGCTCCAGGCCGCCTCATTTCTTCATGGACAGTGGTGATGACTCTGGGCTTCCCCTAGATTTCCAGGAGGCCAAGGACAGGTCTTTGTCCTGCTTCCTCTCTCCAGTAAGGCCCAGCACTTATGCGGACGACCAGCCCATGCCTGCCGCAATGACCTCCACAGACGGCCTCTCTGGGGAAGGATGGCTCAATCTCTGGGACATGTCTCCCGGGTACAGGCAGAATTACGTCCGCTGATCCTGCGAAGGATGTACCTGTCTCTTCCGGGCTGCAATAGTGCCACCCTGCCACGTTCACCCCGGAACCACCTTGCACCGTGGTCCCGGGCAGTGGGTGTCCCACCACGCACCCCCCCCCCCCGCCCCCACCTCCCATTCTCCAGCAGGATCTTTATCTTTCCTTTTAATGAACATATTATATGTAGGTGGGTGTAAAACACACATAAGCTACGGAAACATGTTTATTTCGGGTGCTCAGTCTG
Organism: Phacochoerus africanus; assembly: GCF_016906955.1. Taxonomy (NCBI): domain Eukaryota; kingdom Metazoa; phylum Chordata; class Mammalia; order Artiodactyla; family Suidae; genus Phacochoerus; species Phacochoerus africanus. Next base: position 138,718,215 of record NC_062558.1, read on the forward strand.
ATCTCCTGGAGAGCCTGACTTTCTCGTTTGGGGAACCGCGGCAGAGGTCAGCATGGTGGGATGAGACCTCGTTTTCTGTAAAAGCTGAGAGCTTTTGGAACGACAGTGGCATTGGCTCTGGGCCCCCTGGAAATGGAGGCAGATCCATCCGGCAGGAAGGCTGTACGCAACGTTCGCGTTGCTGCTGTGTTTTCGGGGCTCCTGTGTGTCTGGACTTGCACTTGTAAAGGTTCTTGAGGAGGTAAATAAAATTGTAGAAGCTTGGAAAGCTCCTATTATTACAGCGAAGGTGTACAGAACAGGAAATAACTCTCTGAGGGATAAATTACATGTGATGAGGGCTAAAAGAATACAGTTCCTATTTTAGGAAGTGTTCAGGCGAAAGGCAGGGCTTTGGCAGCTGGAGCGTGCCTTTCAAGACAATGCACGTACACCAAAAACATTATTCTTCGCAGAGCACCCCAGAGGCCACGGCCGTCACGTGGATGCCACGGTTATTCCATCCCCTCAAATTCAACACAGATCTTCTTTATTAATTTTAATTTGTCATCAATAGCCTGACAGGCACTCTTTCGGCAAGAAATACTGCATTAACTGTTTCACTCGCTCTGGCAGCTATTAAAACCGAGATGGTGATTAGCAGGAAGGAGGTCAAACTGAATAATGTGCGTATTAGTCGCTACCAGCAAAATGTATAACGCGGGAGGATTTATTATGTTCACTTGCTGAAATGTAATTTAAAAACAGGATACCGCCACCTGCTAGGCTGGCTCGTCGGGTTACTCTGATCATTTAAACATTTCCTGCTAATATGTTTATTTGCTTCTGGCATATATTGCATCTGCTGTATTTCTAATAACTACGGTTAAAATAAACTTAATTGTTGCCATCTACTTCATGTAAATATCGCAGGTAAATAAATCACCCCGTGATTAGCCCAAGCAATGCAAAGGAGGGTGATTTAATCATCAGTATTGGCAACAGAAAAAAAATTAGTATTTATAACCTCCGTGCAAAGACCTAAATTTAGTCCTCTTATCGAAGAGTCTGTTTGCTAAGTAAGGGTGTCTCTGGGATGCTGAAAGACTCCACTCGGCTAGAAATAAGGTGACATAGCATTAACCGTGCTGAGAAAACGTTAAATGTTCGCGGATGCTAGATATGGACACGTAAACTTGAGTGTGCCAGTTTTGAAAAATCAGAAACCCAGGCACGTTGGTGGGACGCACTGCTGATCTGGACACCGCAATCCTCAGCCTTCGGCTGCACTTGCTAAGGAATTCGGATTTACGTAGAGGTCTCCATGACCCCTTAACCCATTTTTCCTGGGAGGCCATTTAAATCGTGGGCTAAAACTAGGGAATGTGTATTTTAAGGGTGCGGCATACTTTTGTAAATGAGCACCCACGAGCCAAAGCAGCCACAATGACCTTTCTCTGAGGATCACTGGGCAGCAGGCATGATGTTCAATCCTTACCCTGAATCGTTTAAGCCACTTCAAGACCTTCCCGTGCTGTGGAAGGTACCACGGGGCAAAGCTGCCGAGCCAGCCGAACGTCATCTGAGGATTGCAGGCAGCGTCTCTGTGGCCCTGAGGACGGGGGACCCCGCCCCGATCTCCCAAAGGATGAGCCTCTTCTACCACCTTCTCCTACAACAGCCACAGCTGTGCATTTGCACAAAGACAAAAAGAAAAGAAGTTTTGCTTCGCCATCCTGGAATGGGGTGATAAGAACCATCGGGCACAAAATTTTTTAAAAATCGTGAAAGTCTCTCTTATCTTAAAAAATACCAAGAATTATATTGAAGAGGTACCTTTAAACAGCCTTTTCTGAATGGCCTGTGTATCCTGTAAAATGAGATACATCCAAATGCAAGAGAGCCTGCGGTTCATCGCAGGGATTTGCTTTATCATGAGCAGAACCGTAACAGCTCCGCTGTCAGTCTTCTTCGGAACCTAAAAAAAACCCACAGCCAGTAACCGTCACCTTCTCCTCACAATTGACACCCTCTAAACGGGGGCCCAGGATGAACGCAGAGGGAACAAGGAAAGGAACAGACGCTCTGAAGAATGCCCGTGTTTGCCTCTTTCACTCCTATGAGCCGCCTCTCGCTTAAATCAAGCTGTGCTCCAGGAGGCGATTTTAGTGGCAGTGTCTCCAGTGCCGGAGCTGTCACATTAGGCAATCAGGGAACTTTTAGAAGAAAACCTATGAATGCTAAATATTGCCATCCTGCTTGCAGAGCCCCGGCCCCCACCTGGCCCGCGGGAAATGAGCAGCCCGCGTACCGGCGTGACCCAGAGCCCCCCGGTCCCGCTGCCTGCCCCCTCCGGCTCGCCGGGTGCAGTTGGGCTGCGAGGTCCCCCCTCATCTAAGCAGCAACCACGGGCTTTTCTGGATCAGCTCAATTTGAATGGATGATGGGTGCGGTGTCTGTAATTCGACATCAAGCAGCCCTGGTGTCTGGTGTTTATTCGTGCTGTTGTTTTGGCAGGTAATCCAGGGCCTCCTCTCATCCGACATGTCAGGTCTACAATCAAACAAAGAGGACCGGAGAATTCGCTTGCACGGTTAGGCGAGCTGAATGCTATTACCTGCGTGTTTGTCACCAACCTGCATATCCCGGCCTCTCGTCTGCCACCCGGATGGATGCTACAAAGTGAAAAGCCGGGGACATGCATTTCCCAGTAACTACCTGCTGCCAGCTATTATTTTAAGGGTCCTGTGATTTTCTTTTATTTTGAGTAGAAAAAACAAGGCAGCTGTGGTAATAAAAAGGCGTATCAACTAGTCACTTCCTGGCAGGTTTGTCACTGGTGTGGATACAGTGGAGCCTTTTTTGTTGTTGTTGCTAGAAAATGTACACACTCGAACCCCATATTGTAAATCTAGAGTATGTGCTTCCAATAAAACCCTTTTTAGTACCTTGCATATTGGTAAACAACATAAAAATGTATGCATCTTATAAAGAACTGCCGATCCATATATAAACACACGGGATGGCACCTACAAATCATGCGGTGACAGGAGATATTTTACGTTATATGATTTTGGGGTGCAGGTTATTATTTTTTACTCCTAAATTACATGAGCACAGCTCTGCAGCCATACATTATCACAGCTCTCCAATAATGTTCCTAAATATTTCCTAATGATGGATGGTATTTTCGGGCCTTGGAGGACCCAAGTTTAACTATATAATTCCATGTTGTGATTTAAATGGCAAAAACCAAGTGCTTCTGGTAATTGTTTCATTTCTGCACATTGCAGAACCGTATCCATCTCTTCCCTGGTTCAGCACATAAAGAAATCCTCAAAAATCATTCGTCACCAATAAAATGTTCATCGCTCCCCATGTGTTTTCAAACTAATTAGGACAGAGCTTTTTAAGAGGGGCTCACGCCTGTGATCATTCCTCAGAAATCACCATGAGGTGTTTGCCAACCCCAAGCATCACAGACAGTGCCCTGGCATCACGGCCACTGCCCTGGCATCACAGCCACTGCTCCGGCATCACGGCCACTGCTCCGGCATCACGGCCACTGCCCCGGCATCACGGCCACTGCCCCGGCATCACAGGCACTGCCCCGGCATCACGGCCACTGCCCCGGCATCACAGGCACTGCCCCGGCATCACGGCCACTGCCCCGGCATCACAGGCACTGCCCCAGCATCACAGATGCTGCTCCAGGATCACAGAAAGCGACACAGGACTTGGAATCAGCCTACAATGCTGCTTCCCCCGCCCCCAGGTGTGCCTCCAGGACTTGCACATTGAACAAAGAGCTGGCCCTGGTGCTCCAGCCCGGAGCAGGATTGGACGATCAGAACAATGAACCCGACCCAAACAAAGAGTGATTAATGACTCGGAGCCTCGAGGCCACGTGGGCCAGATAGGCTCAGAGTGGGTCTTTGAAGGAGAAATGGAAAGAGTTTCAGGCTTTAAATATTTACTATTTCATTCATCAATGGAGCATGAAAATGCAAAAACAAATGTTCAAGCGTTATTTTCCCAAGACTCCGTTTCGCAGGCTGTACTCACGCGGGACGCCTGTTTACGGCAATCAGCGCGCAGGAAGTCACAGAAAACGGGGTCCGGGGAGAGTCTTCAGGGGGAGCCGTCCCTCCCTTCGCTCCCTGAAGTTTGTTTGCCACAAGTGTCTCTGGAAAGTTCCACCGTGCCCCTGAACCCATCCAGGGTTAAGAACCAAAGTTTTACTCAGATTTTTCTGCTTCTGCACAATATGTTACACTCCAAAATCAGCCCGTGTGCCGGGGGAAGATGAAGGCTTTTCTCGCTATTTCACAGGAAAACAAGTAGGAGCTGTTCCTACAGATTGAACAGCCTGCCTTTCCAAATATTTGAAATCATCATCATTAAAGCTGTTGTGAGGTGTTACTTTGTAACTGCCCACTGGTAACGTCTCTTTTCTTTTTGCTGCAGGGTGTGTGTGTGTGTGTGTGTGTGTGTGTGTGTGTGTAGAGATGGCTGAAATGACATTGATGTGGGGGGACCTAAGGGTCACCAAATACCTCCCCCAGGGTCTCCCACACACAGATGTTCAGCAAATCTGCTTTTTCTCCATTTCGGCCCCTTCACTTGCACATCCCACGAGGCCCCGCAAGGTCAGCCTCACCTTCCTGGGCCCCCGGCCAGATCATTCCCTCCTGTGAGCTGTGCTCAGCCCCCCTGGCCTGTTTTCTGGGCAGGACCCCAGACAGGAGGGCGGCTCCTCTCTCTTAATCTAGTTTCAGCTCTTAGCTCAAATGCCACTTCCTCCAGGAAGCCCTCCATGACAGGTTCCAGCCCATGTTCCCTCCTGTGCCCCTCAGGGCTCTTCCCAGGGCTGGCCAGTCTGACTTCTTGATTCCCCCTCACTAGGCAGCAAGTTCTCAGAAAGCAGGACCCGCGCATTTCCTTCTTCAGCCCTGGTACACACCTGGCACACACCTGGCACAGAGCAGCTCTGCTGTAATTCATTGATGAATGAGTGAGTCAGCGAATGGATGACTACAATTTGCTGGCTCTTTATAAACAGGCAAATAGACAACTCAGCCTAAGAGATGTTACTAGCACTTCATTTTTTTGTTGTTGTTGTCTTTTTTGTTGTTGTTGTTGTTGTTGTTGTTGTTGTTGTTGTTGTTGTTGCTATTTCTTGGGCCACTCCCGCGGCATATGGAGGTTCCCAGGCTAGGGGTTGAATCGGAGCTGTAGCCACCGGCCTACGCCAGAGCCACAGCAACGCGGGATCCGAGCCGCGTCTGCAACCTACACCACAGCTCACAGCTCACGGATCGTTAACCCACTGAGCAAGGGCAGGGACCGAACCCGCAACCTCATGGTTCCTAGTTGGATTCGTTAACCACTGCACCACGACGGGAACTCCTGCACTTCATTTTTGACCTGAACCATTTCAATTGTTTTCTCTGCCAGTCCAAATTCTCACAGTGCTTAGGGCTCTATGAACTTAGCAGCAAGGTCCAGAAAATTCAGGAAGAGAATTACTAAAAATACAAAAAGCCAGCATCCACAAATACCCGCTTCTTGGCACATCAAGAAAAGAAACCAATGGAGTTCCTGCTGTGGCACAGTGGGTTCAGAATCTGACTGCAATGGCTCAGGTTGCTGTGGAGGCATGGGTTCGATCCCTGGCCCAAGACAGTGGGTTAAGGATCCAGATTGGTGCACCTGTGGCATAGGTCACAGCTACAACTTGGATTCAGTCCCTGCCTGGGAACTTCCATGTGCCCTGGGTGTGGCCAGGAAGAAAGAAAGAAAAGAAAGCAAAAAAAGAAAGCAAAAAAAAGAAAGAAAGAAAAGAAAGCATATGTCTTTGGGGCCATTCAGGAAAGACACTTCCACTTCACATTTGCAAACTCTGGAGTCAGCTCAGGCTGTGACTTCAGAAATTCTGTTAGATTGGATTTTAGTGATTTTGAGTAGGAAAGAATGTCTATTTCACTGCCCGGAGTGTTCCACAGACATACATGTGTGTGTGTGTGTGTGTGTGTGTGTGTGTGTGTGTTTAAGGGAAACAGAGAGGCTGAGAGGAGGGGAAGGTTGTCAGAGTTGTTGTTATTTTCTATGTGGGCTTCAGCAGATCTGCTGATTTCTCCCAACGTTGCCTTTCTGGGAGAAAGGCCAATTTTCTTCATTTTTAAAATATCATAACATTTGTGTTCGCAAAAACTACTATAAATGCCATCCGCTAAAGAATTCCAGTTTAATTTCTATTTTGAGTTTATCAAAATTTGAGAAAAATATCTTTGGGGAATGCAATTATCCGTGCTCGGCCCCAGCCCTCAAATAAACACAAACCAACTGTTCCCTCCAGCCGGGAACCGTCAGGAAAGACCCTCCGAAGTGCAGACGCCAAGGCAAGAGCTGGAACCGGCCCCACCGCGAAATCTAAACAACATCACTTGGACCCCAAGGACCCCACCATGTGGTCCAGCGTATTGAATTCGGAAAAATCATATCAGAAGGATACACAATATCTGTAAAGACGCAAATACTGATTTCTCACACTGACTCTCACCTAAGTGGAGGTCAGCTTCTTGCTTGGTGCCTTTTGACGGCAGAAGGAAACGAATCAGAGCGCGGATGTCATGCCAAGGCCCAGACATAAGAAATCCTGGCATTTTAACATTTTAGCGTTCGAGACGGCCTGATGCTCCAGTAATGGGTAAACCTAGTTACACTCCCATTGATGACGCTGATTTTTGTAGGATCTGATTTTCTCCTCTGGCTTCATTTAAAATCATAATCTTTCTCCACAGCTATTCTTTGTTGTGTTATAATCTTACTTCTTGGATATTAATGAATCTCTAGAGTTCCCAAAACCATATTTGAGTGTTTTAACAAGCCATCGGAAGAATATATTTAGTAAACTAATTAAACTTGGGATATCTTTTATTTTTCTTTTTTATACAATTCTTAAAGTCTGCTTTCGATTTACAGTTATTGCAAGATATTGGCTATATTCCCCTGTGTGTACAATACATCCTCAAGTCTTTTTTTTTTTTTGGTCTTTTGTCCTTTTTTAGGGCCGCACTCGTGGCATATAGAGGTTCCCAGGGATCTAATCGGAGCTCTTGCCGCCAGCCTACACCAGAGCCACAGCAATGCCAGATCTGAGCTGCATCTGCAACCTACACCACAGCTCACAGCAATGCCGGATCCTTAACCCACTGAGCAAGACCAGGGATCGAACCCACAACCTCATGGTTCCTAGTCGGATCATTAACTGTTGAGCCACGGCGGGAACTCCTCAAGACTATCTTATGCCCAGTAGTTTGTACCTTCCACTCCCCAGCCCTGTGTCACACCCCCTGTGACCTAATTTGTACTGTCTGTGATTCTGCTTCTTTTTTGTTATAGTCACTAGCTTGTTGTATTTTTAGATTCCACACGTAGGAGATATCATACAGTATTTGACTTTTTCTGACTGATTTCACTTAGCATAATGCCTTCCAAGTCCATCCATGTTGCTGCAAATGGCAAAATTTCATTCTTTGATTGTTTTAATTTTCTTATGGCCACACCCATGGCACATGGAAGTTCCCGGGGCAGGAATTGAAGCCGAGCCACAGCTTTGGTAACCCTGGATCCCTTACCCTCACTGCACAGAGCTTCTGCAGTCGGATTCTTAGCCCACTGTGCCACAGTGGGAACTCCAAATTTCCACCCTCTTTAATGGGTAAGCAGTATTCCCTTCTCTCTGTGTGTGCACGTGTGTGTATGTCCAAGATGTGGAAACAACCTAAGTGTCCATCAGAAGATGAATCACGCGTCTCTATCCACTCATCCATTGGTGGACATGCTTGTTTCCATAGCTCACATATCTTGGCAGTTGTAAATAATGCTGCCATGAACATCAAGGCACATTAAACTTGGCCTGTATAGTAAACTATTTGTACTGTTACAATCACAGGCTGAATTGACAGTGCATATGCCATCATCAGGGGTGATCAGCAGCCTCTGCCTTTCCAGGCGAAGGGAGCATTCTGGATGCGAGGAGTCAGTGCCCAGTGGCTTCCTGGCTCCTCAGTCCTTAATTACCACTCTTGCCTGGTGCCCTTCAAGCAGAAGGAAACTGACACATTCAAACTGTATCAGTGCGTGGCCTTAAGTTTTTTCCTAAGAAAATGAAAAAGGCACAAGTGTCTACCTAGTCATTAGAATATATCTTTCCAGCCCAATCTATTTCACTTTGATGCACAAACAAGCAGCAGATGGGCTGCCTGTTATTCAAGTGTTGCTGACATGGTAAGGGAAGAATTCACCCCAGCCAGTCCCAGAGCTTGGCACATCCCGAACCGAACTCATGCCTTCTCATCTCCTTCCTCATGTCACTGCCATCTTTGGATGTGACAAATTCCCTTCATTCTTTTTCTTCCTTGTTCCCTGGAACTTAATGTGGTCGAGCCTCTTCTCTCACCTGGTTTGATCTCTCAAATTCAATCAAAACCCTTTTAAAGTCCCCATTTTATTTGTCATCTCACGGGGCTCTGCCCTGTGACTGAGTGCTTTAAAAGCTCCTGGCCATCTTGTGTCCGTCTGGGAGCCATTGGCCTTCTGGTCCTTTTTGGATCCTTTAGCAATAAACATACGGGTCCAAAAGTCACATGTGCAAAGTTGACAAGGCAGTCAGTATAAAAACGTCTGTTTCAATGTGTGAGAACGCACGGAGCTGAAGGAGACTTCAAAGGACACCCACCCTGCACGTACTACTCTTCAGAGGCTCAGAATAGTGCAGAGACTTGCTCAGGGTCAGGGTCCCACGGCCAGTTGGCGGCATTGCCAGGGCCAGCACAGGATGCCAGCATCCTGACCCTGCATGCCTCTCATCTGCCGCGGCTGAGGACCACCCTCTGGTGCAGAGACCCTCCATCACCTGCAGGGGGAGCAGCATCTCTCAGACCTCAGGTCATGCAGAAGGCACAGTCTTACCAACCGAAGAAGGCCGCCGCTATCCCTTAAATTTGACAAGTTACATACTCAGAACACCCAGCAGCGGGAACTTGGAAAAAGAGGTCCAATTTGCCAGGGCCCAGGTCTCATCGTGGTCTCTCCGAGACAAACCTTTCAAGGCTGGAACCGTCACCTAGCTCACCACAGGCGACAAGGAGAGAGAAGTAGCTCTCAGCAGCGGGATGCTGAGCAAGTCCGATACCTGCCGGAGACAATTGGCAAACTGTCTCGGTCTCTTATGAAATCCCCACAAGCAGTAGGAATGGGTCTTCTCCTCCCTCACTCCACAGATAGAGAAAGCGAGAGTCAAAGAGCTTGAGTAACTCCCCCCAGGAGGGGTGCTAGGACGTGGAAGAGCTGGTTTCAAACGCAGCCCCTCACTCCCCAACCCCGACTCAGCACAAAGTTCCCCGTCATTCCCTGTCTGTGAGGAAGCCCTTCGTCATTCATCCTGCGAGCATTGACAAGGGCCGCCTCCTGTGCCCACTCTGAGAAAGCCCTGCCCCCCGCCCCCCCAAGATGGGATTCCTGGCTCTAGACTTGCCTTGGAGAATTCTGAACGTGACATGTTAATGCCTCTTTTCCAATCTGTAATCGACCAGGCATTTCCTAGTCCTTGCTAGTCTTCATTACTCTCTTCTTATTCTTAAGAAATAAGAAAACCTTCTTGCCAGATGGATGCAGAATGCAGAGGATGGAAAAAAAGTCTTTGAAAGAGAAAAGCGTTGATCATTTAGCACGAAGAAAGTCTATTAGTGGGTTAAGGCCTATTCCCCGGGCCTTTAAAGATATCTATTAGTAATTTACAGAAATGATGAAAGCTGAGAGGCCGGTTGTTTTCCGAATTCAGAGCTCAGCCTGTGGCCTTACACCAGATGATGCTCGAACCAACCTCTCGGGGAATTCACATCCAACTCCGGCTCATAATTTACGTAATGACATATACTTGGACACTGATTAGCTACCTATCAGCTCTGTAATAACGGCGGCATAACCCCTAGTTTATCATTCATTTATCTGAAGTCATTTCGAATAATATCACAAGATTGTAATGTAATCATTACGCTGTACAGCAGTCCTGGGCCCGCACGCGGGGCTGGCGAGGTCAGAGCCCTGGCAGGGTTCACACCGCTTAATTTACTCACTTCTTACACATTTACAAAATTGGAGTCAACAGCGTAGTATCGAAGTTGGAGCCGCGAGCAGACGCTTACGCAAATGGATAAGATGTTCAACAGAAGTAGAGGGAGACCTGAGAGCAGGAAAAACAGCCTTTCCTGAGAGCCAGGCTTGCACTTGAGTTTGAAACAAGTCACTCAGCGCTCAATGACTAGCGCCGATGCCCTGTGACTCTCTGGACCTGGGGGGTTTATCGACTATCGCTTTGCTGCGATGAAGCCCTCTATTAGCAAACTGTGTCTGGCGGCCACGGGGAGGGTGACGGCAGGAGGGGCCATTCCTCCAGAGAAGGGCTTGGTGGGAAGGTTCTGGAAATGCAGCCACAGCAGGGGAGAGGAAATCAAGAGAGCCAGGAATATGGTAAAAGCAGCTGCAGGGAGGCTGAGCTGGCAGAGGGGAGGGAGGGAGGGAGGGAGGGGGCTGGGGAAGGTGGGCGCAAAGCCACCGAGGGGGACCAGGAGGAGGCAGTGGGGGGCGGGGCAGGAGAACAGAAGGAAGTGGGTTCCATTCAAGGGTGACTTGCCTTTATCTGCATCCGTCTTTCTGGTCAATCCACAGCTCCGCTCAAAGGCAGGGACTAGCTATTAGGCCACCTTGTAAATTCAGTTCATTTTTCCCCCAGGCTCGTGGCCCGTGGATTGTCCTATGTGGGAGCTGGGGGGAGATGCTGCGCTGTGCAATTAGGGAACCAACGTCGGAGGAGGAGGCAGCCACACAGCTTCGCCCCCCACGTGCTGGGCTGTGTCTGCAGAGGCCTCAGACCAACACTGGCCCTTCTGCAGAGGGTCCCGGCCCGAGGGCCTGAAAACTGCCATGAGGGACAAAGGGCCAGTTTGAAAGGAAGCACAGCAAGGCCACGCGGCAGTAACAAAACATCAGTAGCAGCGAGTTGCCGAAGAGCCTCTCCACATAAGGAGTGCAGCACACAGAGACGCAGTCCGGTGTTCCCGCAAAGTCGGAGGCCAAAGGGTCAGGTTGTTGTCCAGAACAGGCTGGTTAGTTTCCACTGGGTGTCCTGATGACGGCTCTTCAATGTTGGGCCCCGCACAGCCTGGCGGCACCCACAAAAATGGGGCTCCTGAGGCTGCCCCCGGCCAGGGGCATTTTTTGTCACTGTCCAGCAAGGAGGGATGGCTGGAAAGGCCTGGAAGATCCCATGCAGCTGCAGCAGTGGCAGAGGTGACAGATCATGGCAGCCCCCAACCCTGCTCTGGAAGGAGAGACAGATGGCGCAGTGGCCGGGAGCAAGAGGTGCCAGACTGCCCCATCGCTTCCTACAGCCGCCCATGATCCCAAAAGCTCTGCCTCGGATTCGTGCCTGGGGCTATGACACCGGCCCGTCCTGCCCGGGATTCCCGTGGGAGGCAAAGCCCATGACGTTCCCCCCAGAGGGCTTGGATCCGCCAAGACCTCAAAAAGCCTCCATATGAATAACTGTTCCTGGAAATGCAGCTGCTTTGAGCTCTGGAGAGCAAAGCACCTTCTGGTCAAGTTTCCTCCACGTCAAGCTTCTTAGCCTGGGATTTTTTTTTTTTTTTTTTTTTCCTGATGTTCAAGAGCCTTGGGTCTAAATGCACAGTTTGCGTGTGTGCATGTGTGTGTATATATGCATGTGTGTATGTACCTTTTTCTGGAGGGAGAATCCCTCCACAAGGTCTGCTCAGGACAGGAGGAGAAAGCCTAGTGACAGAGCAGGATGCAGGCATGTAGCTTTCCTCAAACATAAGTTAATCATCTTATTCCATCTCGCACCACCACTCCATCTAAGCCTAGTAATTTTCCTTCACGTCAGCTGAGAACTGTTGAGGCAGGGTCACGGGGGACATGGGGGTGGTATTTGCTCTTTGCAGAGGCCTGAGGAGGCAGGTTCCCCAGCCGGGCCGGAGTTTGATATCAGCTACCTTTGAAGCAATGGCAGCTTCAGGATGGTCTGTCCCCAAGGCGACTGCCTCCCAGGGGACTCGGCACCAGAGGGAAATCCGCAACAGAAACTTTACCCAAGGTGACCAAGAGCCAGCGGCGGGGCCTGCGCCCTTCATGGGAGCTGGACCCCGGGAGGCGCAGGCGCCAGTGCCATTGGAAAGGGTGGAATTCGCAAGGCGAGCTCCAGTGTGAACACCCTGAGTCCATCTACCCTGGAAACGGTCCCTCGAGTTGGACGAGATCCAAGTCACGGTAAACACGTCAGATCTTTGCTTCTCCATCATTCCAGGGAGACGTTAAAGCCAGCAAACACACACACATCACCAACACGCCCTGGCCTGCCCCCCTCCCCAGGGCGGACCCCCCACCTCTGCAAGGCTTGCTCTTCTGTGAGGGCATGTGCCACAGGTGCAGCAGTAAAAAAAGAAAAAGACTGAGACGAGGTAAGAAACATGTAAAACAATGACCATAAAACAAAACCAATGATCATTAACGGAGCACCTGCCTGATCAGATGTCAAAATATACGCCACAGCTACGGTCCCCGCAATGTAGTGATATTGTCCCAGGAGAATCAAATGCATGCATGGACAAGAGTTCAGAAATATCCATGTGCCATGTGCTTATTTATATAACATTATAAAGTGGCATTTCAAATCAGTGGGAAAAAATACACTCTTTCATAAGTGCTATCGGGAAAATCGGCTATTTATTTGGACAAAAAACATTTAGATACATTCTTCCTATAATTCATCAAGTTGAACTCCTAATGTTTAAAAGATTTAAGTATTTAAAAGTATAAACAAAATCAGACTGTATTTCCTTATGGGGATAAGGAAAGCTTTTGTAAATACAGAAACCAAGAAGGCAAAGGTTGGCAGATTTAATAGACAAAGAGATTAGGAGCCAGCCTATGTAAAGGAGACCTACAAATCAATAAGAAAAAGACAAACAATTCAATAGACAAATGCACAAAATACTTAAACAGGCTCTTCACAAATGAGAAAAATCAAAAAGCCAATGAAACACCAGGAAAACGCCTTCAGATTAGTACCGCAGGAAACAAAAATGCAAACTAAAATGAGAAACTACACCCTCCATATTGGCAAAAACCTAAAAGTGTGACCATATCAAATACCGGCAGAGACTTAGAAAGCAGGCTATCACATACCTCTGCCCCCTCCCCAGGTACAACAACAACTGCTTTCCTAAGTCCAGCCCACCCTAGAGAGCAGAGTTATCAGTTCTAGGAGACCCAAGGAGGAATATATCCTACCACCCCAAAATTTCACATGCAAGGATGTGCCTGGAAGAAAGGGTAACACATCATTATCTGCAGTAGTTACTACTGGGAAAAATGCAAACGTTCATCAGTACATAAGTTTATCACAACAAACTATGCGTACTTACGTATCAGCACGGATAGACCTCAAGATGGTGCTGAATTAAAACAGCGTTACCAGGAGTTCCCGTCGTGGCGCAGTGGTTAACGAATCCGACTAGGAACCATGAGGTTGCGGGTTCGGTCCCTGCCCTTGCTCAGTGGGTTAACGATCCGGCCTTGCCGTGAGCTGTGGTGTAGGTTGCAGACGCGGCTCGGATCCCGCGTTGCTGTGGCTCTGGCGTAGGCCGGTGGCTACAGCTCCGATTCGACCCCTAGCCTGGGAACCTCCATATGCCGTGGGAGTGGCCCAAGAAATAGCAAAAAAAGACAACAACAACAACAATAACAACAACAACAAAAGACAAAAAAAAAACAACGTTACCAAATAAAACAACTATGCCATTTATGAGTTTTAAAATGCACACAAAATAATACCTGGTACTTTGTATAATTATCTACTTTTCGAAAAAAATACATATTATAACCTCACAGGAGCGTACAAAATCCCCTCTAGTAATTACACCTGTGGCAGGAGGTGAAGCAGCCGGGGTACGGGTGAGAAGGATCAGCATCACGTTTATGTTTTTATTTTATGCACAGTCCTAAAAATTTGAAACAAATATGTTAAAATCTTATTTCTTGATATTTTCTTAAATTATTCTCTGCCCTGCTCTGTACTTTTTAAATTTTCCAAAATTAAAAATGTCATCCATTCTAATATTTTGTTTTACCATTTTTTTTGTTAAACTGAATAAATTCACACATTGCTGCATTGCCTTTTTTTAAAAGACTGCTAAATTTGGCCACCTAAAAAAGTAAAAATTCTATACAGAAAAAAAAATCATGAACAAATAAAATCGACCAACAACAAATGAGGAAAGCATCTTTGCAACATATTACGAAGAGTAGTCTTAATATGTAAAAATTACATTCAGACCAATAAGAAAAAGACATTGCACTAGAAAACTGGGCATAAAATAAAGAAGAATAACTCAGAGTTTCCATTGTGGCTCAGTGGGTTAAGAGATGGACACAGTGTCCATGAGGACCCAAGATCGATCCCTGTCCTCATTCAGTGGATTAAGGATCCATTTCTGCAAACTGTGGCCTAGGTCACAGATGTGGCTTGGATCCCATGTTGCTGTGGCTGTGGCTCAGGCCTGCAGCTGCAGCTCTAATTAGATCCCTAATCTGGGAACTTCCATATACAAGAGGTGTAGCCATGAAAAGGAGAAACAAACAAACAAACAAAAATAAAGTAAAGGCTACATCTGCCTGCAGTAAAGAAGCCCCAGCTCCACAGGTAGCACAGCTAAGTGCTAGGGCACAGCTCGCTGGGCCCAGCCTGTTGTCTCAGATCAAAACTCCCAGAGATTCTTGTCTATCAGACCAAACTTCAAGGAGACAACAGAAAGACAACCATCGAGTCCCCTCACTAAAAACTGAAGGAAGGAAGGAGGAAGAGAGGAAAGGGGGAACTCCTATAGTACTTGCAAGGAAGGTGAGCTTATGTATGTCTCAGTCAGGACCCTTAACCCAACTCAGCTCCAGCTGGTTCAGAAGAAGAGAGTACTCTTGGCTCACATGCCTAAAAGACCAGAGGTAGCCAGGCTCCCGAGTAAGTAAGCATCCAGGGTCTGGCTCCACCTTTTTGTCCTTCTCCTAGCCCCGGCCCTCTTTTAATCTTCTCTGCCTGTCTGGCTGACCTCATGGCAGCACAATGGCTGCAAAGGATCCAGGCCTTTCATCTTCACTGTGCATTGCCCATGGCTCAGAATTTCCAGCCAATGTTTTGAGAGTCGCTCTGATGAGCTTGCTTAGGTCACCTGCCTGCCTCTAAACCGCAATACCTGTGGTCGCCAGGAGGTGCATATTGACTGCTTGGATGAGGTCTCCTCTTCCACTCCTGAAGCCAAGGTTGGCGTTAATCTCCCTCCGCCGTGGGGAGCCCAGGGGAATCTAGGCTCTTCTAGGAAGGAAAAGGAGGGAGGCTGTCCAGAAGAAACCCTCGGCAGTGCTCCGGAAGACAAAGAATCCACGATGCTTCCATTGCTTCATAACTCAGATCTCAGTAACTCTGCACATGGAAATACGTTCCAGAGACAATTCATTGGCACGTTTTCCCCGACTGCGACGCCAAAGAAGAGGCTCCAGTCCATCAAAGGGGAAGACACCCTGCATAGAGCACCCAGGATTCAGGTCCTCCTCAGGCACTCTGAGCACCCTCTTCCTTGGCCTTTAGAAAGAAAGGGCAACTTAAAAGAGTCTTTGAAAGTATATTTGCCGTTCTAAGCACAGGTTAAAAGACCATGTGAACTGCTGTATTCCTGACATCATCCACTTGCCCTCAAGGCAATTTAGCTCTCAGCATTATCAGGAGGAGGGAAAACTAAGACAACTCACCATCGAATTTAAATCACACGCTCACGGATGGAAACTTTCCAATTGGTAACGTGAGCACAATTAGCAAAAACCAAATACTTAGATATCTGTCAGCATCTAAAACCATTGTCATTAAAAACACATCTCAAAGAAAAAAAAAAGGTTTTTTTTCCCAATTTTTCAGAGAAAATTAGTAGCTTGTTAAGTCTTCTCAGGGATTCATCCATCAGGCAATTCTGTGCATTCTGTACCATGCTCCAGGTTCTGGGCTCCTCTTGATAACCCGCTCATGAATAAAATATCATTTTGTTGTTTTGTTTTGTCTTTTTAGGGCCGCACCGCCAGATCCGAGCCACATCTGCAACCTACACCACAGCTCATGGCAACGCTGGATCCTTAACCCACTGTGTAAGGCCAGGGATCGAATCCACAACCTTATGGTTCCTCGTCGGATTTGTTTCCGCTGCGCCATGACGGGAGCTCCATTTTGTTTATTTTTTTATTAAAAGAGCTAAAAATAAATGTGCTGGCAAGAACGAGGTAAAGGCGATGGGCAGAGTTAACATCACGCTGAGCGAGAACAAAGGGCGGAAAAGTAAAGAATGAAAATTTTCGAAAGGACAAATATGAAAAGTTATCCCTCCCTCCGTATGGGGACAAGCAGGTGACATGCGATCGCACGGTGGTGTCCTTCGGGTCGGGCACCCTGAGGTGGAGTTGCCTCCTGGCACACTTGGCAGACACCCACTGCTATTTTCTTGGCGGGGAGTGGAAATTAATGTGCCATGTGACGGTAGCTTATGCCTTTAAAGACAAATCCTAATTTTAAATCACCATTTTCTTAGCCTCTAAAGGAGAAGCTCTAGAGCAATCTGAAAGTCTCCTAAGGATGCAGCACTCCTCTACTCTGAGACTCTCTAGCACACGGCCTGGAGACCGCCTTTGAGTCTGTCCCCACCCCCGTGTCAGGCTGTCAAGCGTCACTTCTGTTGTCACGGTGCCATCTTCCAAAAGTCCTCTCAGGCTCCTCGCAGCGCGCTGCTTCCGGCAGACCAGGAGCTGGGAAACCAAGATCATTACGAATTGAATGTGAAAGCGGGGCCAGGGACCATGTGCTCAGCTCCCCCGCTGGCCGCTGGCGCAGTCATTTCCAGGCTTCAAAAGTCACTCCCGGAGTTCCCGTCGTGGCGCAGTGGTTAACGAATCCGACTAGGAACCATGAGGTTGCGGGTTCGGTCCCTGCCCTTGCTCAGTGGGTTAACGATCCGGCGTTGCCGTTGAGCTGTGGTGTCGGTTGCAGACGCGGCTCGGATCCCGCGTTGCTGTGGCTCTGGCGTAGGCCGGTGGCTACAGCTCCGATTTGACCCCTAGCCTGGGAACCTCCATATGCCGCGGGAGCGGCCCAAAGAAATAGCAAAAGGACAAAAAAAAAAAAAAAAAAAGTCACTCCCTTTCCAAGAAGCAGCGTACAGTGTACGCGATGCGGCCTCAAACTCAACTCTCACACTCAGTGGCTGGGCGACAGCGAACAAAACTCAGTCTCTTAGAGCCTCAGCTACTCATCTGTAAAATGGGGGAAATAATGGTACCAACCCCAAAGTGGATCCCACAACAGCTGGCAGGTGCTCAAGGGAGCCCCTGGTACCCAGGAGCTCATACACGTGAGTCGCTGTGACTGGGCCTGCAGGGCTGGGTTGGGGGATGGAGATTCAGATGGAGCAGGGCAGGCAGAGGTGGGGAGGGCAAGCGACAAGTTGAAGCTTGTGAAAAACTGCTCTCTGGGTGTTCCCACTGGGGCTCAGCTATAACGAACCTGACTAGCACCCATGAGGATACAGGTTCGATCCCCGGCCTCGCTCAGTGGTTAAGGGTCCTACATTGCCATCGGCTGTAGTATAGGTCACAGACCCTGTTGGGATCCCATGTTGCTGTGGCTGTGGTGTAGGCTGGCAGCTGTAGCTCCTATTCAACCCCTAGCCTGGGAACTTCCATATGCCATGAGGTGCAGCCCTAAGAAGAAAAAAACAAACAACAAAACCCTGCTCTCTGGCTTAACAGAACATCCCCCCCCCCCGCCAAATTTCTTGACATTTTACTCAATTGAACTTTTTAACTGCTTTAAAATGTGCTGCGAACACAGCCGTCAACCCAATGCCTCACCTTGGTCCCAGCTCAGCACCTGGCAGTGCGGGGGACCCTCCCTTCCTTCAACAGCCACCTATTGACTATCTGCCACGTGCCAGGTACTGTGGAACTGAAGGTCTGGGAGGGCGGACAGATGGCGGAGCAACTGCAAAGGTGACAAGCAGGACAAAGGGAGGCAGCCGCGCACCGGGCGGGGTGGGGGGGGGATTGTGCTTGGGACTCACCTCCTCCATCATCTCATCTAAAACTCTGACTTGACATTGGTTAGGGTGGGGTGGCAGGAGGTGCTGCAGGGTGGGAGCAGAGGAAGGGTGCCGAGACCCCAGGAAGAGGCCCGGCGCTGCGCATGTCCTGCAGCAGAAACGAGCGTGGCCCGATGGATGGCCTCCCCGAAGGGCACTGGGGCCAGGCGGGCGGCCAGTCCTTTAAATATCTGTGAAACTAAGAAAAATTAAAATATATAGACTCAATATTTTGCCCAGGCTTATTCATTTACCTAAGACTTTGGGAAAATCAGAGATGTTCGCTTTACCAAGTTCAAGGCAAGGAAGTTTTCAAGGAAAGAGTACAAAATCAGAAGCCTCTGCGTAATACATTTCTCTGGACATCTACAAATCTGATGGGTATCATTTTCCTAAGTTCATTTTTCTACCTTAAAGGCTAACAATTCTGCAGCTCAGCCAGATTGCGTTCGTGGTTTAGCGAACTCTTTAAACCCTTGTATATGGGGGGAGATGTTGAAATCTTTCCAAAAGTGTGAGTGTATATTTGCAGCTGTAGAAAACATGCCTCGCCTTATGGTACACTCTTGGATGAGAGAGCCTGTACACACCCCCAGCTCTGAAAGCCTCTCGCAGGGGTGGGACAGGGCCTTCTTTTTCAAATAGCTTCTTCCTGTCATTTGATTTTAATTTGCCTCCATGCACTTGTCCACTTACTCAAAACAGTTGAAGAGTTCCTGTCATAGTTGGGTGTAACAAACCAGATAGTATCCATGAGGACTCAGGTTCCATCCCTGGCCTCACTCAGTGACTTAAGGATACAGTGTTGCCATGAGCTGTGGTATAGGTCCCAGATGTGGCTGGGATTGGGCATTGCTGCAGCTATGACGTAGACGGCCGGCAGCAGCTCTGATTGGACCCCTAGCCAGGGAACATCCCTAAGCCTTGGGTGCAGCCTTAAAAAGACCAAAAAAACCCCAAAACCCAAACCAAAACCAAACAAAAAACAGTTGAATAAGAATTGCCCTGTGCTATACAAGAAAAAGAATATACGTATGTATGTGTGTATATATATATATATATATATTCACTTTGCTGTACAGCAGAAATTGACACAACATACTTTAATTTTTAAAAATTCATATTAAAAAAATAGGGAATTCTGGTGTGGCTCATTGGGTTACAAAGCTGACTAGTATCCACGAGGATGCAGGCTCGATCCCTGGACTGGCTCAGTGGGTTAATAATATGGCATTGCCATGAGCTGTGCTGTAGATTGCAGAGGCAGCTCTGATCTGGTCTTGCTATAGCTGTGGCTCTGGTGTAGGCCAAGCAGCTGCAGCTCCGATTTTAGTCCCTAACCCCAGGGAACTTCCCTATCCCACAAGTGTGGCCCGAAAAAGAAAAAAAGAAAGAAAGAAAGAAAAATAAATTTTTAAAATTAACAAAATTAAGCAGACTCTATATATAAACAGAACAAACTAGTGGGACTGGGGGGGGGCGGATATACTGGTGGGAAAGTGGATGGCACAAAGTATTTGGTGTGATACAGGCTCAGGGATGTATTATAAAACAGGAGGAATATAGCCCAAATTGTGTAATAACTGTAAGTGGAAAGCAACTGTTCGAGATCGTATAAAAAATAAATAACAACAAAAGATTTTTTTAAAAAAACAATTGCCCTGTGCTGCATCCCAGAATCCACATCCTCTGAGCAGCTACATCAGCTCTCAGATCAGGTCCCGGCTACACTGCCCTCGGTCTCTAAAAAACCTCTCCCTCTTTGAAAAGCACTAATTTCACCTCCCCCCGCCCCAAAGCAGTGTTTTTCTTTTTCAGAGCAGGAAAAGATAAAGCCAAGAAATCTTTATGATACTCCTCATGAAAAAAAAAAAAAAAAAAGATGAGACTTTGATCCCAGGTATTATGCAGCCCTCCTCAGCACCTGCCTCCCGCCTCCCACCAGGGTCCCAGGGAAGCTGTGGAGTGAGCTGTCTTCGCAGCTTATGCCCACTCCCCTCAACTTAAAGTGAAACGAAACCAAGTGACTTAAAGAGGTCCCACTTTCCAAGATCTACAGACTGTCTGCAGAACGTTAAGGGAAATTGGCGATCAGCCCAAAGTGTTTTTCCAAACCACCTCTTAAATATTTTCTGGCCAGAACAATGTATAAAGCCCACACCGTCATCTCAGAGGAGAGAAGACGGATGTTCTCCTGTTGCTCAGAGCCTCTGTTTGGCCCCAAAGCCCCCAGGTACTGTTAAGTTTCATTGTGATCCGATACCCATCTGCCAGACTGGAGCCTTGGGGTGCGTTCAATGCCAAATTTATACAGGCGGATATTTGCATGCAAATATGTAGCTAGAAATGAATACTGTAATTAGCATCCATAGCATTTGCAGGTCTCTGTTCTTTAAGTTCCCTGCACAATTTTGGGAAATACACAAGTTGTGGGTTTTTCTCGTTCAATCAAACACCATTCATCGTAGCCTTGCTGGGAGAACAGCTACAGCCAAGTTTAATCCTAAATGTGAAGACATAGACATTCAGAGATTTTGCATTTATTTAGGGAAATTTCATTCCGTCTGAGAGTCTGGAAGGTCAGACATATAAATAAGTAGTAACAAAAGGAGGAATATTCTGCTCAGAAAAGCTCTGGAGACAATAAATGAATATAATCAAAGGAAACCCATCGTTTCGTATCACCTGTGTCAGGCCTTAAATCTGGGTCGCAGTCCAGTAATTAGGTGAAACAATTAAAACCTGGATGTTTTTGTAAAGGAAACCAGCAAGAATTAATTCAAACTTAATTGAAGTGAGGCAGCCGCTCTCTTGGATGTGTTAACTGGAGACAAATGGGGGCTTCGCTCCACTGGAAAAATGGGAGGGGGGTTCAGGCAACCCCAGAGAGAGCCCCTCACGCCATATCCTGGTTTTCATGGGGAGGTGGTCCTTTCTGCTGTGAATGAATGAAGGTGACTATGGATAAGGCAAACCTCTAACAGACCGGCTCCCTCTGTGTTTCCGGATTGGAGAAGCTGCGCAGATGGGTTGCCTGTGCGCTCGGGTGGCTGCCTGAGCCCCAAGCACATGGTGATGCATAGAAGACCCAGACACCACGAGGCTGGTGGAGGGAGAGTGCCCAGTTCGGTGGCGGCTGAGGGCAGGTCCTTTCAGGCAGGGAACCTGGCTCTGCCCTCCGCACTGTGTCTTCTCCATAGTGTGACCCATTCAGACAGAGTCTTCCTTCTTCAAGCTGCCCCTCAGACATGGCCTCGTGTCCTTTTGAAACTTGGGGATTTGTCAGTTTCCTTTTCAACGGGCTGGTAAGCAGATCAATTAGATGGGGCTCTAGGCTTGGTACTATGGAGAGATAAAGGGAAACCTCCTGAAAATCAAGGTGAAATAAAAACTATCTTGGTACAAGGCTATTTTCAAAAATCTGCTTGGGATCTCTCCTCCAGACTTAAGTTTCTTTTCACTCGGTCACATCTCTGCTAAACATGAGGTCCACGGGCCTGGCTCGGGGTGGGGGCACTTTTGGGAGAGTGGTCTTTGAGCTGGAAGGAAGATGCTCCCATTGGAAATGATGGCAGCAGGTGCGTGCTGGGTAAAGGCACGGTCCCAACTTCCCTGGGAAACCCCAAAACTTTCAAATCTTCTTTAAAGAGACCATTGAGAACTGAATATTTGTGTCTCCCCTCAAATTCCGATGTTGGGGCATGAACCCCCAATGTGATGGTATTAGGAGGCGGGGCCTTCGGAAGGGACTGGGTGTGAGGGTGAAGACCCCGTGAAGGGGTTTGTGTCCCCAGCGAGACGGCCACCTGCGAGCCACGGAGAGCGGCCTCACCACACCTTGATCTTGGACGTCCTGCCGTCAGACTGTGAGAGACGAATGGTGCCGTTTACGCCCCTCTGTCTCCGGTAATTTGACACAGCAGACTGGCCAGGGGAGGTTAGGACAGGGTCTGTCCCCAGCACCATGGGACATGGGACTGGCCAGGCAGGGGGACAAACCAGGGCCTCCACTCCACTCACTCTCCAATTACTGTGTTTTCAGCACCAGTGCCTCCTGTAAGCAACTGGAAAACCTGGCAAATAGCCCCCTTTCGACATGGACGAAGGCAGAGCTGGGCTGGACAGAAATAAATGACTTTCCAAGGTTAGCCAGTCAGTGGTGACGCCAGACGGTCCCGGCCCCCGAATTCCACTCCAATCTCCTTCCTCACCAGGCTGCCCTCCTTGTCAAGTGTGTGGCTGGGTTTCATCTCTGTGCCCGTGACAATGAAGGCCGTGGCATCTATTAATCTTCACTGCCGTCCTCATGAGCTCGTTAAGCATGAAGGGTGACAGCGCCAGCCCGGGGGGCCTTGACAGCTGAAGGCCCCGGGGCGCAGTGATTCCGGGGTCTGGGGGCCGAGCGAGAACTTCCACTCTTTGGCTGGGCCCCTGGTCCCAGGAGGCAGGGCCTGCGGTGAGACGGGCTGTTCCCTAAGTGTTGAGGTCCAGGAAGGTAGCCTTGGTCAGCAGTGCCCGGCAGCGGGGCCGGGACAGGCGATCTAGAAGCCAGAGCGATGCGGCAGCAGCCGCGGCGGGGTCACAGCCTCGGGCTGCTGAGACCGGGGCTGGCTCTGCGGGATCCGACGGGGCTCCCCCGGTTACCGGGGAGCCCTTCCTCGTCCCATCTGCTGAGTGGAAGCCGTGGTTATTTTCACGCTGAAGTCACAGAGAGTGACAGATTCCTGTCCTCTCTGCATCTTAGTCCACACGCCACTCGGGTGACACGCATCCATCAGGCTGCGAGCAGCACGCCGCCTGCCCCCGGTGCCCACATTCCGAGGGGGGCACTTCCGGCCGTGGCGCGGCCTCGGGAAGCCGCGCACCGGTGGCCCTGGAACCTTCGCCAAGCGCCTTACGAGTTGATGAATATCAAGTGGGGCTTCTTGCCTTCGAAAGGGAAATGTACGCGTCCAGCCCAGGGATGTATTCCCGCCTCCCCGTCCCCTCCCCTCCTTAAGTGATAGGAAACAACTGGAACAAGACCCTGGGGTGTCATGCTGTCAAAAAAATTCTTAATGAAATTAAAACCCTGGCCCTCTAACGAACGCTATTTCTGGCTGTGGAGCTGGGTGCCGCACATGTGCGACTCCCTCCGCACGCCTGTCGGCCTGGTGGCTCCACGTCAGAGGAGCTGCTGCTTGTCAGCGAGGCGCCCCAGGGAATATGGGCGGAATATTTTATACCTGAAGTGGCCTTATTTTCAGGCGATGGCACATGGGGAGACGCGGCTCGGCTGTGCGGGAGAAGCAGAGCCGCTTGGAAACAGGCAGAGAGATGCTGGCCGGGAGCCGGCGGGAAATGCCCTGGAAATACACAAGCGCGCACGACAGTGGACATTGCTCATTCCCCCATCTCGGAAGACCCTCCCCGCAAACTGCAGCCTTCCTTTTCCTTAAACAGCCCTTTGTCGATCTGCTAAGAGGACCTTCTTCCAGGGCCATGGGTACTGCCATTCCAAAAACCACATTTTCAGATGGAGGTGGAATTACAAAACCACCAGCATTTGTCAGGAATTTGCATCTGACTCTCAACACCGCACCTCTCTTTTTTTATAAAAAGAAAAAAGCACGTTTAAAATAAAAGTGGATAAAATGATGCTTTCTCTAAATTCTTATACATGTATTTCTAAACTGCTTTTAAGTTTTTGTGTTAAAGTTTGCCTGTTCATTTGAGAGAAGTATTTTCCCTACACCAAAGGGAAGCAATTAAAAAAAAAAAAAAAAGATTCAATTCCACCTCAAAATATAAGCCTTCTTCATACACAAGAGTCACCAAATTCCTTATCCCAACCCTGTACCACAAATGTCAGGTCTGGTTCATTTAAGATGAAAATTCTTAGAGTGGAACTTACGGCTGGTTTATCTATTCCCTCTCCCTCCTCTTGTCCCCAAATAGCATTAAAATGCTGACGCAGAGAGGCACGGGTGGCTTTTAGAGCCAGTCCTTTTATTTTCTGCTTAAATGTTTTTTTGTTAAATGTCACAGCGGTGAGAGTGTTCAGTGCTGGAGTTCAAGAAGGCTCTGAAGTGTCTTATTAATTCTTCATAACGCGGTGACAGGCAACGCTTAACAAACAAAGCCCGGACAAGCAAGCCCTGGTGAGTCACCAGAGCTACACATGGCCCATCCCTGCCACGGCGTGGGGAAGCTCACTTCTAAACAGGAAAGTCATTTTTAACCCTGTTTTCCTTATGTGGTGTTCACGCTCTGAGTCACATTCCTGGCACTTTTCACTTTGTTTTATGTGTATTTATTTATTTATTTATTTATTTCTGTTTTAACTGAAGTACAGTTGATTTACAATGTGTTGTGTTCCTTTCAGGTGTACAGAAGATGATTCAGTTTTATATATATATATATGCTTTTATAAATATGTATATATTCTTCCTCAGGTTACTTTCCCATATAGGTTATTACAAAATATTGAGTACTGTTGCTATACACTTTGTTTTAATTGAACACATACTATTAAACCTAAACTAAGAGTCCAAGTCTCTCAAGTACCTGCAATTTTTGTCTCTAAAAGGGGGAAGAAAAAAAAGACCAGGGAGTCGCCACTGCCCATATTTATTGGAAACCATCTGTTACGCCTCTAATTAAAACCCACTTGTAATGAGCTTGTTAGTGCACAAAATGTGTCAGGGATAGGATATTATTCATGAAGCAGTTGTTTTGGTGGCTGAATGATGCCTTAAAATCCTATTAGTTTAACAAAGTAATGTATTAGTATTTTGACCCAGTATACAAGAGACTTCACAATGACCTGGCATTCTGCTCTAATATTTTTTTCCAAAAATATGTTGCTATTTCTACCTAATATATAGTCAGATGGCCTCTTATAATTGCAGTATCAAATCTTTGCCTCAATTTCCAACTGCAGGTGATTTCAAATGATTAAAGATGCACAACAGGGAATAAACAAAAATGCTTACATGCAATTATTTTTAATTAGTATTTGGCTATAAAGTGTATGCCTTCATAAAAAAGTCTGTTATTCACATAAACATCTGTTACCATACACACAAGGAAACACTGTAAGTCTGTCATCACATCACCAAAACAGAAACACGGAGGGAGGCTGGGCAGGAGAGCCAGCGCTCTGAGTTTTTAAACAAAAGATGTAAGTCTAACGGCCGAAACAGACGCGGAGTCACACCCTTCAAGTGAGAACACTCACAATCAAAGGAAGAGCCCTTACCAAGGGAATTACACTTGAAAATGTTAAAAGAGATGGAATTATTCTTTGAAAACAATAGAATCTCTGCACACAAGACAATTTCAAATTCCTTTACTAATTTTGCCCCCATGCACATAATCAGACAGTTTCCTGTTTGCAGGCACTCAACCGGCTGCTGATTTTCCAGTTTCTCTGCGCTCTTATTTTCCTGCGTTAATACATCCAAACTTGGTGCGATGCGGCGGCTTGCATCCCAAGTGCCAAATATTAGCCTTGTTTCATGAAAGCCTCCAACGAGGGGAAAGATATATGTGTTTTAGGTGATCGAGCCCTCCAAGCACGGGAGAGAGATTCAGAGAGGTAAACTAATACCAGTGCGGAATTTGATAGGTGGAACTGGAGCCGCTCTCTGGAATACTGAGGAAAACGAAGGGGAGGTGTGAGACTACCTGGCCTGTGAGCCACTAAATCGGTGGGAATTAGGGGGTCTGGTCGGTCGGAAGCGCTTAGAACCGCACAGATCCAGGCAAGCCCGGCCACCGAAGGTAACACATTCTGCTCGAAGCCCCACAGCTGCAGCTTGTCTTAAAGGCACAATTCATACGCCCAAGGAACGTGTGTTCATTTGCAGAAAAATGCAAACAATAACTTACTTGGCTCACACAATCCACATCTATTGCTGTTGCTACACTCCACGTCCGTGTGCAAATGAGGCAGGAATCGTGACCCCACACCCGCGTCTGCGTGGCCCTTGCAAGGTCCCGGCCCCGGCCTCACGCGAGCGCCACACCCTGGAGGGACTGACAACGACGGCTTGGAGATTCTTACGAGTGAGCAAATGGACAGAAGGACCCGCGCGTCTTGCCCTTGGTCATTCTGTTCAAACTCAGCTCTGACTCGAAGGACAGGTCTGGAGAACCCAGGCATGAGGACAGATCACGGAGTCAAGGCACACACCGCACGCTGCCCACCCCTTCCAGCAGGCTGGCCTCCTTCACTGCCCCCGGTGGAAGCCGAGCCCAGAAATGGAATCATCTGGGAGGCCCAAATTAATCTGCTGCCACGATGCCTTTAAAACCTGGCTGCCCGGCAGCCAAAGACCCCGTTCACTCAAGGGCAAAAGCTGCACCATCATTAGCAGCCCTGTGTAATTTAAAAATATAACCAAGAACAACTGAAAGGAAGAAATATACTGTGGGACTCAATCTATTGATCAAGAGCCCCCCAAAGACAGGCCGTAAATAAAATGGCACAATGACCAGAAAAGGCAGGTTTTACATTAAGAAGCAGCAAATTCATTGCCAGGGTGAGCCAGGGACCTGGGCCAGAGTGCTCACAGCATCCTTCCAGGCAGGCAGGTGAAAGACGACCCCATTCCTCACAGGGAGACGTGCTGGGCGAAGGCCAAGCTGCCCTTTGCTAAGCACCCGTTTCTCATGCAGAGAATCCTCAGTTTTCAGCTGTGCCCCGACCTGGGCTTCATCTGGCTTTGCCTCCATGTCACTCCCGCGGCATTGCCACCCCCAGGTGGCAGACAACCACGCCCTGCCCTGACCGTGGCTGACGAGGGGCCTCCCTCCTGGCCTGTGGCTCAGAGTTCGGGGAGCCCACCTTCCAACTCAGAGGGATACCCAAGGGCGCACGTGGGGACCACCCCATCCTGACGGAGGACAGGTGGTCCAGCAGGTGGGGGACAGGGAGTCGGCTTGCCCCCCCCGCCGGTCAGCTCGGTGACCTGGGATGTCTCCGCCTCTTGCTTATCTCAGAGGTGGAATCAGGAAACCTTGATTCGCCAAGGGGCTCCAACTAAACCCACGTTTTGAAAAGCAGAAGTTTCTATTTCTATGCAGCAGGTGTTGAAAAATGAAATAACAAATAAAACCTCAAGCTTCACCTGAGATAACTCTGTGACGTCGGAGGCCCAACATGCACCCAAGCCATATTCCCAGCCAGGCTGGGCATGGGATGAGGAAAGTGAGACACTCCCCTCGGGCATGAATTGTGAGGAGGTGCCCAAGACTCCCTAATCAATGGGTGACATCCTAACGGCTCTGAAAACTAAAAACCAATGCACCTTAATCAACAGAGAGCTGTGTCAAACCACACTGGAGTGGTGGAACACAGTGGGGGATGATGTGAAGACAAGAGGGTGTATAAATGCATGACTGGGTCACTGGGCTGTACAGCAGAAATCGACAGAACACTGTACATCAACTATAATTCTGAAAAAAAGGACACACCAGAGACCGAGGCAAGAGGAAGTGTCAGTAATAATGATCCTGTCTCCACATAAAACACCGAAATTTGATCCACTGTGGATTTTTTGCATTCATTTTTTAAAACGCTGGATGATAGCCGATTGACAATGTTCTGTGAATTCCTGCTGAACAGTGAAGTGACCCACACGTACATATATATTTCCATTCTTTCACTCATAGCATCTTCTATCTCATTTTGAGTTTTTAAATATTGCACTGAACTCGTATAATTTTCGGGGACTGAGTTCTCAGGAGCCCATCAGATTTCGAGCCCAAAGCAAGTGCCTCGCTCAGGCGGTCTGAGCACCACGGCCTCTCGCCCTGGAGGAAGCCGAGCCTTGAGGCTGATGCGGAGGCGTCGTTCTCCGGTCTCGCTCCCAAGATGCGGCGCCTGGCCCACGTCTCAGTAGCTGCACTGTGTTGGTTCTTTGCAGGCACCTCATGCTTTTGAAGAATGTACAGAGTTTCACTGAGGACAAAGCGCTGCCAGCAAGTTCCACGACTTCCCAGGGTTTCTGGAAAGCAGAGTGTCTTTTCTTTGCGGAGGACTCCGGGGTCTTTGGGTGAAATACCTTCTGCGCTGGTTCTTTTCTAATGTTTGCACTTTAATTTCTTATGTGTGCCTATCACTCAGGAGAATACGGCCAGCATAAAATTAATCAGCACTAAGATGTCTGTTGGCCCGCACAGCATCCAAACTGGCTGACCCTCTGATTTTACGGCCATTTATTTGCTTGTCAGCAGAGATCGACTGCACGGTGTAGGGGCAAGGCCGCTGGCTAGTCCGAGGGTGGGCTTCTGGCCTCCGTCCAGGCTCCCATTGGTGGACCTTGGGCACTGTCCACGTTGGACCTGTCCGCCTCCACCTCCCTCCGTGCACCTCGGCTGGTGCGCTCTCAGCCCCTGCCTCCTCCAGCCACTGCAGCATCCGCCATGCACAGGCTCTGACTACCTCTGGTCACTTTGGTGGTGACAGCATCTCTTATTGGACAGCACTTCCTGCCCCAGGCACCCCAAGAGGACCACCTGGGTGCTCACACCGGTGTAGCCTGGGAGAACGGGGCCGTGTCCACCCTTGGGCCACCCACCTTGGACCAGTGAGTGGGGGAGCAGTGGTGCCAGGATTCCGCAGATGCCTTATGAAAAGTGTCTTAGGGGACAAAGGAAGCAGCATTTCTCCATCCGCATCTCTCCTTCGTTGCAGTCATTTTTCTCTGAACTTGAATTTTCTGCTGGGTTTCTGATGCATGAAGTTGCTGGTGTTTTCTCTCTTCCCCCTTCTTAATAACCTCACAGTGGCTGTTTTTTACCCATCGCTGTTCTTTCAGTGGCTTAACTGCCCATGCTCTGGTTAAATTACAAATTTGTGTCTCTACTTTTCTGTGAATCCCCGCACAGCACCTACAGTAATACCTGATAATACTACTCAATACACACTGATTGACTGATTGGATACATGAGTGGAAAACTGGAAAATAAGCTTAAGAGTCAAAGAAAGGACTAGAGGCATAAAGCTAGGAAGAAATAAATTAATATAAATTAATATGGGTGATAGAAACACTTAGGCAGCTAAAACAGGACTGTGAATTAAAACACAACCTGTACTAAATATTTTCGAGAGCGTACAACAAAAAATTACTCAAACCGCCGCAGTGTTCACCATGCTTCTGTTTGGAGAAAGAGAAGCATCATATCCAGGTGACTCGTGTAACATTTGAAGTGAGCAATAAAACACTGCCAGGTATTTCGGAGCTTGTTCTCAGGCACGCCTTTATCTCACCTACGCTGCAGCTCGAGGCCGTGTCGGAGTGTCTGGAGCTGACCTGATACCTGGGAACCCTCGAGGAAGGAGCTTTCTGCAGAATGGGGCCAGGGCTGGACAGCAGTGTGCGGGGGAGAGAGAGACAGAGACAGAGAGAAGGAAGACTTAGAAGATTCTTGGACCTCTGGACCCAGCTGTGCTGAGCTAGGACTCTCCGTGTCACCACCCAGCTCATTTCCTTGGACGAGGCTATGTTTCTGTCACTTGCCATGAATGAGGTCCGCTAACACCTCTGTCTCTCGGCAGAAGGTTACCCTCCTGTGCAGGTTTGTGTCACATGTGCCCACAGCGTGTGTCATATGGGTTTGACCCCATAATTGCTGTCATAAATACATCGGCCCTTCAGGGTCTCCTGACACTAAAAATGTTGTTGCTTGTTGTGACTTTCTTCTTATTTCTCACCAAAGAGCACCTTTCTTCTGCTTCAAGTGTATACAACTACCCTCTCCTTAGGAGCTCTTGCTGGAGAGAAAGATTTAACACTTAATTGTTAGTGAGTATAGATTTGTTTTCATCTCAGAGTTCATTGAAATAAAACGTACATCCTGCAACTAACACTCAGGGAAGCCTCATTCACACAAACTAAAACTTGGTAGAATCTCCTTAGTAATAATCTAAAGAACTAGGTATACACACAAAAAAAGAACTGTCAAATTGAGTAACCGGGGGGTATTTTTACTGTAAACGGTTTTAAGAAACAAGACCAGAAGCGTCCTTGACTGGCTAATTTTGCTGAGTATTGATCAGTCTCAACAGAAGCAAATAGCATTCGGAGCCTGAGCACTGTCAGAACAAGCCTTTAGGACTCTAAAGACGCATTTTTTTGGCTACACCCACAACATGTGAAAGTTTCCAGGCCAGGGATCAAACCCACCCAACGGCAGGGACCTGAGCTGCTGCAGTGACCACACCAGATCCTTAACGAACTCCTGAAGATGAATCTTTATGCCTGGCCAACTCATTAAAAGATGAGAAGAAATACGTGAATTCTCCCCTGTGTGCCTTTTAAATTAACTCATTTATTCACTCAACCTCAACTGCACTGTCAGTCCTGTTCAAGCCCCGCCTGGACGCCGTAGCACAACTAGACTTACTCCCTGTCCTCGTCAAACCTGCAGTCTGGCGGAGAAGAGAGAAAAAAATAAACAAGCAAATTGATGCCATTTATAAATTGAAATAAGTGCAAGCAGGGGGGGAAGGCAGCGTGTTTTAAGAGGATAATGAGGACACCCACTTTACGTGGGCTGGTAGAGTCTCTGTCCTGTTATTGCTCTCCCAGGAGCGACATTCTTTCTCTTAAGATCTGTCCCTCTGAAGATGAGCGTATATAAAACCAAACTATAAACGTAGCCAGGTTTGAATACCAATAGACACACAGCGGGATGTTATGAGCCCTCGTGGTCCATCAGGAATGTGTTATTAGGGGCTGCAAACAAGACATTCTCTCCAGCGGAGGAAGGCTTTGAAACCAACACGCACACATCCTGAGCCTTAGTCGAGTCCCAGCACTGCCGTTGCCTACGTGTGTGGCCTTCGGCCAGCGGCCGGTCCTGCCCGCTCGCTCGCGGTAAAAGCAGGTGTTCTAGGAACCGGGCCGAGCTGAGGCGGTGCCCCTGGAAGTCGCTGGTGCGCAGGCGCGGCAAAGCCCGGGCGGCTGCGCCTCCGCGGGGATGCCGGACGCAGCAGCCCGGGACCCGGAGCAGCCGCGCGGTGGCTGCGGGACGCTCTCTGGCAAGGAAGAATGGTTTTGCACAAACTGAATATTTGGGCCTCTCCTCCCGTCCCCTGGCTCGGGGAAAGCGTCGTCTTCCCAAAGTCCGTGCGGAGCAGGGCTCTCCCAGCGTCCGGCCGTGGCTGGCGGCTTCTCTGGCCACGCGGCGTGTGCTCTTAAGGTCATCTCCAAACATCCGCGGCCGGGTGGCCAACCGATATAAGGAACACATCACACTCGTCCCTCTAAACCGAAAAAACAAAGCCTCATCTTGCCATGGCCTCTGCGAGGACCTGCAGCGGCTACTCCAACTGGGAGGCGCTAAATCGTCAGGGCCCAGGCAGGGGCTGGATGGACCCTGGGGCGCGTCAACGCGTGCTCGGACCGGGTTGTAGCATGTTCTGCAAAAAGAAAGGCCGCCACCGCCAAAGAGCTCACATGCCCTGGGAGGTGCTTTCACCAATTCCAGAAGCCTTTTCCCCCATGTATTGAATAGAGGCAGTGAGAAGACAAGACAACTTCTGTTTAAAAGCACACAGTTTCTGGAATTCCCTCGTGGTTCAGCAGGTCAGGGATCCCACGTTGTCACTGCTGTGGCCTGGATTTGATCCCTGGCCCAGGACATTCCACATGCAGTGGGCGATGCCAAATAATAATAAAAAACTTTAAAAATAAAAGCAAACAATTTCTAACGTATGGCAAAACTCATTTGGGGGTTAGAAAAAGCCCTTGTTAAGCCTTTTGGTTGGGAAAGACGAGGCCAGGAAAGAGAGTGAAACAGAAAAAGCTTATCTGTCCTGTCACCCAGGAAACAGCAGCTGGAAGCAGCCAACACTCAAGGCCTTGGGAAACAGTGGCCTGTGGGAGGGGGAAGGGGTCCCTCTCCGGGACTATTAAAGCCAGGGAAAGCCAACCAGTGCCACCCATAGGAGACCCAGACAGGGAGACATTCCGGGGTGGGGGGAGGGGGTGCCACATGGAGTTTTAGAGCTCAGACAGGCGGGAGCTCAGACCAAACCACACCTGGTGCCTTGGTGACATATGCAGTCGCCTTCCTCTCCTCCAGCTCTGCCGAAGAGCGGACTCTGCCCAGGTGTACACAGGCTTGGGCCGGGAGAGCTCTGGGGAAGGGAAGGCCAAGGGACAGGTCAGCAATGGGGTGAAAGGCGGTGGGGAGGGGCTGAGCTCGAGAATTCGGGGAGCAAGAGTCCGAGCAAGAGGTGACCTGGAGCTCTTGAAAAGCCCCCCAATCCTTAGGAGCGAGGAAGGGTAATGAATTTGCCAGAGTACCTGAGACGGGACATCCAGTCATTTTTATGGCCAATAGGAAAGGACAGAATAGCCCAAGGAGTTTGGAGGTGCCCAGGAGACAGGCAGGTTACGTGAGTTAGAGGCGTGTATCCAGACCTCCGAGTTCTGACATTTCTAGAATAAAAGTCAGTCCCGTCTGATACCCACTTTGTTGCGTGCAAATATTCTGTGGGAAGTCCTTTTGTGTGCCGATAGGGAAGTTGTCTGTGATATCTTGGAAGTGTGAACAACATTAAGGCTGTACAGTGTGCCTACCTCTTGTCTTCCTTGTAGCTCTTTTCATGCTTAAGCCTCCTCGCTGATATCAAGAGCTGGCCCTCCCTTGACTGTGGGACCTGCATGTCACAGGGGGAACAAATTCCTGAAGGAAGAATGACTTCCTGGCCAGCCCAGTGATTAAGCCATGCTGTTTATAAAGAAGCCTTTCTCCCCCTGGTGAGATGGAGTCAGAATGGGCTTGACCCACTTTCTGAAAGATAGTTTCACTTGCTACCAGTTTACGGAAACCAAGAATCCAATTTCTGAAGCACCTAATATTTAGGTCCTACCTGGAGGGACCCCGGTTCATACCTCTGTGGTCATATTTTGTAGAATATGGAAGCTCATTCCCAGCATTTAAAAAAAAAAAAAAATGTTGGAGTTCCCGTCGTGGCTCAGTGGTTAACGAATCCGACTAGGAACCATGAGGTTGCGGGTTTGGTCCCTGCCCTTGCTCAGTGGGTTAACGATCCGGCCTTGCCGTGAGCTGTGGTGTAGGTTGCAGACGCGGCTCGGATCCCGCGTTGCTGTGGCTCTGGCGTAGGCCGGTGACTACAGCTCCGATTCGACCCCTAGCCTGGGAACCTCCATATGCCGCGGGAGCGGCCCAAGAAATAGCAAAAAGACCAAAAAAAAAAAAATGTTGTAACAAAGGGCACGTGAGATGGCATATCTGAAAAAAATGGAGTCACCCAAGCAAAGTTTCATATTGCTTCAGTGCAGTATGTTTTCCAGTGTTTTGTTTTGTTTTGGCCTTGCCCATGGCACGTGGAAGACATTCAGAGATGGACCCCGCAGTACGGCAGCAACCCCAGCCATGCTGCAGTGTCAGCGCTGGATCCTTAAACCCCTGCACCACCTAGGAACTCCTGCAGAGTTGTTTTAAGGACACCTGGCAGAGCAGACAGCTGAGGGTCTCCCGCATCTCCAGGGACAGAATGACCGGGCTGCCGAGAAGCCCTTTCTGCACGCAAACGTGAGCGTGTGGGAGGGTCGTAGCCGATCACCCCAACAAAAGGAACAGTTCAAGATGTTGCAGGAAAAGGTGTGCACGGTCCACAGGTTCTCCAAGACTCCAAAATAAAGAATCGCCTAAACCCACGAGAGCGTTTGGCCAAAACCACAATACTAGTCCTAAAAAGAAACTGAAATAAAACGCCTAGTCAGAGTTGCAAGCAAATGGATCTCTTCTTTTGAGATTCAGTACTGATGCTCCAGGGCCATCTGGACACCATAACAGAAAAGAAAGCCAAATGAGGACAGGTGGAAATAGCACTTTCTCAAAGGAGGTACCTACTGAGGAATAAATAGGAATCTCTCTCTGCGGTCAGCTCTTCTGGGATAGGACTATCTCTTGGTCATTAGAACCTCGTTCCTATTAATTACAGTAGAAAGGGGAAATGGAAAATCAGGACCGAATCCCACAATATCCTTCCTCTGCCTTTACGGAAATAATGATCTTATTTCTAAAACGATGTTTTTGTCTCCATCGTTGTTCACCGTGAAAATAATCATCTTCCCATGAACATAAAGAGTAAAAATCGTCACGTTCCCAACATGGCGCAATGGAAACGAATCCAACGAGTAGCCATGAGGTTGCGGGTTCGATCCCTGGCCTCCCTCAGTGGGTTGAGGATCCAGTGTTGCCATGAGCTGTGGTGTAGGTAGCAGATGTGGCTAGGATCCCACATTGCTGTGGCTGTGTCGTAGGCTGGCAGCTGGAGCTCTGATTCAACCCCTAGCCTGGGAACCTCCATATGCCATGGGTGTGGCCCTAAAAAGCAAAAAGAAAATAAAACCTTTTTAAAAATCAAGAAGAAAAGATATTAAAGAGACTTAAAAAAAAAAAAGTAAAAATTGTACTTCCAGTTAACTATGGCAGACCAAACACACTTGTTCACCCCCTCCCTTCCTGAAAGACCACTAAAATGGAATTACAAAAAGGCATGAACTCATAAGGTCAAAGGAAACTGGATAGGGGATGACAGCCAACAAGAAAAGCTATCAAGTTTGGGGTGCTAGAAAGCAGGCAGATGAGTGCGAACCCTTAGAACCCTGCAAACAGCGGCACCCTGCTTACTCAACAAGAACCAAGTCAACTTATGCTGCAGAACCTCAGAAAGGCCAAGTTTGAGGGTCCCTGGCACCTCGGAAGGCATCAGTACCCATGACAACTAAAAACAGAAGTTATTAGAACGCTCTGTGACAAGCCCTCAGACCCCAGCTCCCTCCTCCAACCCAGACTGCCTGGAACCTGCCCCTCCTCCACCTTGGGCAGAAGAGAGGCAGAAGACCGCCTTCCTGATGGGCTGACCACACAACTCCCTGGGCCCAGGGATGCCAGGTCACTTGAGGGTGCAAGCAAGGTCATAGTTCATGTTGAAGCAGGGCAGTGA
The DNA here is from genome assembly GCF_016906955.1 of Phacochoerus africanus. NCBI lineage: Eukaryota > Metazoa > Chordata > Mammalia > Artiodactyla > Suidae > Phacochoerus > Phacochoerus africanus. The sequence goes on from NC_062558.1 coordinate 138,753,420, forward strand.
GGGGCTGCGGCTGAACACTGGGAGGCCCCGTTTCCTTCTCCTCTGGGATCTGGAAGTGTACAGCCTCCACATTTTGGAGGATTTTTTTCTTAAAGAAACGGGTCCATTCCAAAGAAGAGACCCTCTGATCCTGGACTCTATGCCCCACCCCCCTGGCATGGCCAGTCCTCACCTGAATACTGGATGACAGAGCCCCGAGTCTAGAAGCCCCACTCACCGGCCACGTTTCCAGAAAGCTCCGCAGTGCCTCACACCAGGCAGCCAACAGTCCTACATGTTTGAAGAAAGCCACTAATTTGTGTCCAAATAGGTCAACAGTGAAACAGCTCTTTGGAAACAAAGCAAAGTAAGCAGAAAGAAAGAGCAAATAAATATGCAGTTGATGTTCTCAGGATGAGAGGTTTCACATCCACAAACCAAGACGCAGGACCAACTTTTTAAAAGGAACACTCAGAAGATAATAAAAAGGTCTTGGAAACGAGAAATATGGTTTGAAAATATTTTTTAATGCAATGGAAGATTTAGGTGATAAAGTTGAGGAAACGGCCAAGAAAGTAGGACAAAATGTTAAAAGAGGGGAAAGAGGAGAGAAAAGATAAGAAGCTTAGGAGGATTAATTGAGAAGGTCTAATATTTAAATAGCAGGAATGCCACACAGAGAAAGCAAAGCAAATGAATGAAGATGGCTGAAAGTATTGTTTTTTAAAAAATGACCTTAGACCTGTGCAAGTAATCCTACCCTAAGGCATGTCATCATGAAATTTTAGGACACCAGGAATAAAGGGAAGACTCTTTGATGCTGAACTCTATGTCCCACCCCCTGGCACGGCCAGTCCTTACCCGAATACCAGATGACAAAGCCCCCACTCACTGACTGTGTTTCCAGAAAACTCGGCAATGCTTCATACCAGACAGCCAAAAGTTCTACAGTGTTCCTGCAAAGATGAGGAGGAAATAGGTCACATACAAGAAGAAGGAGAAGGAGCAGGAGAAGAGGCAGAGGAGGAGGAGAAGAGGAGGAAGAGGAGGAGGGGGAAAGGGAGGAGCAGGAAGAGGAAGAAGAATCAGGGTTCTTAACAGCAACATTGGAAGCAAGGTAACAAGAAAGCAATGCCTTCCAAAGTGTGAGGTAGATTACTTATCACCTAGAATTTTATACATTGCCAAGTGACTGGTTAAATGTGAGAGTAGACTCAACACTTTCAGTTAGCAAGGTCCCCAAAACTTAACCTCACATACAGCTTTCTTAGACTGTTACTGGGAAACTGAAGCCAGGAAAGAGGGGGCTCTGGGAAAGGTGCCTGCAACTAAAAAACTGGAACTGGTTAATCACCTGCTGTATGACTGCATTAATAGAAGTCTTACACTTCAGGCAAAGATCTGACGTATGAAGCAAATAAATTTAGCAAATACGATTACACAAGTTTTTAAAAATGAGGCCATCACTAACTTCAGGAAAAACAAAAAGGTTTACAATAACATAAATGTAAATGATTCAATATTTGCAAAGTCAAAATAATGTAAATACTGAATACTACCTTCATCTACCTCCCTCCCCACTTCCCACCCATCAAGCAACCTTCATATACATTTTACCAGGAGAGGGCCTAGTCTTTTATTGAGTTAAGGGGAAAAGACAAATTCTAGAAAGGCAACGATTTGACATGCATCTTTTTCTCAAGGGAAGCACAGTTTTCCTTTTAATGAGACCCTGCATTTTGAGGGTTAGACTGAAACATCATAAATGTATTTTTGGGGGGTGTCAGGGCTCCTGGAGTTGGGGTTCAGATTTCAGTTGTGGCTTGATTTGTTTTTAGTTGTGGGTTTCTTGCCTTGTTATTTCAAATGGACATTTAGGCCAGATTTGCCTCTGCCCCTCAATAATCAAATCATGTCCATTGTCCATTGTCCTTTCATTCATTAGGATGAGGGTCTGGCTGCTTCTCAGAAGAACAAAATAACAGTCCTGGCTAGGTGGTAGAGGGTTAATGTGATGGCTTCATGGTGTGGGGACAAGGCCCCTTCTCCCTGGTGGCTCTGACATCTCTAGGGGCAGAATTGAGAAGCAGTTAAGAGCATAGACTCTGAAACCAGGCAGCCTGGGATAAAATCTCAAATCTGCAATTTACTGCTTATGTTGTTTCCCAGTTTACTCATCCGGAACATGGGAACATGGGAACGCTGCTCATGTCTCCTCCACAAGGCTTTTGTGAGATAAGAGGCACAAATGGTCCCTGACAGGTAGTGCGTGGCTCCTGGGGTTGTTCCTCTTCCACTGATCAGGGCGCCTGCTTAACAAATGGCTGGCAACCAGCACGGAGGGCTCTCCTTATAGTTACAGCCAGGAAATCGCCCACATCCCATGGACTGGAACCTAATCCTGTGGCCTCAACCAGCGGCAAGGGCACAGGAAGGTGTAGTCTTCATTCTGGGCACTCAGGAGACCCCCCCACACACACACACACACAAAGTGACCGAAGCAAAGGTGACAATAGGTAGGACAGTTAGTAGCCTTTGCCACCACACCTGAGTTAGACATGGGCCAAGTTCTGCATTTATGCTGTACGTGCACAGAAACAAACCTCAGAGTATTGATCGGTCAGTGCGATTATCATGTGTTTTGCAATTTGTTTGTTTTGCCTTGATTTGGCCTCAGTTTAGAGATAAATCTCTTCAGCCCCGTTCAGAACAAGACAGATGGCACTCCCGCGGTGGAAAAAGGTAGGAGACATCACTTACGTTTTCCTTTGGTTTTGCTGGGCCGAGTGCATTTTTTACTCTGAAGAAGTGGACATGAGACTCTAGGAGACAAGCAGTCCTGGCGTTTTCAGTGCAACTCCGAGATATTGGAACTACTAAAGCAGAAATCTCACATAGAAACCTTGTACATTCATTTGCCATGACTAACTCTTCTGTCTTGTGGAATTGAAAGTTATAAGAATGGTTTTCTTTAGAGCAATATAGAAACTTTTTTTTTTTTTTTTTGCAAACAGCTAAATAAAGGCTGGCAAAAACAATAGGTTCATTTTTTACTGCAGATCTTCAAATTATAGGAAACTTGTCTCTCGGCCAATTTGGGCTGGCTTGGAGCCAAAATAGATGTTTCCAATCTCATCCTTACCCTTATACTTATTGTGGGCAAGATAAAAACCCTTAATTTTAAAAACTCAAGCCAAGTATTGGGTAAGAGGCAGTGTGGCTCCCCAAACTGCTGGTCATGGGAAAAAAATCATATTACTTTACACCCGTTCATTTTTTTTTCAATCTCTAGAAATCAAATCCTGCAAACATGAAACTTTAAAAAAAAGTCTCAAATATTTTGATAGTCTATTATAAATCAAGTTTTAATAACTAGAGGTACGTACAAGAACAATCAATAAAGGTGAAAAGACTCACTGGTTAAATATTTCTGAGCTATTGCTTTCTCTAGGTAGGTCAGCCTGAGAAAATCAGCAGACGTCTTCCCATTTCGAAGCATCAAAGATGCTGCTTCTGCTTTTAGCTGTGTCACCCTCCCCCCGTTTTTAATTAGCAAGATTTGAGATCATTTGGCCAGTTGTAACCATAAAAGGGAGTAGGGTGGTTGGATGATGTCCTATCGCTTGACAAATGCGTCTTGCCGCCTCTGTCCTTGGTCACGTCGTCAGCATCGTCACTTCTCTTCCTCTTCGTCACAATCCGTCATGCAGTTGTCCTTTCATTGAAATCAAAAGCTATCTCTCAATTACACAGGGATGGGTTATAAATCTGGCTACCCATCTCTCGATACGTTTGTTTCCTCATGGTGACCGCAGTGGCCCTATTTTGATACACAAAAGACCAAAGTGGATTTTATCCAGTTAAAATCAAGAGTTGCAAAACTGCACAGCCTGGAAGATAAAACAAAGCAAAATACATGTGTCCAGTTTACAAAGACAATGTGACCTTGGGCTGATGGGATAATGCAGAAGATGTCACCTCGGCGGCCTTGGAGAAGGGGACGGGAACTGCATTTCCTCCCTCGATGGGCTTAAATTTCGCAGTTGAGCTCATACCTCCAATAGGAAGAGGGAAACGCAGCAGTTGGTGGTGTTACAGGGAGTGTTACCTTTGCAGCCCAACTTGCAGCAAATGGACTTGCGTTAAGACTCTGCACATCCTGGTAATTAATCACGACTAGGCACCGCCTTGTAAGCATTAAACACACTCAATGGGGGAAAAAATCGCTGTATTGTTACACACGAAGATGTGATTCATTCAGTATTAACTTTCAGCCTTTATTAAAGTGGTTTTAATTCTACTTGTGTGATGTTCCCGCTTTTCTGGAGAAATAAACACAGAGTTTTTTTGTTTTTTTTGTTTTTTGTTTTTTTTTTCTGCTCACGGTATGTGATATGCCACTTACTCAAACTGCAAGCTGTGGGGCGTGTTGCACACGAAATGAAGATTCTTTTTTTTTCAAGCTGATTATAAAAAGAAAAAAAAGACCATGGAGGTAAATTGTATTTCAATGAACTGTGAAAATAAAGGTGTACTGAGGGTAGCGTGGGGGCAGGTGCTGGGTGGGGGTTCAGGTGTGGGCACTCGGACCAGGATGCCCAGAGTCGAGGTGGGAGGCTGTGAGGACTCAGGTCACTGAGAGCAGATGAGAGTGAGGGCTGGGGAGGTGAGGGTGGATTCAGAACCACTGGGAAACCCAAAGGCTGGGCCCCCTCTGAGAGGGGTAACTTCCCAGGCACCCATGGGAAGCTGGCTCATTGCCGGGAGCCCTCTCCTTGCCCTGTAGGTTTCTGAGTTGTGGATCTGGCCAAGGGCAGGCTGCTGCCTCTGGGAAATGGCTCCAGAAGGGGCCCTCTCCCCGAAGGGGGAGTGCGAGCCAATCCAGCCTGAGCCAGCCCTGCAGCCCTGGGTCCCCAGCGTGGGTCTGCAGCACATGCTAAGCGCTGGCGACTGGAGGAGGGGCTGGGCACTGCTGTCCTTTGTTCTGAATCCCTCTGCCTGGGACTCGCACTCCCAGCCCCTCCCACCAGAGGCCCCTGGCCCTTCAGCTGAGACCACTGCCCTGCCAGGGCCCAGAGGAAGCCCTCGGAGCCCGCCCTCCTCCTCAGAGATGTCCACGGACCCTACGTGGTGTCAGGCTCCGTGCAGACCGCAGGGACGCTGAGATGCCTTGGCCAGGCTGGTGGGGAGCCAAGAACAATGCTCTTTGGGTTGGTTCTAAACGGCCCCTTCCCCTGCCCTTCCCTTCCCTCCCCTCCCCCGGTGACCATAAATGTTCCAGCCTTATCTATTGACGATTATAATCATACAAAGTCAGGACAGATGGGCTCTGGTCCTCAGCTCACGGCCATAAAGTTTACAAACTCTCCGTGGCCGGGGGATAAATTACCATGGCTGATACCTTGCTCGTTTACACAGAGCATCTGTCTTCGAGACGACTACTCTTTCCTTTCAATCATCCGGCCAAAGAAGTCTTCTGTTCAGCCAACCTGATTTTCTAGAACATGCAGGATCCTGGGAGATCCGAAGACCAGGCTAGAAACGGCCATAAATGATGAGGCCAAAAGGTTATTTTTGAGCACTAAAGGAAAGCCTAACTTCTTCTCGGGAGAATCCCTCGGGGAGACCGAGTAACTGTGTACTCCCACTGGGTTCGGCTCCATGAGAAATGGGCCCCCGATGGTTTATTTAAAAGTGTATTGTTGGAGATAATGGTTTCAGATTAAGTTTTTAGGCTCCTCGATCACCACTGTTGTTCTGCGGACTAATTATGTCTACCTTAGGTTCCCTAATGTGGGCCAATCAAGTTCGCCATGTGGGATTGATATTTCTAGTGGTTGTTTTCTTAGATTCCCCCCAACAAGGGTACCAGTGGGTATTGTGTAACCGTATAGAAAAGGAATGATTAATTCAAAGTTCAGGTGCAAGATGGGCTCAGAAAAGAAAGGTTCCTGGATAGAGTGAGCATTTCAAGAGGCATTTGTGGCTTGAAACATCATTTTATGATGCATTTTCTATTTTGTTTTCCGGGGAAGTCTGAAGGCTGACACGCACGTGTTCGCAGTGTTTGGTGCCATGCTCCGTGATGGGCTTTTCATAAAAATTAGCTGACATTGTCATGAGCACACAAGGAAATTTATAGCTTTCATACTGGACTGCCATTCCCAGAGCAATTTCCAATCACTTGGGCTTTTTATTAAGTTTATTGTTCTTTTATTGTTCAGTGGAGTGTAAGCAGTGAGATTACAAATAACTAGAAGTTCCACTGGGTATGAAGGCGAGCTCGTAGAATTAGGAGAGAAGCAAGTGAAGGAAGGCAATCATTAATTTGAATCACCGGTGATATGAAACACCACCAATGGACGTTTCTTGTCACCTGCTTATACACAGAAGTCAGAAAACTGACATTCCATTCACATTAAAGTTTTCCCAGAAAAACCTCCAAGAAGTCTTTGTGCTGAAACTTGGTAGTGCACGTATTACTTTGCAATGTGAGACAAGGGCATCTTTTTGCCCCTCTTCCGAGTTCCTTTTCAGTTGGTTGGTACTATTGTTTTCTTCTTGCTGCCCCCCCCCCCCCGCCAGGTGTGTCATGATGGCATCGTGAACATTCCCCTCCAAACCCTGGTGAGAAAGCTCGAGTGGCCAGCGTGCCGGCGAGTCCCACTTCTGGAAACAAAGTGACCAATGGGAGACTAACCAACTTTCTTCCAAAGCTTGAATCTAGTACCATAATCACAGGTCCACCTAAATTTCCATTCCATCCGTATTTTCCCCCAAAGGGATGGTCCCATTGGTCACTACAGTTTTAATGTCTTTTTTGTTTTCTTTTTCAGGTGTTGATTGGAAGTTGTTATTTAAGGCTTGTTGAGATGAGAACAGAGGTGACTTAAAGGAAGGGACCTTGTGCCTCAAGGCCCCTCCCAGATCTCAGCATGCATGAATTCTCTGTGTTATGCAGGTGACCTTTTAATATTAATGGCCACCAGTGTGCAGACACTGCGGCTTGCTGATTTTCCCCGGTACTTGTTGACAAATTCCAGCTTCGAGTCCAGCTCCAAGTGATCGATCAAGAATAGCCTCAAACAATCACTTCAACATTTTACCCACCTTGTCCCAGCCTCCCTTCTGGTGAAAAGCAGTCATGAAACCTGATTCTGGCCAATGAGATTTAAGAAAAATGTGTTTTGGGATGGGGAAAGGGGTTGTTTCTGGGACAGCTTGACTTTCCTATAAGGGAGCAAACATCGCTCTCATAACTCTTTTCCCCCTTCCTCATCTTTCCGTTTCAGATCTAGGCTCTGTGCAGCCACCCTGCCACCACGAGGCAAGGAGATGCAGGACGTAGGCTGAGGCACCGAGAACGGAGCCTGGAAAGACTTGGCGGTACCACTTGGCATCGCTCAGCAAGGGGACTAACGCTCACCTCCCTGCCAGGTTTTTTCGTGAAAACCAAACCTCTGTCCCAGGCTGACCATCATTCGTGGGTGTGCTACAGAGCCAGACTCACTTGGGAAGCATGCTCAAATACAGATTCCCAGGCCTCAGCCCCAGAAATTCCCACTCAGGATGTTTGCAATTGGGCCCAGAGTCAGCACTTTAAACAAACATCTCAGGAATCTTTAAGCACAATACCCTGACCTAGATCGCAGCAGAGACAGGATGAAGGGGAACCATTCAGCTGGGGCAGCATGAGCCGACTGTGTGTCTCCCACCTGCCTGCCGCTCTCTAGGCAGCCAAGTAGCACCTGCAGCGCTTGAGACCCAGGTTCGGAGCGGGACGAAACGAAATGGTTTCCGTCCAGGGTGAGGGGCGGGCCAGAGAGTTCCGTGTCCCTGCTCATTCCTCTTCTTAGTCCTGGCAGTGACCCCACAGGGTCGTCCCAAGGGGCTGGTGAACGTGTGGCCCCAGAGGACATTCCCCTTCGCCCTGCCCCCTACCCCCAGCCATCGAGCCCCAAGAAGCCCAGCCGACTCCATCCAGTGAGAAGCAGTCACGGCTCCTGAATTCCAGACAAGGCCTCCCGAGTGTTGCAGCCTGACTACCTCAGCGGCTTGGGAAGTGGTTTTCGAAGCTGTCTGGCCTCCCCTTTGCAGAGAAGAGGAAGAGGGACCGCGCTGGCGGCCGTGGAGAGGCCCGGCTCGGGGAGGGCTGGAGGCAGGAGGCGACCTGGGGAGCCGCCCTTGGTCTCTGCAGTCACAGCTCGAGGCCAGAGAAGGAGGACCAGACAAGCCCCGACTGCAGGAGGCCCACTTACCCTGTGTCAGACGGCCACAGGCTTCGAGGATTACCTGAATGCGGCTTTCTTTAAACCCACACCTTTGACTTACAGTAAAAACTGACATTCAATATATGAAAGAATAAGAATATTCTTGGGATATATACGAGCAAACCCCAAAGAGACCCTAATTAGCAGAGCTGGGTGCATCTGCAGCTGGGGCACAACCCTATCAAAATGGCCCTATGTAAGCAAGCGGCTCCATGCTCTCGCTGGACAGCGGACAGCCCTTTCTCCAGGAGCGGAGGCCTGGCCCCGGGGCGGGTGGACTGTCCTCCCACCCCTGCTCTAGCCTGCAGCCCCCGGAGCATTCTTCCAGACCCGCAGGAGTGGACGCTCGTGGGAGGTGGGACTCCGCCTTCTTTACCCTGTGCCCTCCGCGGGCAGAGTGGGCTGCAGGTTCCTGCGGGCCGAGGGAGGGCGGACACCACGGGCGAGTGGGTAGAAGACTTTGTAGCAGCATAGAAATCACCTCTCACCCACCCGGGCCTCCCGGGTCCCCCAAAGCACAGGCTCTGTTTCCCTCATTTGTCTCGAGACAGGGCAGCCGTTCTGTGCAGATGCTGTGGCATCCGGAGTACTGGGGTGGCTTCTCCCCGTGACCACGGCATCGCCTTCCTTGAGGGCCTGCCGACGCTCCGGCCCAGCCCCTGTGTCCAGGAGGGAGGGCACAGTCAGGGTCCTGGGAGCCCGGGGCTTCTCCTGGAGGCTCTGACCCCACTGCTCCTCCCCCCCACAGGGCCCGGCCTGGGGAAGCAAACAGTTGGTGCTTGATGACGACTCATGATTGACCCACGTGAATAATCACTGAGGCACGTTTTCATAAGCGAGTAGACCCTCACCCACTTCCAAGGAGACACTTACGAACCACAAGTGTGAAGAGAGAGAGGAGTTCCGTTGTCTCACTGAGGTTTTCACCATTTCCAGAAAACAACTCCTTCTCCATCTCAGCTCCTTCTGAAGACGGCCAGCTCTACCTGTCCCTCCAGGTTCCCCACCAGCATCTGAGCTGGGGACGCACATCTGCCTAACCAGGGACTCCTTCTGTGCCCGGCCTCGCCCGGCTCGCCGTCCACATCCACCCCCAGCCAGCCCCCCTCTGCCTCATGGCACGTGGTTGAGGCCTGTCTCTGCTGCTTTCCCCGTCAGACGCTGCCCTGGATCCCGGGTAGAACCTTCACGCGGCCCCACCGCGCGTCAAAACCAGAGAAAACTCCTTACCCACATGCCCAGGACACCCTCATGCTGTCCAACTGTCCAGCCGGCCTCCTCTCCCCCAACCACTCCACCTGGGTCTGGCGAACTTGCCACATCCCAGCGGCCTCACGCAGACACACCACGACTTTGGACAGCGGGCACTGGCACCTTCTTGGCGAACCTTCCCTCCCCCCATGACCTTCGACCTGGCATCTCTCCAGCCCTCTAAGGCCCTTCCCTTCCTCTTTCCTGATCTTCCCACCAGAGGGAATGTTCTCCCTCCCCTGAACCTCACATGCTGCCAAGAATCTGTATGCCACCCCAGCTCCTCCATCTCCCACTCGCCGCATCGGCAGCTCCTCCACGTCAGGCTCTGTGAGTTTATCAACTGGGTCACGAGCCCCTGGAGGACAGAAGCTCTCACTTATTCCTCATTATACTTCCCTGGGCCTGGCTGGGTGCCTGGTTTACAGGAGGTTTTCCAAAACTGTTCTCTGGAATAAAATTGAATTGAATACAGGAGAGGTTGTATTTAACGAGATAGCATTTGTAAAACGTTCACCAAAATAACTCAGAGTAGAGTCCCCTGGTGGATCAGTGGGCTAAGGACCGGGCGTTGTCACTGCAGTGACACAGGTTGCTGCTGTGGCACAGGTCACTGCTGTGGCACAGGTTGCTGCTGTGGTGCGGGTTCGATCCCTGGCCCAGGAACTTCTGTATGCCATGGGTTCAGCCAAAAAAAAAAACAAAACAAAACTAATCGTTGTTTCCATTCCATGTTTCAGGGTTAAAATCTCAGATAAAAGGATTCCCTGACCGTTTGGAAGACATGATTCCCTTTGCAGAAGCAGGGCTGGCAGGTGCTCTTGCCTCCTGTTGTCACTGCCTCCTGCCCTGGGCGGCCCCAGCCTCCAGCCCCCAGGGCTAACTTCTCTGCCACCCGCAGGCAGTCTTTAGCCTCTGGGCCTGGGAAGCTGGGCTGGGGCCAGCCCTGCAGGCAGCGAGGGAAGCCCACCCATTTTGCATCGGTGCAAACCAGAGCGCTAGCAGCAATATTCATCTTAATTTTCTCTTTAAACCCTTGAGTTGCATTCTAGCTTCCATTGTGCTAGTGACAGACAAATGCCTTGCAATAAATCAAAGTTAGGGTGACTGATACACTAAACACCTTTGCTTAATGATGTGATTGTTTCTTATCTGCAAAGTAATGTCACTTATGGCTTTGCTATTTATAGTCAATGTAGTGTTAGACTATTTTATGCCCCTGATGCCTCTGTGGCCAGCCCATTAGCTGTGATTATGGACCAAAGGGGATACAGCCACTGAAAGCTTGGAAGGAGAAGCCTTCGGAGTGTTACAGCATCTCCAGCTATGAAAACTGGCTCCTGGTACACACACCCTGTGCCTCCCAGGCTCGGGCGAGTAGTAAGATGCAGGCTGATACTGCCTGTCGGTGTTCCAGTGAGCATCTCCGGGACAGCATGATAGATATTAAATGTTAAAAACAAAACAAAAGCAAGGGGCTGTCTCCCTCTCCAGTGCAGTCCTCAGCCCAGCAGGGCTCAGGCAGGTGCAAAGAACAGCAGAGGGGCAGCCGTGCGGGCAAGTCTCCCATCGGGCTGGCCCTGACTCTGCCATTCATTCATTATTTGCTAGGCGTTGCCCAAACTATTCTCTTTGAACAGGGTGTCGGTGGGAGAGCAGAGTCCACCTGGGTCTCCCGCCTCTGCTCTGTCCCTGCAGTGAGAGGTTTCTCTGCCAACTTCAAAGGCGCCCCCCTGGGTGGCACCAGGGCCCGCGCTCCTGGGCGGCCGCCTGCTCCTCCCACCCCAGGCTCCTGGCCTGGTACTTCTGCACAGGTCCTGCAGCCTCCCCTCCCCACTAGGCTCCAGATCCAGACAGCATTGAGCCCAGAATCCCTGGCCACTCTGGAGAAAAGGGCAGGAGAAGCCGGCAGCCTGTTGGTAGCGTTGGAGAAATCCTCTCACGGATGCTCGATACCTCGGGGACAGCCAGGGGTGTTTGAAACCGTGCCAGGCACTTCCCCACGGCCCTTAGGCGCTCTAGGAGCACTTCCTTCATTTGACAGGTAGCGACAATAGCAGGTAGAACTGTGTCCAAGAGCGTTCAAGTCCTAACCCCCAGTTCCTGTGAGTGACTTCATTTGGAAGTCGCACCTTTGCTGACCAAGTTCAGATGAGCCCACACTGGATTAGGGTGGACCTGCTGCGATGGCTCATCTCCCCCTTCAAAGAGGGAGAATTAGGAGACAGACACATCATGCGGAGCCTGGAAAGTCGGCCACACGAGGGGTGCGGCTTGGAGTGAAGTGTCTGTAAGACTGTGATGCCAGCGATTGCCAGAAGTCACCAGAAGCTGGGAGAAGAGCCTGGAGCAGAGTCTCCCTCTGAGCCTCCTCCAGAGGGAACGCACCCTGCGGACACCTTGATGTTGCACTGCCGGCCTCAGGACTCTCAGAGGACAATTGCTCTAAGCCACCCAGTTGGTGGCCTACTGCTATGGCAGCCGTGGGAAACTAGTCCAGGGACCGAGGGCCTGCACCGGGCGGTGGACAGGCCCCAGAGCAAGCCCTCCGCTGGGAGTAACGTGGCGAACCTCCTGCACTGGCCAGTCAGCCCTCAGGGCCTTCCATTCAGTGGTGGAAGGACTTCTGAGAACTTGGGCGTCAGAACACAGGTGGTTAAAACATAGTCCTTGCAGATAAAAGTAAAAGAAGAAAAGAAAGGAAGAACCCACGCACGTGTCTGCTGTGAATGCGTGTTTCTGTTGTGGTGTTTTCTGTCCTGGACTTCTGTGTGCACCACGCCAGCCGCTGTCCTGCGATGTCTGGGCAAGGAGGATTTCCGTGTTTCTCTCGGGTGGTCATCACCAACCATGGTGTGTTCAATCCATCCGGCCAAGCACGTGTCTCGAGCATGTGGAATCGGATTCCCTGCCCACTGTGCTGTCCTCTGCCCGGGCCGCTGGGGACACGAGCCACACTTCCCAGTCGTGGCCCCTTCTGCCACTGACCGTTTGTTTCCCTACACACATCATCTGAGTCAGGAGGCATTTGGACCGCAGACATAGGAGCCAGCGAAAAGCAGCTCGCTGATGCAGCCCTGACTGCCCCTTGTGCCCCTAGAAGGAGGCAGGTGAAGAGCAGATCTGGGGGGCGGGGAGTCAGGCGCTCAGCCCCCCACCCCGGAGCCTGGGCCCCACCCCCACCCTCCTGTTCAGCACCCTCAGATGGCAAGTCCCTGGCTGCTATGAAGAGAAGGAGGGAGAGAGATGGGGACGTGACCATGGGTGACATATTTCGGTTTAGCTTAGAGATCCTCATTTCACAGAGTAAATAACAAGTCGTAACTTATTAAGGAGAATTCGGGGAAGTAAAGCAGAGAATGATTGTGGGTGGTTTCCACACGACCCATAATAATAATACAGTGGGATTTTATAAGCTACAGGTGCAGAAATCACTCATCGTCATCAAAATTACCTTAAAAACCCCAGCCTGGCTTCTGGGACAGGGTTCAAGGGTGTCTCTTGTTGGCGACTGCCCCCACCCCCCACGATTCAGAAGTACCTGTGAACAGGTGTGGCAGCCTGAGGGGGACCGGGGACAGGCGGCGGGGCAACAGGTGAAATCAGCAGGGATGAGTACTGGATTGGGCTGTTTGGGCACCACTTAAAGAAGGAAATCTAGGGTACTTTCGTATCCCCTCTTACGAAAATCACAAATGCTATGAACTGTTAAACCCTTAAACCAAATGTGATGTTTCCAAGGTCTTGACACTAACAGGAACCTTTTCATTAAAAAGTAAGCTGGTGGGAAGGCCTGTCAAATTCTGTGAAATCAAAAAAAAAAAAAAGATGTTTTAAACATGCGGGGACACTTTGGGGGCAGGAAAAAAAGAGAGACTGTGCAATGGTCATCGCTCTACTCCACTTGAATGTTTTTGAATGTAGAGGGGTTTTTTAATCCCGTGGTGGAGGAAGTTTGATTTATCGCTGATTGTGTAGTGGTAACAAATGGCGAGGCCAGCGCCGTAAACCCTACTCCAGCATGCGTTTTATTTGGGGGGCTATCTTCCCACTTCTGGTGAAAAATAGGAATAAATTAAATACAATTGCAGTGGACTGCTTTATGCCGGCTCGAGAGTGCTCGTGGGCGATGTTGGACCCGTCACAGACCGATTCTTCAAAGGGGGATGCGCAGGGCGTGTTCATCCTTCTAAGTGTCCTCAGGGCTAAGCTCACCACTCGGGTGCTTCTTCCAGTTGAGGCCCGAATTAGCAAGTGTTCTTCAAGAGTTTCTGTTATTTGGCTAAGAAATGGCTCCCTTTCCAACGAACGCGCTTTCTTCAACCTTTCAATGTCAGTTATCGTTTTTAAAGCAGCTTGACCTGGAAGCATGCAGCTAAAATTGTGGGGACTGTTAATGACACTTTTATTGGGCAGGACGCTTATGGTTCACGTTTTGAGGTCTGTATGTAATTGATCTTTCTCCCCTACATGAGAAACACAGCAATAAGCTGGTTGCAGCACCACGTTATAGATAGAGAGAAATAATAATGATGTCACCTTGAGATTCAAAGATCGTGGAATAGTAATAGTCTCCTAGCTCATTTCTCCCAACTGTGATGACCTCTCCAATACTAAATCTTAACAGTCTCAGCATTATTTTTGAATTATTCATGCTAGCCTTTTCCTTCACGACAAAATCAAGGAAAATGAATGCATCATGCTCTGTCAGCTCCACAGGTATTTTGGCAAAAATATAAAATGTTATTTGGCATCACAAAAAAGGGGGGGGGTGCTACCAGAGGACAAGCAGCCTGCTTACCTTGAACAGAAACACACACACAAACAAAACACACCAATAATCATTTGGGAAGAAAAGGAGTGAGTGCCTATTCTGAATCGATTCTGAAGCAATTATTGGTGAATCGTGTTCGGGTTATCTGGAGGGTGAGATGCCTATGGCTTTAAATAACAAGGGCATAAGAAGAAGAGAGTCTATCTGCAGCCCAGCCCCCAAATTGTACCGGTAAGTTAGCAACATTAAGAAAGTTGCGCTGCGCTCTATCCTGGACAGTTTTAGCCCATGAACATAAAGCTTTTGCTTTTACAATATCAAATCAGCATATATTTCTTATTCTAATTCCAATTATGTAGAGATAGCAGCTTGGCAGCTCTCCTAGTTTGGCCAGCCTGGAGGACACAGGAGCGCCACGGTTTTATTCCAGTGATGGATCTCATAAAAAGCGCACGTGTGGGAATAAAATAAAATGCACGTAAATGTAAACTCAGGCAGGGACCTGATCCATCTGCAGCTCTTGCCCTTTAAGTTCATGATAAAAAACAAATGTCAAGCTTTCAGAAGACAGGAGGATCCCCGGCTTTGCAGGGCGGTGTTCGCTGTCGCACAGACTGTATTAATTTAGTGTGGCATCAATAACCTTGAAATCAGGATTTTGCACGAAAAACCCAGGTTTATGTTTATTCAGAGACCAAAGAAAAAAGGCAACTTTATTTAAAGGCGCCCTCCGTGGCGAGTGGGTGAGTGTAGCCCACCACTGTAGATTTTTGGAGCCGCTCGCTGGCTTCCATGGCAACGGATACTTAAGAGAATGAGGACCTGGAGATGTTCCTTAAAGAGTCTTTTCATTTTGCATATAATTCTAATTATAGATGTGATTTGCTCATCCAGCCAGGTAGACTACACCTGCAGAAAAAGCAGGGTCGGTCGACGACTCCCCTGCCTCACCCGCCCCGCAGGTCCCTGGGGGCTGAGGGACAGAAGGGGCTTCGTTCTCATTAGCAAAATTCATTTTCTTCCTGATAAGGAGAGAAATAAAAACCATGCGTTCTCCCCCCCAGACTCTGAGTGCAAGCCTCTGGATGACAAGACAACCGCGGTTCTGCCCCAGAGCGGGCTGCGCTGCGCTCACGCTTTGACGATGGGAACTGCAGCCACCTCCTCCCACCTGCCGGCAGTCAGGTCAGCAGGAGGGCTGGTGGAATCGAAGCCATCAAGGACTGAAGTTCCTTTGGAGGCGCTTTCCTGCTAAGTACGGTCCATGCTGTTGCAATTCTCTAAAACTTTGGGCAACAGCCAGTCATGGACGAAACGACTGCTGTCCGTCTCCTCCATTCCCTCCGAAGAAAGGAAAGAAAGGAAAAGACAAGACAGAGAGAGTTTCCCCCTGTCTCCCGAGGAGCCAGCCAGGCCGTCCCCAGGGGGGGGCTTGCTTGCTCGGGGAAAAGTTACGTGCTCCTCCTCATCCTGTTTCAGAGGTGGCCTGAACTGGAGCCCCACTCAGCCTTTGGCTGGAAAAGCCCAGTCGTGGGGATCCGAGGCTGGCTCCAAGGGGAGATCAAAGGTGTGTGCTTACCTGGAGCTGAAGACCTCTGGCTGTTTTTGCCCCCCAGGGCCTGGGGAAGGAGATGGGCCCTGCCCCCTTGCAGTGGCCCGCAGCTGGAATTGCCAGATACGATCCGAAGGTCCAGGTACTTCTGCAATTTCAGATAAATGGTACGGATGATGTTGGGGGCGTATTTGTACTAAAAAATCATGTTGTTCATCTGAAATGCAAATTTTACTGAGCATCTGCGATTTTTATTTGCTCAGTTGGGCAATGCTAGGAGATCACAGCAGGAGGTGAGATGGGGCGGCTAGCTGGGGCCTGGGTCTGAGCCCTTCGGCTCTGCCCTCGCTGGGAAGGTCCTGGGGTGAGCCTTCTCCCAAATTCTAATCTCTCTACACCAAGGGAACTGGCAAGTAGGTTGTAAGTGACTTCTTCCCCTGGCTGTTCCATTGCTCAAGGCCAGGGGCTCTCTGCCACTTAGCGGGCCAAACCTCCATTCTGGGGTCTGGCATGGAAGCACCTCAGGAAGGTGGGACCGAAGGGTAGCAGCCTGAGGGTCAGACCAGGCACCCACCTGGGCTCTATCCTGGAAACCTGCAAAAGCTAAGTCCAAACTTCCGTGTTCTCTGGGCTTTTCAGTCCTTATTTGCTCCAGAGGATGTCGGACTAGCCCAGGGCTTTGCAAACAACACTGCCCACCCGCCCCCAGAGCCTGTGTCTGTTTATATGTGGGACTTCAAATTCCCTCTGCAGACAGGGTTCTTCCGCTCCCAGGACTGTTGGAACCCACTGCACTAAGGGACCCCACACACCCTCTCAGCCCCTCCTGCTTGCATTGCTCAGTTCCTCACTGAAGAAGGCCTTTTGCTCCCTTTCACCCCTTCAATAGATATGTATTAAGCGTGAACATAGGCTAGGATGCCCCAGTGAAGAAAGCAGACAAAAATCTTTGCCCATGGAGCTTCTCTTTAAGCGGGGATGGTCAGGAAGCACAGGTCACGACTGAGTTACCAAGTTGACTGTAGGGCCCTTTAGAAGCTGAACCCAGCTACTGCGGGTGTGGGTGGATGGGTGGTTCAGGAAGAGGGGACTAGAGAGGGGAGTGTGCAACTGAAAGCAGGTGCCGGGAAGAACCACTGAAGGAAGGTGGAATCTGAGCTGAGATGTGAAGCAGGTGAGCGTTAGCCAAGGTGCTACAGGGAACAGCATTCAGACAGAGGGAACAGTCAATGCTGGAGTCCTGAAGCATTCTGGGGGAGTGAGGGGCTATGGTCAGAGCGGTTGAAGGTTAGCAGCAGGACATGGAAGGAGAGGGCGAGGAGTGGAGCGGGGAGGGGGGAGCACGGAGAGGATTCTGAGCCTGGGAGCTGGGAGCTGGGAGCTGGCTCCCTTAAAGGTCCTCTCTGGCTGCCGTGCTGAGAAATGGGTGCAAAGAATGGAGGCCAGGAGGCCAGTTCCCTGTGACCAGCAACAGAAGGTGGGGGACTTGGGTTGACTGTGGATAGATCAGAAGCTCCAGCCAGCAGGTATGCTGCCCCATCAAATGAGAGGACTTGGGGAGGACCTCCCGATACCTGCCCTGCCCTCCCGCAGGCAGTCCTGCCCTCACACCTGGGGCCTGGAGCCAGAGCCTAATGCGAGGGCCCCAGACCCCATGCCTAAATATTGGGAAGTGTACATCAAGCTGGCAAATTGCTAAATACTTTCTCTCCTCCTGCTTTCATGATGATGAAATAGAAAAATGTGTGAAAAGCTATGGTTTTTGATGTGGTTGAAAGTTGGCAAAATGTCACTGAATCACTACTTACGCCACATGTCTGGGGTCCTGTTCACGGACAGGCCATGTGTGCATAAGCGGAGAAATAAAGACATCTGCAACTCATACATTTGCATGGACTTTCCCCCATTACTTGTCTTGCCTCAGTTTAGTATAATCATTATTCGAGTTGTGTGATCCAGATTTTCAGGGTTTGTCCTCCAGCACCATTAACGATAGAAAGAACCGAAAACTAAGCTGTCCTCAAGTGTATGAAAGGTGAATGTATTTTTTTCAAAAGTGGAGACTGAGGGTAAAAAATAAATTTATTTTTCATGATTTAAAAAATTATTTTGCTTCTAAACATTCAAAATTAGCTATTAACATTAAAAGGCCATTTATTTATTTATTTTTTGTCTTGTTTGCCATTTCTAGGGCCACTCCTGCGGCATACGGAAGTCCCCAGGCTAGGGGTCGAATCAGAGCTGCAGCTGCAGGCCTACGCCAGAGCCACAGCAACGCAGGATCCAAGCCGCGTCTACGACCTACACCACAGCTCACGGCAACGCTGGATCCTTAACCCACCGAGCAAGGCCAGGGATTGAACCCACAACCTCATGGTTCCCAGTCGGATTCGTTAACCACCGAGCCACGATGGGAACTCCCAAACATTTTAACTATTGAATGAAACTTAAAGCTAAAATTGTAATTTACATTTTTGAAAGCTTAATTAAAATGTGAAATACTTTGATAAAAATGAAACCATGGCTCTCCCAGGCATTGTTTGCCCAGTTGCCAGCGTAAAGAAATGGTATTTTGGAGTTCCCTGGCGGTGCGGCAGGTTAAGGATCCGTCATCGTCACTGCTGAGGCTTGGGTCACTGCTGTGGCTCAGGTTCAGTCCCTGGTTGGGAACTTCCGCGTGCCATAAGTGTGGACAAAAAAGAAAAAACGGAAACGGCATTTCACATCATGTAGGTTCCACCTAGGCCCACACGTATGCACATCTGAGACTGTGAATTGTCTAATGCTGCAACCTGTGCACCTTAGCAGCCGGGTCCCACTGTTACGAGTGCCATGCTCATCGGTAAGTACATCTGGAATCACAAATCAAATACGAAAAAGGTAAGAAAATGGGCCCTGGGCCCTGCTGGGGAGTGACACCTCATTATGCTAGAATCTGTTGCCCTCCTACTTAATGAAGGATTTAACAAGTTAATACATGGGTCTTTGCTCTTACTGAAGCTCTTTGATGCTCCAATCCTCCCTACACTCAGAAGCAGTGTCTGGGCCCCACACCGCCTGGGGCTCCCCACGCACCTCCTGCCCTCAGAGGACTCAGAGTGTGGGGATCCCGGGGCCCACAGGGCGGCAGATGTGGGGGAAGGTTTGCAGAGGTGGCAGTCCTGCCCAACCAGATCCAAGCCCTGGATCACCCATGTCCTTGAGAAAGTGATGTGTGGGTGTGTGTGTCTGGGTGGGTGCCCTTGCACACATGCACACTTAGTATGGAGGTCCCCCGAGCAAAGAGGCCTCTGAATTGTCTGTAGGCAGCTCGGCCCTGAAGGATGGACGTGCCAGCATCGCAGATGCAGAAGCTGGGGGTGAACCATCTGGGCTGGGGGAGGAAGGTGTGGAGATCAGGAATTTGGGTTTGAAAATGCTGAGTGTGAGCTGTCTCTTCATCATCCAGAGGAGAGCAACTATTGTGAGTCTGGATTTTGTGAGAGACACACAGACTGAGAGGGAGCTGGGCTGAGCTGGATCAGCGAGCCACTGGCACACGGATGCTCTGTATGTCCTGTGACTGGCAGGAACCAGCCAGGGAGTGGGTACAGACGTGGAAGAGAGTCCAAGAACTGAATCCTGGGGCACCTGACTTCTAGAGTTGGGGAAACCCACACTAGGATTGTGTGCATTAAGGATAAAATAGAAGTAACACGTGTTGGTGAGGACGTGGAGAAACTGAAACCCTTGTGCGCTACCGACAGGGGTGTGTGGGAAATGGGCTGGCTGCTCAAGGAAACCCTATGATCCAGCCAACCCACTTCTCCACACAGACCCCAAAGAACGGAAAGCAGGGACTCAACGAGAGATTTCTGCCCCCAGGTTCATAGCAGTACCGTTCCCAATAGCTAAGCGGCGGAAGCAAGCACGTCCCTCTGCAGACGAAAGGATAAACAGAACGTGGTGAACCCATCCCGCCTTAAACAGGCTGCAACGTGGATGAACTCGAGGATGCGATGTGAAGTGGAATGTCAGATACAAAAGGACAAACACTGTGTGGTTCTACTCAAGCGAGATGACAGGTCCAGCTGCTTTTCAAATGTCATATTATGTCACCTTGCTTTTATGAAAGAACCTGCATTCGTACCTATTTTTGCTAACCCAAAGAAATCTAAAGAAAATATTCACTCTTATGAAAAAAGGCAAAAAATGAAACATTTGTTCTTCAGCCACTGTTGTAGAGGCTGTGGCCCCTGGGCCCGTGAGAGGAACCCCACCGAGCTCCTTCTGGGAACCACCGCAGCGTCTCAGCGCCGAGCCGCCAGAGCTTTGACGGGTCTCTGTGGGCATCTGGGCTCCAGCTCCATGGACATCTTGCCTCCGTTAGCGAGGCGGTGTCCTAAGAGCCTTGCTTCCGTCCTTTACATCGTCGGTCTCTGACAGGTGTTGGTCGGGATGCTCTGCTCCGGGACGGCGGGGGGAAACGCGCACGCGAGTCAGCCGAATTCCCAGAGACGGAAGGTAGAATGGCAGTTGCCAGGAGCTGGAGGTGGGCAGAGCTGCTTAGGTTGGCAAGGTGGAAGGCGTTTGGGAGCTGGCGGGTGCAGACGGGTGGACGGCAATGTACACTGTTCAGCACCACCGAACGGGACACTCAGACGTGGCTAAAACGGTACACGTTATGTTATGTATACTGTACCAAATGTTTTAAAATTAGAAGAAGAGGTTTTTAAAAAACAGTGGGGGGCAAGATGAGGGACCATTAACAGGAACAGAGGAGGGACCAGTGGGGCCTGCTCTGGCCCAGGCCAGGCTAGTTCCCAAGGTCGGCCCACTTTAGAGCGTCCCACAGTGTGTCCGGCTCTGGGTTCGCTCGTTTCCAGGGAATGCCACCAGGTCTCCTCTCTCCTGGGCTAAGCTTGGCTCATTTATTGTTGGCCTCTGCTTCCCTCAGGGTGTCCCCTGGGTTTGGGCTCCCGGGTCACTGTTCTTGGCACCCGACTTCCTCCCCCGCCAGTAGACCTCCACCCCTCGCCTGTCTTTGCCTTTACCCACTCCCTTGTTACTCCAGCATTTCTGTGCACAGGGTACCAAACCTCAGTCTCCTGTGCCATCCTCCCATTTCAGATCTGCTGCCACCTCTCTGTCAGATGACTTTTCCGAAGAGGTGAGGAAGGAACGGATGACAGAGCCGGACAGTGAACAGGGAGGCTCTCCTTGCATTCTGCTCCTCCTGAGTCTGCCTCACCATCCCCACACCCACAGTGGGTGCTCAGTTTGCAGAAGAAAGAGAAGAAGGAAGATGAGGGAGAAGGGACAAGAGTGCCAGCCAGGGGACATGGGACTCCCAGAAATAAGAAGCATGGCAAGTATTTCTTTTTTTTGCCTTTTTGTTTTTTTAGGGCCATGTCTGCGGCATATGGAGGTTCCCAGGCTAGGGGTTGAATCGGAGCTGCAGCTGCTGGTCTACACCACAACCACAGCAACACTGTATCCGAGCTGTGTCTGCGACCTACACCACAGCTCACGGCAACGCCAGATCCCCAACACACTGAGCGAGGCCAGGGATCGAACCCGAGTCCTCAGAGATGCTAGCTGGGTTCATTAACCACTGAGCCACAATGGGAACTCCATGGTGTGTATTTCTTAAGTGGTTTGTATTCCACACGTTGCAATATCTCAGCATAGCTCTTAAGACCACACAGATGCAAGAAAAATGGGGCTTCCTTCACTCTCCAGAGAGTGAAGGACTGTGCATGAATATTCCTGTGGCATCTCTATACCCACAGGGGCCGCTTTAAAAACCAAGAACTGAGTCTTCACACTGGGTCTCGGGTTGTACAGACTGAGCTACTTGCTGAGGGAGGAACGAATTAAAATAGCCCATTTGTGCAAATACCAGAGCGTAGGGTTAATCCAGCCCCTCGGGTGCCCAGGTATTTGGTTAAATATTACTGTGGGTGTGTCTGTGAAGGTATTTCTGATGAGAATAGCACTCGGATCAGTAGATGCGTAAAGCAGAGGGCCTCCCCGGTGTGGGGGGCCTCGCCCAAGCTGCTGAAGGTCTGGAGAAGTGAAGGCTGAGTGTGGGGGCTCTTCTCGCGACCTGACTGTCTTTGAGCAGCGGGGGCGGGGGGCTCCTCCCTCTGCCTTGAGACACAGACTCGGGCTAGAACCACACGGTGAGCTCTCCTGGGCCTCAGCTGGCGGACTGCACGTCTTGGTGCTTCTCGGCCTCCAAAGTCTCCAGAGCCAATTTCACACACACACACACACACACACACACAGAGTCATTGTGACAGGTTGGGGTTTTGCGTGGTAGTTGCGGGCATTAAGTTTCCAGTTACGGTGACAGAATTCTGACGGAGGGAGGAAGGGACGTCCCTGGCGACCGCGTGCTGACGGCTTCGAGACTAAACACGCTTTGCTTGGACACCACTGCCCGCGCTGTCCGTGCTCACCGCCCCGGGGCTCCGAGCGGCCTGATCGAGGTGGTGTCAGGCTGGCAGAGCAAAATCACTGCTACGTGACTCTCAACTGTGAAATTCTGCAGTCATGCTACGAGTTGCTCCCCTTAACAATTGCGTGGCTTCCAGACTCCTGGGAAGGTGAAAATGATTTAGAGTTTATGGGGAGAAGTGTGGTTTCATCACAAAAACGGGGCTGCTGTGACGGCCAAGGGGGCCACTGACGGGTTCTGGTCTCTTCTCCTGTTCTGATTTTCCTGATTTTCAGCCTGATATCTTTTAAAAAAAGAAAAACAGATTTGCTTTGGGTTTTTGCGCATCCACCAAGTCCATTTGAAAACTTGATTCTTGGAGAATGGAAATGATTTCATGGTTGGGAAAGATCGTCCACAGAAATGTTTCTTTTTTTAAGCAGTGGTTTTTGATTCTGCATTCAGAAAGAGCCGCAGTCTACATATGAATAAGCTTGCCCGGTTTGAGAAGAATTAGATGGAGTCAAAGCATAAGCCCTAGAAGTGGAAAGCATGTTTCTGTGACACTGTCAGCAGCTCAGAGAGGTCTTCCTGGAGCGTTCTCTCCCTGCAACAGCAGCTTTTAATCTGCACTGGTGTCACAGAGAGTAGAGTGATCTCAGAGGCCAGTCGCATTAAAACCCCTCCCACTGCATGACGGAGCTGCCCTTTCCAGATGGAGTCCTGATTCCCCCCCCCCAAAATCTTTAATATAAAAGTTAATTAGGGCCAGAGTTCCCACTGCGGTGCAGCGCGTTAAAGATCTGGCATTGCGGCAGCTGCAGCATAGGTCACAGTTGCGGCTCGGATTCAATCCCCAGCCCAGGAACTTTCACATGCCATGGGTACAGGTGAAAAAGAAAGAAAAAAAAAAATTAGGGCCAATAATCACTGTATTACTTCAGCTATTGTATACATATCTTCCCCATAGATTTGATGAGAAAAAGAATCCTTTTGAGACACTAGCTATTCCTTGAGGTTTTTCCCTGAAGGGTTCCTTGCTCTTTAGTATAAGCCATTGTCCTGGCCCCTGTGTTTTGAGGAGTCAGTCCTAGGTGGGATATATGGGTGACCAGTGCTCATCGCTAGACCCCAGACGTATGGCCCACCTCCCCCAGTGTCTCAAGAACCTAAGCTGGCTCCCCGTCCGCTGCATCAGCTCAACGCTTGCTGGATTCCTGATCCCATGCACACTCCTCCCCACATTCCCACTCTCATTCTGGATGGATTTTCTGCCTCCCCTGCCTCCCCAATCCCAGCCCAGGTTTCTCTTTGCTCCATTTTGAGTCCTGACTCCATCCGGAAGCATCCTAAATCCATCTCAATCCACCATTCTAGTTCCCAGTTCTTCAGTAGAAGTAGTTCTTCATGGCTTCATTTGTTTGTTCATCCATCAAATGTGTATTAAGCCCCTCCGTTATCATAAGACACCAGTCCTGGCGCTGAGGACACAAGGGTAAACGAGTCACAGCCTGGAACTTTCAGGAAAGACAGTCCCACGTCCTCCCAGGGGCAAGTGGGGAGGGGCCCACACGACAGGTAGGACGGTGGGATTCCTGCTTTGGGGTTTGGCTGGGGTCCTGAGTCCTCTGGGGATGCTCGGGAGGTCAACGTGCGGAGGAAGTCTAAGGCAAGGTTGGGCAGGGCCTGGATCCTGGGCCACCCCGCGGTTTCATCACACTGACCTTGGGCACATGTCCCTGGGCTGTGAAAGGGAACTGGCAGCAGCGACCAGGCAGAGGCTCCAGGAGTTTTCCACATATGAGAAGTTCGGATTTAGAGGAAGGCCCTGGTGGGAGGGCTGCGGAAGAAGACAGACCTACTACTTCTGAGTATATTTGTTTAGGAAGCAACCACAGCTGGCATCAGAACAGAAGAGGAATGGATTCCTATCAGAGTTTTTGGTTTCAATGTTGTCTAAGAGTGAAAATGACCATTAGCCTTCTAGTCATCCTTTGATGTGATCGGTTAATTATGTCTTACTATTTATTGCCACCTGGTGCACGTCTGGGCTAGAGAGCCAAATACCAAGGCCAGTCCCGCTTTGCAACGTCACAGTCTAGTCGCAGAAACAGTCACACTGCAGTTCAGTGTCTGCAGAGAGAAGGCTGCATCAGGTGCCAGGTCTCAGGCAGCAGCATGCAGCGTGGAGGCTGCTGGCTGCACTTCACAAAGGCCTGGCATTCCCGAGGAAGGGCAGTTTCAGTGAGAAGCGAAATGGGCCAGTGGACACCAGGCTTGATGTCAGCAGAGAGGGGAAAACTGCTCTTAACGTTAATAAGAGAAAAATCGGTGACTGATGAAAGCTTTTTTTTTTTTTTTTTTGCTTTTTAGGGCCACACCTGAGGCATATGGAGGTTCCCAGGCTAGGGGTCAAATCAGAGCTACAGTTGCCGACCTAGGCCACAGCCACAGCCACGCCAGATCCCTGACCCACTGAGTGAGGCCAGGGATGGAACCCGCATCCTCACGGATACTAGTGTGATTGTTCGTGCTGCACCACAAATGGGAAAGCATCTTGAACGGCTATCACTGTGTAGTACCTTGAAGCCAGTGAGTTCAGGCCCTGGCACAGGTGGCTGATATTGTGGTAGGCATCTCCACTCACGCCATGGCATTTGACTGCAAACCTCCAGAGAGTTAGGAATTGTTACCTCCATTCTACAGACACAAGGCTGAGGCTGTGTGCAGGTAAGGAGCTTGCAGAAGGCTGTAGATCCAGGAAAGTGGGGCCTGGGATGGACAGCCGGGTCTCCAGATTCCTCTCTGCAGCTCACGCGGGGGTGCGATGCTGCCACTTTCTCCTTCTCATGCCACCAAGACGAACGAAGAGAATTAATTATTTCAAGCTTATTTCTGCCTCCTTAATAAACACAGGTGGACATCTCTCCTGGCAGAATTTGGCTCAAAGAAAGTGACAGTTCATCATTTCCAGTCACGGGACAAAGAACTCGGGGACAGCCTTCGTGGTAGCCATGGACCCTGGGTGGGGAGCGGGGAACACATCTAGGAAAACTGGCATTTGGTTGCTAATGAAACATTTTTAAGAAGTCTTATTGCTAATGGGTCTTTTGAATTCGACATTCAAATAATTGTACTTACTGCTTGAGCATCATTTTGCTTAAGAACGAAATGCAGTGTGGGTGCAGGAATATTTTATGGAAGTGTGATCATTACATTGCATCGGTTAGTGGCAATTATTTTCATTTCTATGTTATTAAAAGTTTAGGGATGAAATAAAAAGGAATTTAAACTCCCCAAACTTATTTCCAAAATGACATTTTTAAGTTTTGTGTGGGTAAATATGGACTTCACACCTTGGTTTCGGGGGACAGCACTGGGAAGCATCGCATTTGTGGAAAGCACGAGTTTTTAACACCTTTGGGGACTGAGGACCACTCATTTTTCTTCATTTCCCCTGCTCTCTCATCTTTGTGCTGACTTTCATCAAACCCCGTGGCACAGGAAGCCAGTGCCCGTTTCGCTCACTCTCTGGGCATCTCCCACGTGCCGGCTTTTAGTTCCACGCCCCATGATGTCATCTATCGACATTCCAAACCGTTCCTCACTCTGCCTTCCACGGCCGGGTGTCAGTGCCTTGCTTTTCCCAGCAACACCAGTATCAGACGACAATTAGTGGTGTCCACTTACTGGGACCTTTTTCGAAATGTTTTCCTTTCCTGGGCATCTTCCGGGTGGAAGGGCCCAAGCACCCACACGGGCCTTCGCTTGATGAGCTGCAGAACCACAACTTGGCCTTTTGATGAATGCTTCCTGGTAGTTGGCTTTAAGGAGCTGATTTTTCAAGCTGAGAGAGCGTGAGAGAGAGAGAGAAGTAGAAAGAGAGATGTCTAATGTCTAATTTTTTAGGTAACTGATGACTCTAATAGAGGAAAATAGGTAACTGCATACATACATTTTGGCACACATTAAACCACACCTACTCGGTTCTGGTATAAGGTAAACCTCCCATTGCTTCATAGCAGAGGTCTTTTCATTTGGAGGATTGGATTATTTCTGAATTCTCCTTATTATACTAAATGGAACACCATATGATGAAATCCATTTCACTTTTTATGGACGTCCCTGCCTCCTCCAGGGGCTTCTTTAGGCATTTGGTTTATTGGGGAAGAGTCATTTATTCCTTGCAACGATGCCCATGGTGCTGGCACATTACGGCAAAGAAAATAAGCCACAAAATTCAAGTTCTTATTGCAGCATGGTATCGACTTACATGATTTTCTTAAAATAATGAAAAATGTTAGCATACGACATCCTAGGGAAGGATAGAAGATTCTTGCATATCTAATCAAAATGTTATCATCCCAGCAACATATTCGTAATATGACCTCTGTCAGCTGCCTCGTAGGGAAGAGATCCTTTCAAAAAGGCAAAAGTTTCCAAGGAAGCATCGCAGGCTGGAAGAAATCCTCAAAAAAGAAATTGCATTTTCAACAAGAGAGCCTCAAACAGCGGAGGCTGTACTCCGGAGATCACCAGGGCCCTTCTTGCCGTCGTCTTAAACTGTCAAAGTTTGACGCCTTTTGGATTTTTGAACAATTCAAAAGAGATACTTTCATAAACAGTTTCCTAAATGACAGCACATCTAATTCCTTGGCTTTTGAACATGGAGCTGAGGATGGCCCAGGGGCTGACGGAGAAATTCTCCCGAAGCCATAAAGCAATCTAGGAGGGGAGTTGCCAAGCGGTTGACACAGGGAATGGAAAATGGAAATTCTCCAGCAGAGTCTCCTAGACCCTCCTGCTCTCTCTGCTCGGCCGGATGCCTGCTGATTGGTGCCGTATATCTTGATGATAGTATCCCATTTCAGAAACGGTCTGACATTATCTATGTGGAAGTTTGAGAAATAGTATAAAACCCCCAATGCATTTGAGCACACATTTCAACACAGCAATCACAATACCCACTTCCACTGATGCAAGATGCAGGCTTGAACCCAATTCCGATAGCTTCATTTCTAAGTCGATGGGAATCTGAAAATCTTTTTTGTGGCTAACAAGGTTAGACGAGCCTGGCTCCTTCCTGCCTGAACATAACCCCATCCCCAGCATCCATCCTCCAGGAGGCTCTGCAAGCAGAGGGTTTTGGCTGCAGAATATGTACGAAGGAGCAAATAAGCAGGGAAGATGAGTACGGCAAAAAGTTTTAGATGGTAGAACTGAGAGAAAATGAAACCACGAGGATTTGAAAAAGGCAGTGCAGTAGAGGTTTATCCATTAAAAATGATGGCACGCCTCCGAAAGAGAGCCGAAATAAAACGGCCGGAATTCTGTTTCCTTCTTGAAAGATTCAGGTTCAATTCACAAATGGCAAAGCTCATTGAGTCCAATGTGACCTTTCACATTTGCTACCGTCTAGAGGTTCCGTTCATCTAGGAGCCCATTAGACTTTGGAATTAGCTCATGGGCTCCCTGGTATATATGGGGTGACAGAAAAACTGCCAGACTAATGATGCCCAAATCACCTTTAATTTCCTATTTAGACGTCTTCCAATTTATTTTTATCACACGAGCACGGGTAGATGCCAAAGCGAATACTCTGTTCCTATTTCTAGCTTGTTAATAATCAAGTTACATGTTTCCAATCATTGGTATTCTCAAGTGCTACAAATGAAAATCACATTTGCAAGATGCAACACATCCAGGGAAGTCATAGCTGCTATTCCTCTCTCAGACCAAGAAAGACAAGTTTTTAATCAGCAGTCAACTCTGCAGTCTTTGGAGTTGGTTTAAACTAAGTCAGCAACTCTGATTCTTTTATTTGAAGAACAAATAGCAGGATAAAATTCCTAAGCCCTAGAAATACACCATCATAACTTGCCACCAAAAGATTTTAAATTCCTCAATTCAAAAACGCGAACAGTCTTTTCTCTGTGTCTCTCCCTCCTGCTCGCTCCCTTCCTCCCTCCTTCCTCCCTCCTCTTTCCTTTATCCTCTGCTCCCCACCCCATCCTACATTCTTAGGAACTGGGAATATCTTTAGGAATATTGATCCTTGGGGATCAATAACGCTGTACAAGCCCTAGCTCTGCCATTTCATTGCTGAGTAGCTTTGGACAAGTAACTTGACCTCTTTTAATCCTCACTTTCTGCACCATGAAATGGATGAAATGATGTTCATCTCACAAGCGTGTGAGTTTTTAAAAGGATAACACATGCAAGAATAGGTAGTGTGGTGTCTGGGGGACCCCAGTAATGCTCAAGACTCTTGCTTACAAGTGACAGAAACACAACACAAACTTGTTTATTTAAACCAAAGGATGCACTGTCACACAGAAATGAGAAGTCCGGGGTGGTTACCTTCAGGTCTGGCTGCATCCAGGGTCAACAGTACAGTTTGGGCCATTTCTCTTTATCTCTGTAGGACCCCATCCTAGCAAAGATGGTTACAATGGCACCAGAGACACATGGTCTGTGCTTGGTGCCCCAGCAGGAAATAACTGAACGTCCACCCAGGAAGAAGCTCTTTGGTCCTGCAGGATGACTGATGGGAGATTTGCCGCACTGGTCTAATGGAGACAGCAGAGCTTGAAGAAGAGAGCCTGGAACGCGCCCTCCCCACGAAGCTCAGTGAATGCAGTTCTCAATCTCATACTGCTTCTACAAGTCCAAGACACAGTAAACCAAGGCATAAACAATTCTAGCATTCACTGCTGTGTGACCTTGGCAAACTACCCAACCACTGTTTCCTCATTTACAAAACTGTGATAATATTATCTCCCTTATGTGGTTATTGTGCGGATTCAAGCAGATGACGAGCATCAGGAACCTAGCCCTGGGACTGCTATTTAATAAGCCATCGATAATAACCAGCCGTAATTATTGTTACATTAACTTCTGTGAGTCCTATCCTTCTAGGGCTTGAGTGGGTTAGAGAATCCAATAAAGTGCTAATTAAGATTAATTCCTAAAACAAAGAATTGAGGCACGATTTGGCAAGGCTTTGCTGGGCTTCGGTGGGGGGAGGGGGTCCGACTCTAGGAGAGCATCCTGGGCTGGCACCAAGTTGTCTCTGCAGTCCAGCCGCATGACACGTGCATGTCCCCTTGGCCACAGACTTTATAGAAGTCTCCACTGCACAGAGTCACATCCATCTGGGCATTTATTTAACAATAGAGGCCATCTCTACTGCCAAGGAGGAGATGGGACTGATGAGGAGGAGCTGTGACGACTGAAGAGATGGCATGTGATGGCACGTGAGCATGTGGTGCAGAGCCCTAGCCAGGCACACAGTAGGTGACCCATCTCTGTGAGCAGGCTGGGTACCACTTGGTTGCTCCCTACCTCACAGTAATCCACCCCATCACACCTGTTCTCCTGACCACAGAGGTACATGCATCCCCTGGGATGGCACCTTATTCCCCCCGGCCACTGTGATTGGTCCAGTGTTTATCATAGTCACCTGTGCTGGGCCAGTCAGAGTCCTTCCCTACGAGTTTTTCCAGGGGAAGCTGGGAGAGAGAATTTGTTTCATCTCTGGGGAAGCAGAGCTGAATAGACACAATGCTGGGGTCATGGGTAGAGACGTGGGTCATTGCTGGGGCCGAAGAAGAGAGGAGAGCTGACAGGTCTCTGTGCTGGAGCCCTCCTCCCTCCACTTCTCTGAGCAGGACTGCATGACCTGCAGATGAAAGCCCTTTGGGCTTCGCCTCCCTATTTACATCAGAAAGAGCCCTGACATTATATGTAGAATCTTAAGGAAAAAAAAAAAAAGGATAGGAATGAACTTATTTGCAGAACAGAAAAAGACTCACAGACTTGGAAAACAAACTTATGCTTTCCAAAGGGGGCTGGTGGAGGAAGAGATGGACTGGGGGTTTGGGATTGGCATAGGCACACTGAGGTCTAGGGAATGGTTGGCCAACGGGGACCTGCTGTGTCGCACAGGAAAGTCTACCCAATACTCTGTGATGATCTATATGGGAAAAGAATCTGAAAGAGAACGGATGCGTGTACACGTATAACCAAATCACTTTGTTGTGCCGCAGGTTATCATAAGATTGTCAAGCAACTCTACTTCAATAAAATGAAAATAAAGAAAGAGTCCTGATAACTGCCAAAGGCCCTTGCATGGGGAGTGACCCACTCAAGCTTCACAACACCTCACCCCAGGAATGAGAACTCTGTCTGTTCCTGCCCAGCAGCTCCTGGACCAGAGAAGTCTTTGTTTCCAGTAGTTGCTGGTGGGACAGACAGAGGGACCACTCCCAGGACTTCACTCTCTGTCATTCCTGACTCTCCAGATTAAACTGGGTCACCTCATGCTAACGGATAAAGGGCCAGCTGCTCGGACAGTCACCGGCAGTATCCTCACCACGAATTTCGCCCACCTGCTTATCACTCTTCCACCTTCGCCTCATGTTACTTGAAATCAATGCCTCCGTGCGCCGAGGCGAGATCGAAGAAGTTCCCTCGGAGGGGATGCACCGCTTTTCTGTCTTCAGACTGATGTTTTGGAGGCTGAGACAGAACACTTGGTACGGCCAGCTTTCTGGTCTGACTTCTCACTTGTAGTTTCCCAGGCAGACGTGAATGAGGACAAACCACAATCTCAGCATCAAATCCCCATGTCTCTTGCTTTAATTTCCAAGTCCCAAAAACCCAGGCGGGTCTGGCGCCTCTCAGAAGGGCCGAGGTTGGGGTGGGGGGGGGTGGGGGGGGCTCCTTCCTGGCAGCCCAGGTGCATGCTCCCCAGCACTTCACACCACTTAAAAGATCCTGTCCAAACTGCCAACAATGTGCTACAAACAAAGCCCTTCCCGAAAATGGATCAAAAACACTTTATAATGAGTGAAGGAGCCGCTTTCAAGAGGGCCAACGGCTAACGAACTCCTGCGAGTGACCCACACGCAAACGGCCCACCTCGGGGGTGGCAAGAGCGTCCTCCAAAGCATTTGCATTTGCAGAAGCAGTTCTCCAGGCAGTGTATCCACAGGCATACCCGTGGGAAGAGCTGAGCTGCACTCACTGGTTTCTGCGTATTCTGTGCACATCGCAGAAGGAAGAGCTAGAGTAGTTTTGGGATGATCTTTGTCCAACAATTACTGGACAACTGGATCCAAATTCCAGAAAAAAAACAGTGGTGCTTTACCTCTAGAGGGTCCCCCCAGAAGACACTGTCATTCATGGCCTTTCGGGCCTCTCCTCACATCACCCTCAGCGCCAGCAGGTGTCTCGGCTGCTCAGCATGTCTGCTCCCTGCACAGGGCACTCCCAGCACAGGGCCAGGCACACAGGGGATCTTCGCTGCAGCGAGGGGCCTTCTTCTGCACCCCCACCACCCCAGGCTCTGTTTCAGATTGCAAACTCCATTTCCTCATCCATCTATCCCACTCAACTGTAATTACCGGGGGCATGGCCACAAGTCCAATGAAATGCAGCATCTCAGGCCCTGTGGCAAGCAGGCCAGCTAGAGGAGGTCTCTGGAAAAGTCTTGAATGGAAGACTTCGAGCTGCCTAGGGGTTCTAGATATCAAGAGAAGCTAAAAAGATTCTGGGGGCTCCTGGGCAGAAAGATATTTTGCCTCTTTGTTGGAATGAAAGAGCTAGGCACACATAATCTTCCAGGTAAGGCTGCACCAGCACCCCCACCCCCCTCTGCCTGAGGGTGCAGCTGGAAGCCTCTCCCTTCCCCTCCACTCACCCACCCGTAGACGTTCTTTCTGTTGCAACCACACCACCGTGCCTCAGCTCTGCTGGGGACCAGTGCAGATCAGCGCGTCAGCAGAGACAAGGGGTGCCCACCCCCAGGTCCTGAGGGTCCCCTCTGCCCTCCTCTAAATCGCCCGTGCTCCTGCCCTCACATGCTGGTTGGCTGTACCACCCAGGTTCAAGGTGCTGACTCCGGCTAGCTCTGGGCACCAACCTTACTAAGAACACAGGGGCTGAGAAAATCAATGTGTTAATTGGCGAAGCTCTCCACTGGAGATGCTCTCCTTAAAGAAAACCGGATGTAAAACAAGCTCCGTCTTGTTTCTTTTGTTACACGACCCCTCACACGTTTGTCCGGAGTTTGGGGCTTTCAAACCACACAAGGTTTTATGTGATCGTTGTAAAATCCCTTCTTTTCCCAAAGGCAGGGTAGTGAGGATTAAGTCTGACTACTGAAGACAGCTTTGTTGTAAATGGTCTCTAATGTCACAAAAGTAGCTTGGAAAGAGAGGCTTATTAAACAAATTTCTTGGGTTGCAAATCATGGGAGGCAGTCACATGTCGTGTTCATTTGTTTAACCTGAACAGTATCCTCTTGTATGTTTAAAGAAAGGATGCAAATTAACGCTGTTCCCTGTGCCTCCAAGAAAGCTGGTTTATCTTAAAGGACATCGGGGAGGCCCCTGAAAGAAATCAGAGTGAAGCTGAGCACACACACTCCTGTGCTTCTCCACCACTTTTGTAAGGCCATTCGCGGGAACCTGGGTCCGGAGAAGACTGGATGTGATCTGTTAATCTGAGGACGGGAAACCCCAAAGGAACCTGGCCCATCTGGTCCAGTGCCGTCGTCCTACAGACAGAAGTCAGGTGGTAGGCACCGTGAGGCTGCCCTCTCCACCTGCATCCCAGCCTCCTGACCCTGTGTTCCTGACACAGCAGGCCAGCTCCCTGATCTGGAGCCACTCTTGGTTGCTTAATCGATGGCAGGTGAGTGTAGGCGAGGGTTGGGTGTCATGAGACGAGGGAATGAGGCCTTGGGGAGCTTTGGAGAAAATGGTTTGAGTTTTTGCAGAGTGTCACCAAGAAGGGAAGTGCTTACCAGCAAGCGCAGGGATTTTAGCCCGAAACACTATCTTTTCGAGTCTTAGTCTTTGGCAGGGCCAGTCCTTGGTTAGGGGTGGTGGCCTTTCTCCTGTCCCCCTTGGTTTCAAGACCGCTATTTGGCTCCGACCCTGGAGCCCTTGGTGAAGGCAGATGCCTCCCAGCAAGCACTCCCTCCAAGAGCCAGGCCCAAGCATCTCTCCTGGATGCCACACTCCACTCCCCCCCAAGTGCCACACAGTCCACACCAAGAGTCAGCATGCTGGCCTCTCTTTCCTGGAGTGGGAATCCGAATTGCTAACAGTAGCTAGTCTCTTCTTATTAAAAGCTTAAGCACTCATGTTAAAATGCTATTCAGCTGAAAAGTAGCCTTGATGTACTAACTGTAGCATTATATCACAGTACACTTGTTGGGTATCAGTGAGCATCTTGATTCAATTTTGGTGTTATTTTTCCCTTTTCAGTCCTGTTGGGATCCCAGTTCTGGTTGGGTCCTGGTAGAAAGAGATTATAAGAGGACAGGTGTTTTCTTCTCATTGAAGTTTATTACCCCTATGTGCACACCCTACATATTTTTATATTTTCTTATTGTAAAAATCCTTTACAGATGATGACTTTGAGGATTAGAGAAGTTGAATAGACTTCCTAAAGTTTCGCAG
This sequence comes from Phacochoerus africanus, assembly GCF_016906955.1. Classification (NCBI taxonomy): domain Eukaryota; kingdom Metazoa; phylum Chordata; class Mammalia; order Artiodactyla; family Suidae; genus Phacochoerus; species Phacochoerus africanus. Next base: position 138,787,138 of record NC_062558.1, read on the forward strand.
TAAGCTAACAGAGACCAGAAAAGAATGGCAAATGTGCCTCAGTGTGCTGGCCATCTGAGCGTAACACCTGTTACTGCCTGGGGCCGCGCTGAGGGTCACGCGGCTTGGTCTGGGCTCACTGGATAAAAGGTGCCTTAATTCGATCACCATATTGTACCCCAACTAGTTCTTTTCCAAAAGTAGCCCATTCAAACACATCTCAGCCAAGGTGTGGCCTGGGGGGGGGGTGCTTGGCAGGATCTATGATGTGGCCCCTGGAGAGCCACCAGGGCTCATCACAAAGCCCACACTGCTGAGGTCCTCCGAGCGAACTTTCACTAAGGATGCCAACGCGCTGGGTCAGGCAAGTCACAGACACCGATGCGTGAATGCACGCCAAATCCCAGCAGAGGAGTGGTTCACCCTGGGAAGGCAGATTTCTTTCCCATTCAGAAAGGCCCATGCCCAGGAGGCCCATGGCGTGATGGTTCAGAACGTGTGGGCCTCAGATGGGCCTCCTGAAACTGCCAGCAGCTGAGTGACCTCCCTGCCACTTCAAGGGATGAGTCCACTCACTGAGGTCCTCAGCCAATCAGGTTGCATGGAACAACACTGCTTCCAAGAGCTGCCATGGGAAGTCCACAGTGGGTGGCTTGAAACAACACCCGTGCATTGGAGCTCACTGTTCTGGAGACCAGACGTCTGACACCAAGATGCCTGCAGGGCCAAGCTCCGCCTGGAGCCTCTAGGGAAGGATGTGGCCCAAGCCTCTCTGCAGCTTCTGGTGGTCCGAGCTGTTCCCGGGCTCGCAGAAGCATCATTCTCATCTTCCACCTTCGCAGGCTTCTCCCGGTGTCTCTGTCTTCACGTGGCCTTTTGCCTACAAGCTCACCAGTCATCTGCTTTAGGAGCCCACACTAAGGACCTGGTTTGCATCTGCTGCCCTGTAAAAAGACCCTATCTTCATATAAGGTCACATTCTGGGAGCCGAGGGCTTGGTTTCCAACATACCTCTTTCGGGGGACATAATTCACGGTGCGGGGCAGCCATGTGCTCACTGAACAGCAACAAAGACTGGGTGAGTCTAGGTCCTGGTGACCCAGCAGCATCTGAGGGGCAGTGGACCTCGACAGACCCGCCACAGGCGCCAGAGGCTGACCCCCAGGCCCCGTTGCTGAAACATCGAATCCGGATGTTGACCTGCTGAGCTCTGCACTCTGCCTGCCCTCTGAGAGCAGCAGCAGGAGAAGTGGCTGTGCCTGGGCGCGCAGCCTCCCCAGGAAAGGAACCTGCAACGCGGTTACTGGGTGCACCTGGCGCGCAGTCTCCTGACCATCCTGGCCTCGCTGACAGTTGGTAAACTGAGGCAGAGCCCGTGAGGCGGAGGCGGGAAGGGCGCGGCCCAGCTTATGAGGGCAGGACGGGCCTGCGGAGACGCCGTGGCTGCGAGGCCGGAGCGGGCCGGCCTGGGGACCAGGAAGACCCCGGCCAGGCAGCGCCAGAGGGCCGCGCGGTTTCGCCGGCGGGGCCGCGGGGTTACCGCCGCACTGGGCATGCTCGGACCTGGGTAGCTCGCGGGCGGGGAGGCGGTGCCCGCCCTCGGCCCTGCCCCCGCCGCGTTCTAGGCCCCGCCCAAGTGCGTCGGCGCCTCGCTTCCCTCACGTTCGGGTCCCGCCCCACTCCGGGCTCCGCCCCCGAGCCCCGGGCCGGCCCCGCCTCTGCGCGTCCGGGCCGCTCTGCCGCCTGGTCCCTGGCGCGTCGGGACCCAAGTCCTACGTCAGGCCCCGCCCACATCGCGCGGCCCCGCCCCGGCCCCGCCCCCCGCGCCCAGGACGTGCCTGGGCTTCCCGCGTTCCCTCAGTTCGCGTCGGTGCGCTTGCGGTTCCTCGCGGTTGGCGGCTCGGGCACCCTGGTAAGTGTCTGGGTGGCCTTCTTCCTGCCAAAGTTCGGGCTCTCTCTGAGCGCAACAGGCGTCTGGAGCCCGTGGGACAGCCCAGCCCTCAGTGGTCGTCCCCCCACCCCCCCACTCCCCTGCCATCATGGTGGGACCTGCTCTGACCCCCCCAGCCACCCCGCACCGCCCCCAGGTGTGAGTAGGTATGCCCAGGTGTATCCCGCCTTTTTCCAGCCTGGGGTTCCTCGACCAGGTTGGATGACAGTGGCCTGGTCTGCGGGTCGTGGCTGCTCTCGCTAAGGTCAACACTTTCAGCGCCCTGGCGGCCCACCCTCCTACCCCGCACTGCTGACCAGCGGCAAGGGCGCCCCTTCTCTGCCTGCCTCTGGTTCCCAGGAAGCTTCCAGAAGTCTCTACCCTGGCCGTCCCTTGCAGCAGGCCTTAAGCATACTAGGGGTGCAGAACCCCAGATTTCCTCTTCCTTGAGACAATGTGAGAGGAGGGTCAGGTTCCGGGGTCCTCGTTATCCTGCTGGGGTTTATTAGGCCCACACTGCCTCCGTAAACGCTAACCCGTAGAGTGAACATTTGGTGTTTGAGAGCCCTGTACCCTGGGCCGAAATTCCCTGGTCAAGCAGGTCTAAGCTGTGTACCTCGCTCTGTGCGCTCATCATTTCCTGCGTCTCAGAATGGAGTTTGCTCTCTGGTCCTCAGCCCAGGAGCTGACCTTCTGTTCTGGAAGCACTTTTTGTGTATGAGCACAGCTTTTGCTTGTTTGGCAGACGGCCCTCAGGCAGACGGAGGCCGATGTGTCCAGAGCAGGGGTCACCACAGCAGTTTGCTGCAGAATGCGAAGCTGTTGGACACGAAGAGCTGAGAATTAGACTGTCTTCTGAAGCACCAGTCCTGAGAGCGTCTAAGCCAGGCCTTCCTCTTCATGTCCCCATCCAGGGTTTGATTAGGGGAGGGTTTTGTTGCTTTCATGAGTCCTGCAGTGGAGAAAACACTCAGGAACATGAAAAAGATTCAGAAAAGAGAGCTTAGCACACTTGGGGGTGAACAACTTTAAGTGAACAATGTCAGAGCAACCCTCTGCCGCTGGCGGTTAGTATTGTGGTAACTCAGATGCTTGTCCCATGCGGCCGTTCAGGCTACGTCCACACTTGCTAAGGCCCAGCGCCTTTAAGTCACAAAGTAGAGCTGGCCTTGCTCTGGCAGGTGTTTCATTTCTTCTTGGGTTCTTGTTTTGAGTTAGGATTTGAGTGGGAGAGTGGTGTCTGTTGCAGTGTGGGACCGGGTGAAGCAGGCCTCAAGGGTAAAACTATACAAAGGTACTTGTCAAGGCGAATAGTCCTCTCATTAAAACAAGTCTGTATTATACAAACTAGGTTTAACCAGGCCTGTGAGATGCTGTTGCCCAAGGGCTTGGCTGCTGGAGAACAGGGGTTAAAGAAGTAAAGCGCCAGGTGGGGACACAGTGGTTAATTAACAGCGTCCTCTTGTTCAGCCGCTGGGATCCTGAAGCCTTTCTTCTCCTCTCTGTTTTGGTCTTGCTCGGGTATCAGCGGAGCCTCATCTGGGCCTTGTCTTCCACTCAGCCTACTGTTGCACACTTCCTTTACAGGTGCTTCTTTGACAGGTGCCTCGCTCAGGGAGTCAGTCCCTCCTGCAGGGAAGGGGGTCAGAGGCAGGCCTCAGGCAGAACACGACTCTCTGGTGTTCCTGGGGAACTTTCTCCTCCAGAAAGTCTTCCTTTCTCGGGAACCCCAAATAGGTGCTCTTTCAGTAAATAGACTTACTAAGTTGCCTTTATTCTTACTTTGCAGAGAACAGACATTTAGAAGCCAGGCAGTCAAACCAAGACTGTTGAGTTTCGGCTCCCCCTTTTTGAGGCATCAATGCTCCTTTCAGTTTATAGTATATTTTCGTTGGTGGGAGAAACAAAAGCGAAACGTTTTCTGAATTCTCTTTCCAAGTAGTCATCTGTTAACATTCTTGCAGGTTTGTTTTCACACTCCGCTCTGACCCAGCCTAGCTCCGCTGCCTCAGCCTCCAGGTCTTCCTCTGGACACTTTGCCTGGTATGCTGTGGCATCTCAGCTACTTGAGGCGTGTGCACTGGGCTCCCGTCTCTGAAAGGCCCTTAGCTCATTGGCTCTTGTCACAGGGCTCCCTGACCCTCGTTTCCTGGGATGGGTAGTTCTGATACAGCTGCGATCTGAAAGAGCTTGGCCTTATCGCAGAATATTATTTAAATAAAACCTGAAGATTTAAAAATCAGAGACATATAAACTAACACGCTCATCCACTCTCATTGGAAGACAGTGGCCTCTTCATAAATACACACGTTAAATGAACCAGCCCCATGTCCGTTCTTGGTTTGATGTCTGTGGTTTATCTGGGGGGGGGGGGCTGTGCAGGGTGGCTAGTGTGCCCTTGGTTGACCTTGGTTTTCCTGTTCTGTTAGCGCTTCAGGCCTGTCTCGGGCATAAGTAGATGAAGGTGTGAGATCCTCTGTTCTAGACAGTGCTGCAAGACTCGTTCTGTGGCCGCCAGAACTGCTGCATGTCTGCTGGCCAGTGGAAAGAAATAGTCTGGTTTTCTTTTTTAATTTCTTAAAAACATTAACCGTAATAAAGAGCTTACATCGGAGGGCTGCAGGGCTTGGGGAAAACCAGAGAGTGAATATCTGGGCCACGGACTTCCTCCTTTGTATAATGGTTAGAATGAATTGCCTAAAAAGAGGACTAAGTCATTTCTGTGACCTTTTGTAACCTTTGAAGGAATCAAAGTGATTTTGGCAGATGTGGCTGAGAGGCAGATTGGTCGCAGGCAGTGTCTCGGCCAAACTGCTTGGAATCTCCTGCAGCGAAGCCAGTCTGTGGAGGCCACCCTCATGTCTCCAGCTAACAGCGAAATGATAGGGGCCCCAGGAGCCGCTGACAGAGCGAGGACGTTCTCGGCCAGGTGCGAAATACTGCGACTTGTTTTTGAGAGTACAAGTCATTTTCACTTAGGCGGGGGCTTAGCGGGGGGCGGGGGGGGGGGAGGCGGGCAGGGGGGCGGTCCCTCTAGGCCTCAGGTTCCTAGCAACCCCCCTCCCCAAACTGGAGTAAATTCATTTGGCCTGCGATGCAGCTGTGGTAAAAATAGTTAAAAATTGTGCAGAAACATTGTCTTATGGTTAAGCCTGTTGTCACGTGTGTGTGTGTGTGTGTGTGTGTGTAACGGTGAAGGGCATTGTGAGAGAGCTCTAGTGCCGGTGCATTCACTCTCCTACTTGGACGCTTTTCTTGTTAGAATAATTTCCTCCCCGTAACACTTGTGAAGTCAGCAGAGCAGCCGCCCGCGCTGTCTTGCCCGTTCCCAGAAGTCTGGGGTGAGACCGAGTGCGCCGTCCACCAATGGCACGGCTCGTAAAAGCCGGCACTTGTTAAATCTATTTGTTTTTATTATAGACATCGATCTGCCAGTCGCAATAATGCATTTATGGACCTTCTTCTGCGAGCACAGCGCTGGTGGCAGTTTTTACTGACAAATTGAGTCGTATGGATAGTAGTTTAGAAAACTCTCACCTTATTGACAGATTGGGCAATTCCCGCACTGAATGTTCAGAGATTTCTAGGTGGGCGAAAAGAGTGAAGTGCATCTCAGGGCAAAATACGGGATGGGACATTTAAATGTCGAGGTTTAATAGATACCTGGTAGTCATTTCTCATTTGTTCCTGAATGTTTGGCTACAGTTTACCCCCAAACAAAAGGGCGTCCCCTTCAGATGGGCCCATTTGCTGGTGCCTTGAGTTAGAGACGCCACCGAAATGCAGGCCCCGTTGCTCTCCTTGAGGGGGGCGCTCTTCAGCTCTAGCAGGACAGCGTTTATGCACAAGGGGGTCTGGGCTCTACCTGGAGTTCCCTGGTGCTGGTTAAAAAGGCAGATGACGGGCCCCTTGCCAGACCTATGGGATCAGGCCCGGGGGGCTGGGGTCTTTGCAAGGTCCCTAGGGGACCCCAGTGTTCAAGCACCTCTAGCCCATCGTTAGGGTTGTCCGAGAGGTGCTCTCCAGCCCACACAGGCTCCCAAGCTCCCTTCCAGATGGGTCCATCTGCAGCCGGCTCCGTTCCTTGTTGCCTGCGCTTAGGGATCTGTGTGTGGTTTTGTAACTCCTCAGAGACATGTGCATCTCTTCAAATTGCAAACCCAACATGTTATCAGAGCATGACCGTTTTCGGTCTTGTGCTGGTGATGGAAGATGCAGATGTCACCAAAACTTGGGCGTTAGTTTTACAGACCCACGTGCAGCGTGGGCAGCCCTATGTCTGTTTCACACCCATCTTCCCTTTGAGACGGCTGGCCTTGCTTTTTCTCCCTCTGGGTAGGAGCAGTTTTATGGTCTCAGGTAAGGGTTAACTTTGATCTCTACAACCAAACGCAGTTTTGGGGAACTGAACTGAGTTTTTATTTATGCAGTGCCAGCATTGTGTGGGGGAGGACAGTGGGCGGGCTCTGGTGATGCCCTTTTCTAGCTGGGTGGCTTTGGGCAGCTGAGGATGCCCAGCTGCCGCCTCATCTATGGGACGGCAACGACCACACTTACTCTGTGTACCTGGACCAGCTACACACGGGAATGGGTTTTGTGGTGTATGAAGCACCGCCTGGGTAGAAATTTTAACTTGGAACCGTGGCCTCCGAAGGATGAGCCTGACTGGAAAAAGAATGAGGAACTAAAGAATTCTTGTTTCCCTCCGTTCAGTTCGAGTCCTTGTTCTCCCCTCATCCAGTCAGCATCCTCGTCCCGTACCGCACCCCACCCAACCAGCATCCTCGTTCTCTACCCCACGCCATCCAGTCAGCATCCACCCAGGCCCTCATTTGGGCTGGTGGACCCCGGGTGAAGGTGGCAGCATCTGAGAACAAGACTGATGCAGTTTGGGCCTGGTCCGCTAATTATGGTGTATGACCTTGGGGAAAGTCACGTCACCTTTTCTGAACCTTGGTTTCTTCTGAAAGCAGGAAGAGGACACTGCCACTCAGGGCTGTTGTGCGCTGTGGGAGGAGAACTCCATTTGGGGTAAGAGCCCAGGCCCGGCCCGTGGTGAGCCGCAAACCGTGGGCGTTTGTTCACTCAGTCACGGCGCTGTTTTGGTGGAGGCCGGACTAGAGATGGGGTCGCAGCATTGCGCCCGCCCCCCATGCGTCCGCACTCGTGGAGCCGTGGCCCTCTGTTTGGTTGGTCTGGAGCATCGCCGCGCCCAGGGCGGGCGCGCTGGGTCTCCGAAACTCCTTTTGCCTCTGCTGTCTGTTTGCGGTGTTTGACAGTGCCTGGTTTTGGGACCCTCTGGAGTGGCCGGCCTCAAGGTGATGGCCACTCATGTGGCACTGTTCTGGGTGTCCACGTGTGCCTGCTGGTGGCACACTTGTGCTGTGTGGGCCCTGGGCAGGCCCAGTGGGCTTAGCGTGTGGGCACAGCCTGGCTCCCTCAGCCCTCAGTCACTCTCTCTGGGAGGCTTGCCCTTAATTGTCTGTGACATTGAAAAAACTTCCTGGGAGTTCCCGTCGTGGCGCAGTGGTTAACGAATCCGACTAGGAACCATGAGGTTGCGGGTTCGGTCCCTGCCCTTGCTCAGTGGGTTAAGGATCCAGCGTTGCCGTGAGCCATGGTGTAGGTTGCAGACGCGGCTCGGATCCCGCATTGCTGTGGCTCTGGTGTAGGCCGGTGGCTACAGCTCCGATTTGACCCCTAGCCTGGAAACCTCCATATGCCGCGGGAGCGGCCCAAAGAAATAGAAAAAAAAAAAAAGACCAAAAAAAAACCCCAAAACTTCCTGGAGGACCAGACTCTGAACCCTGCACTCTGGTGGTGGCTGGGAACCAGCAGCGACCCCGGCATGTGGCAGCCTTCTCCCCACAGGGGGGAAACCACAGGAGTGAGGGGTGATGCGGGCCATTCGGGGGGCTTTGTCAAAATCAGAAAATCGGCAGTAGTCTGTGTGTGTGGGGGGCAATGGGACTTATTTTGGGGTCTCTTTACCCTCACATCCAGTTCAGCCTGGTAGTGTTACATTCCAGAAGATTCTGGTGAGTGCAGTGAGTGCTGGTGTTCTGCCTTAGGCGTCCCCAAGGTCGCCTGATGAGGGGGACACTCGGAGTCTCTGTTTCGCGTGTGAGGAGGCTGCCTGGGAACGTGTGGCCTGCACGAGGTTCTCAGGAGTTTTCGGCCCGGGTTTATCTGTAGTAGGGGCAGGCTTTCCTCCACTTAGCGTGTATGCCACCTTTGAGGTGGCGAAGCAGAGAAACGGTCAGAAGTCTTTGGGGGAAGAGGTATCATAAATACATTACCTGGACGTTCAGTTAGGCTTTGGGGGTACCATTGCGGGCGAGCAGGATCCTTTGCAATGTGGGAAAGAGAGTGCCCCAAGCCTGTCCTTTCGAGACAGTGCCTGACCCCTCCCTGGTCTGCCACCTGCACCGGGAGAGGCTGCGTCTGTGTGTGGTTGCTGTTTATTGAAGGCGCCCCCATATACCCCTTACTTGGTGAGAGTGGTAGGACCAGTGGGTGGGTGCTAGAGGAGGGGAGCATCCATGTGCCAGGCTCTGTTTTGGGGCTCCTTGCCATGTCCCCTCAACCTGGCCCTCATCTCGTGGGAGTCATGGATGAGCATTTGTGCAGAGGCTGGTAAGGTTTCTTCAGGGGGCTGGGCAGTGGGAATGGGGCCTGGAGGATGTGGTGGGGACCCTCCAGTAGCTCAGTTGGAGGCTGGGACGTGTGCGGGGCTGGGCAAGGAACTTGGGAGTCGGGGCAGGGCCGCTGGGGGCTGCACTGAGGTTCTCCCCAAGCCTGTGGCAGTTTGGAGCCTTGGCAGTGGGGGACAGGAGCTGGCCGCACCTGTGGCGAGGCGGCCTTGGCCGACATGGGGGGTGGGTGGGGGGAGGCAGGAGAGCCGGGGGACAGCAGGCAGCTGGCATGCACAGTCACGTGCGGGCGGGCCCATCAGGTGCCATGCTGCCGGGCAGTCCCGCGGGGCCGCGTGCGGGAGCCGCGGGTGAGAGGGCCAGGGCAGGTGCGGGAGACGCCGAAGTGCCCATCGTCTTCCTTAGTGAGGCGGCAAAGTGTCCGGTGAACCTGCTCTTTACCTGCCTGAGGACGGTCCGCAGGGAGCTGGGGGGAGGCCTGGCCCTGGAGGGAAGGAGGCCTTTCCGCCGGGCCTGGCATTTGGGTTCCGAAGCAGGGAGACTGCCTTCCTGTGACTGTTCATTCAGGCAGAAGTGTCAGCGGGGAGGGTTGAGGCTCATTAACAGGCCTCCCCAGCCCGCGCTCCGCGGGGTCACCTGTACCCGCCTGCAGGTAGTCACAGAATCTTTAAAATGAAACTGTCGAGTTTGGGGCGCACAGTCACATCAGAACGCGGATGATGAGGACAGCGCGCTCTTAGTCTTCCTGGGTGCAGACACCAAACGTTCGGACCGCTGAGCGACGAGGCGGGGTGGCCAGGGAGGGAGGCCACCACGTGGGGCCTGAGGGGTCCCAGGGCGGGGGGGCATCTGCGGGGGAGGCCGGGGGTGACAGGACAGGCCGATGTCCAGCGTGGTCACTACATCCGGGCTTGCCCCGAAGTCTCCAGGTCCCGCGCTCGTCTGCTTTCACCATGACAGCAGGGACCGTGGGGGTGTCGGGGGACAGGGACTCAGAGGAGACAGTGTGGCCCCAAGCAGGCGTTCCAGGGGTGGGCAGCGGCCTTTTCTCCTGAGGCTTTTCACACTGAGTGGAAGTTCTTGGAATAAAGGGCGAGGAACAGAAATGATGTATTTCCGAAAGTTACTGAGTTTAGCTAGCTATCCCAAGAAAAGCCCATGTGTGCTATTCTTTATTGTGCAGAAAAATTTGTTTCTGTCATCATTGTGTTATCATCAGATTAAGCTGTCGAGGCAGATGGATGCGGCGAGTCGAGCCGGCGTGCGTGCTGATTACACCACCCGCACCGACTCAGGACCATCAGTCTCCGGGCCGCCCCTGGGGGCAGGTGCTGGGGGGGGGGGCTGGGGCGGGCAGCCCACGAGCGGGGTCACGGAAGGAGTCTGCGCCAGCGTGGTGGCTTTTGAAGTTTGTTGCAAGAACTGTTACTTCGAACAAAAATGCAGGTCCTAAAATTAAATAAATACTCCTCATGGTCAGCATGGTTTAATCACTCTCTTGGCCATGATCAGCCGCCCTTGTGGACCCCTTCAGCCCAGCAGGGGGACGGGCTCCCGGAGAGCACTGCCTTCTGTCTGTGTCCAGCTCACCGTGAGCAGCGGTGTCCTTCAGGGCTGAAAGGGGACAGGTCCGGGCCAGCCGGGTGGTTGGTGGCCCGGGCACGCTCGCTCCGCGCCCTGGGTGACATCCTCACGGCCGCTCCACCACTGGCTTCGATGCTCTTGGGTCTTTGAGTCTCAGTCCGTTGTTTCCTTTTCTTCGTTTTCCCTACAAAGGTATATGGGCTTAACAGACTTTCTCTCAGCTTTTTAAAAAAATTTATTTTTGCCGCGCATGTCATTAGAACGTTTCCTGGAGCCTCTGCTATTCCCTCTGGACCGGCTTCCCCCGTTCTGTCCTTAGCCTTCTCTGGACTGTCTCTCCCACCAGAAGAGCCTCCAGAGGTCAGGGCTCAGGCGCCTCCGTGGTTTGCTCCTCTGTACGTTGAGGTCTCTTGCTCAGAAACCTTCTCGGGGCCTGAGGCGCTCATCCTCCGAGGCGTTGAGCAGCACGAGACCACACAGACGGGATGGACGCTTGGAGGCGTTGGTTAAATATTCTTTTGTGTTGGCCAGAAGTGTTTCCAGTGGTTTCTGTGGTGGAAGCAGCTATCTGATGTGCTTCGGGCGAGCCCTGCGTTCGGGCGGGCCGTCCCAGCTGCGCCGCGGCCGGCTGCGCGCCATCCTTTCTGATGGCCGGATGCTCACGGCTGCCCTGCCCTTGGCCAGTGAGACTCGGGACCGGGGGGCCCTGGCTCCAGGCCGCCCGGAGTTGACGGTGGGCCGAGGGTCCCCTGTTGGAAAGCAGCTACGTTCTCTGCCTCAGGCTGGGCAGCTTCTGCTCAGCTCGCAGAGGGGGGGCTGCCTCCTGGGGTGTAGGTCAGAGCCGTCGTGGGCTCTGGTGCTAGAAGAGAGTTTTCCCACCCCTGATGGAGAAGCTGCCCGGCTCAGCTGTCCCCCGGAGCCCCCGCAGTCTCTGGGCTTCTGTCCCTGAAGACGCCCGTTGGTGCCGCGCTCGGCTCAGACCTGGGGAGAGATGAGCACCTTCCCCCCCTCCCACCCCGGCCCCACCTGAACTCAGCCTCTGCGTCTCATGTTGATGCCACTCTCAGCCCAGCGTCCCCCACGCCCTTTCTGGCACCCTCTCTAGAAACCTGTGCTCTAAGCGTGGGTGGCCAGCGGGCGGCCCGCAGGCCCTTCTGCCCTCGCCTGGGGATCCTCTTCTGATTCAGCCCAGACGCAGACTTTCTGAGTCCTCCCGTGTCTCAGCTCTTCCTGCAGCCTCTTCAGCCCCCATATGTGCCCCCCTCCAGGCCTGTCACCTACAGTCTGGTTTCTGCTTTACTGTGGTTTTTTCTCTTGATGCTGGCTTTCTCTATTGGAAGCTCTCCACGGCCTGGTGTGGGACTTATCCGATGGAAGGCCCCACAAAGGGTGCGGGACACAGGTTATTATCGATGGAACATGTCCCTGAAAATTCATGTGTTGAAGCCCTCTCTCCCAAGGTGACTGTATGTGGCCATGGGGCCCTGAGGAGGTAATTAAGAATAAATGTGGTTTTAAGTCCAGCAGGATTGGTGGTCTTACTGGAAAAGAGAGGTCTTCACCAGGGCCCAGGGAGCAGGCAGCTGCCTGCCAGCCAGGAGGAGAGGTTTTGCCAGTAACTACATCAGTGGAACCTTGACCTTGGGCTTGGCAGGTTTAGCCCTTGGCATCCCAAAGGTGTGAATATGTGTTGGGGTGAAGGAGAACAGAAGGAGCAGAACCGGGGTCCCCAGAGGTGGCCGGAAGGGGGTTTGGCAGGTGGGGCAAGAGACACCCAGAGGGTCAGTGGACCGTTGGCAGGCCTGGTGTTACCCTGGCACTGGGGGCCATGTCCTGGAAAGCTGCTGGGGACCCAGACTCTGAGGGAGAGGCGAGACGGAGAGGAGTCCTGGGCTTGCGTCCCGGACTGGCTTTTGCGAGCATGAGGAGCAGGGTGACGGAGCGGGCCCGCCTGTTGGTTGGGACTTTTCGATGGCGGTTCGGTTTTTCTTCCTTGCTCTCAGTCAGTTGATTCTCTGCTTCGCCCTGGTTTGAGGAGCATCTTGTGGTCATTCTGTTGGACACTGGCGAGAATTCTAAGAGCCATGCAGTTGGCTACTTCTTGTGCTGAGATGTCTCAGAGGATCCATGGAGGTCTCTGTTGAGCTGGGCACTCAGCAGGACCCTTCTCACTGGAAGTTTGCTGGCCCTCACGTGCTCCATAGCGGCCTGTGTCACATCTGTGGCCATTGCTGGGGACATAATAAAACAGACTTAATCCACTTCCGTCAGGTCACCAGTTGGCCGTTGGTGCTCTGCATTGCAGATCTGCGGGCTCAAGTATGTGAGTGTTTGGGGGATTGTTGCCAAGAAGACTCAGATTGTAAACTTTTACTTACCGGATCTTGCCATTTCTGGGTTCTGAGCCTCTGTGCCCTTTCAGTGTGGCCAGCACCATGCCCCTGGAGTCCGCTTTGCAGGGCCAGCTGTGGCAGGGAGAGACTGCTGTGGTCCGGGCAGGAGAAGCTACAGTCCTGGGTGCGGTTGTGTGCTGTGCTTCAGGTGGTGCCGTTAACAGTTCAAATGTGAGTTTGAGTTCTCCGTCGTGTTTTACTTATTTGTGTATTAGCACAGCTATGTTTGTTGTGTAATTTCACAGTGAGAGTCTCTAAGAATATGATGACCCTGTGGGCATCTTACGGTGTAATCATTAGTGATCGATTCTCTTTATCCTGAAATCAGTAAGAGGGGTGTGATGGTGTGGTATGTAGTTGGGCTCGATTTCTTACATTTTCGTAAACATGATTCTGGGACAGCGGGACTATCGGTTTGTGAGTCTCAGATATCTGACTAGTCTTATAGAACTGTTGTGATACGCACTGTGCCTTCTGTGACTTAGGTTAACGTGGCAAGTGGCATCAGCATCTCCCGCCACTCACGGTCAGGGCGGGGATGTGTAGTAATTGATCTTCCTGGGAGCGCTGTAATGTAAAAACCGTTCAGCCTGTTTGAAGTCTATTTTACAAGTGTGCATTGGGCCTTTGGGACGTTATATTGAAAAATCCAAGTGTACAGTTACCATGGGAACCCAATTAAAATAGATGGCTTGATTTTTGGGGGGGAGTGTCTTTCATCTTGACCAAAAATCTAATGTGTTTTAAATGCTTTCGTATGGAATTGTATTCATACTCTGACTGGCAACACCAAAGGATTCTTTCTTTTATTTCCCCCTCTTGTTTCCATCTTTGAAGCTGAAATAGTGGTAAGTTCTCTTTTACAAGGTTTATGAAGAAGTCTCCTAGAGAGATTTAGTCAGATTTTGGGGGAAAAGTTTGCACAGGTGGTGGCAGAGGGGTGGCAAGCATTTGAAAAGATGGGGGGGTGGGTCTTTTCCTGGGCGGCCCTGGTGCCCCTCTGTTCGAGCTCTGGGTGTTAGATGGGGGTGCAGGTGTGCACCTGTGTTTTCCTCGAGTTTGCAGGTGGGGGTTAGGCCCAAAGGCCCTGGGTTTTGGGGTGGAGAGAGCAGGTGGGATGGGGTCTCAGGACACCTCCCTCCACCCCTGTGTTCCTATCATGGTTTGTGCTCTTAAAACTCAACAGGGGAGTTCCCATTGTGCCTTAACGGTTGACGAACCTGACTAGCATCCATGAGGATACAGGTTCGATCCCAGGCCTCGCTCAGTGCGTTAAGGATCTCGCGTTGCCGTGAGCTGTGGTGTAGGTCGCAGATGAGGCTTGGATGGTGCATTGCTGTGGCTGTGGTGTAGGCCGGTGGCTGCAGCTCCAACTCAACCCCTAGCCTGGGAACCTCCATATGCCACAGATGTGGCCCTAAAGAGACAAAAGGACAAAAAAAACCAAAACCAAACAAACAAGTAGGGATTAGTCATATATCATATAGATCATATATTACTCATATATCAATACTTAATACCTCATGAAAAGTTAACGTTGAAGAATTTTAAAATATTTATTGATTCACTTCAGCAACAGTAAACCCATCTCATTTTAATACAAATAACACATTTTATTTTGCGATTTTTTTGGAGGGGGGGGAGCATTGGCACTGAACCTGAGGCAAGTGAAAGTTCCCATGCTCAGCTGCCGGCCTACAGCGTAGACGCAGCACTGCGGGATCCGGGCCGAGTCTGCGACATACACCACAACTCACAGCAACGCCGGGTCCTTCACCCACTGAGCAAGGCAAGGGATCGAACCCGCGTCCTCATGGATATTAATCAGATTCGTTTCCGCTGGGCACAGCGGGAACTCCACAAATAACAGTTTAAATGAAAAGTAACTATATTACATAAAGGATTAGTGAGATGAGTTGTCTTGGTTTATAAATATATTTTTGAATCTTAAATGACCGGGTTAATAGAAGACAGCTGGATTTTGTCTCTGCTTTTGGCGTTCAGCCTATCACAACAGGTTGTTTGGTTCCCACAAAGAAGTAACCGGAAAAGGGCCTTTGTGGATAATTGTGGCCAGTCTTCTCCGACACCACGTCACCACTTGGCGGGTAGCAGTTTCTTGAAGGTCCGCTGTGGAATGTGGGCCCGGGCCGTGGACGTCTTGTCCCCGGGTGCACAACACCCCATTTGTACAGCACGCCCCCGAGGGTGTCACACCGTTTATCGGTCCTTTGGGAAGTAAGGGTTTGCTGCACTGTACAGACCTTTCAGACGTTGGCATGTTTCACAGCACAGGAGGAGAGGTGGTCTTTGCTGATGTCAACACCTTTCTCCTTAGAAAAGTCTTGGAGTTGGGGCGCTCAAGCCATGGTGGTGGCACGTTTCCTAGCCGTCAGCTTGAGAGCCCTCATTTGATCATTCAACGCAAATACTGTCGGTTGTGTTCCTGACAGTGACAGGTTCACTATGTTTATTTTTCTTTTTTTCGTTTTTTTTCTTTTTAGGGCCGCACCCGTGGCACATGGACGTTCCCAGGCTAGGGGTCAAATCTGAGCTGCAGCTGCAGGCCTGCGCCACAGCAACGTGGGATCCAAGCCGCAGCTGCCGCCTACGCTGCAGCTTTCTGGCTCCTTAACCCACTGAAGGAGGCCTGGGATCGAACCTGCATCCTCATGGGTATTAGTCGGGTTCTTAGCCCGCAGAGCCACGATGAGAACTCTGTCACTGTTTATTTTTGAGAAAATACCTGAGGAACCAGAGATGATGATTCATTCATACACGTAGAGCTTTTCTTCATGAAAAAGCAGGGCAGCGCATCTCAGATCTGGAGTCATCATGGGTGCTTCCCGCACAAGCATCCGTCTCGAGTTGTGGCGGAA
This sequence comes from Phacochoerus africanus, assembly GCF_016906955.1. NCBI lineage: Eukaryota > Metazoa > Chordata > Mammalia > Artiodactyla > Suidae > Phacochoerus > Phacochoerus africanus. Next base: position 138,802,556 of record NC_062558.1, read on the forward strand.
GGGCACAGATGGGCACAGAACAGTAGGAAGCCAAGACCGAGTCACGTTCCGCAGTTTGGTGTGGATTGTTTCATCAAGAGGTGCTTGAGAGCTTTTTTTTTTTCCTCCCGCGAGGCTGTGGTGGGCATGGTTAGGACCCCTCCCTCCACAGTTTGGTGCCACTGTCTGGTCGTCAGCAGTTCGACTCACCGTATTCCTCGTTTTCATCGTCCTTCACCGGTCAATGCGAAGTTCTAGCTGCCTGTTTTCGTAGGTGCCTCTTACCAGATCGAGGGAGTTTTTCTCCTGTGTGCTGTTAATATGGTGAACGATCCTGATTGATTGTCATAGGCTCAACCAATTTTGTGTTGCTGGATAATCCCATGTGGACTGGATGTATTATTTTCATGTACTGCTGGATTCCGCTTGTTAATGTTTTTGGGGATATGTGTGTCTGGGCTCATAAAGGATGTTGATCTCTAGCTTTTATCTTTCAAAGGGTCTTTCTGGTTTGGTGTTAGGGAAATCTGACTCATAAAACAAGGTCTCTGTTTTCTGGAATAGTTTCTATGGTATTAGTGTTGTTTCCTCTTTAAATGTTTAATAGGATTTACCAGTGAAGCTGCATTTTTTTAAATTAAAGCGTAGTTGATTTACAGTGTTTCGTCACGTTCTGTTGTACAACAACGTGACCCAATCACACGCATTTCCCTGGGCTGTACAGTAGGATCCCATTGCCCATCCATTCCAGATATAACAGTTTGCATCCAAAAAAACCCCAAAATGCCCATCCCTCCCACTCCCTCCCTTTTCCCGCTTGGGCACCCCAGGTCTGCTCTTGCGCATGCTCTGTGATCTGTTTCTGTTTCTGTTTGTTTGTTTTTTATTTTTAGATAGGATCATCTGTTCCGTATTTTAGATTCCTGATACACGGTATCATATTTATTTGTCTTTTTCTTTCTGACTTCACTTAGTATACAAGTCTCTAGATCCATCCATGTTGCTGCAGATGACATTAGTTTGTCTTTTTTATGGCTGAGTAGTATTCCATTGTGTATATATACCACATCTTCTGAATTCTTTCATTTGTCAATGGACATTTAGGTTGTTTCCACGTCTTGGCTATTGTGAATAGTGCTGCAGTGAACATAGGGGTGCATGTATCTTTTCCAATAAAAGTTTTGTCTGGATATATGCCCAGCATCAGAATTGCTGGATCATATGGTAGCTCTATACTGTTTTTCGTAATGCTTGTGCCAATTTACATTCCCACCAACAGTGGAGGAGGATACCTTTGTTTCCATACCTGCTCCAGCATTTGTTATTTGTGGACTTGTTAATAATGGCCATTCTTACTGGTGTGAGGTGGTACCTCATGGTAGTTTTGATTTGCAGTTCTCTAATAATTAGTAATATTGAACATTTTTTCATATGCCTGTTGGCCTTCTGTATGTCTTCTTTGGAGAAATGTCTGGTAACACGTTCTGCCCATTTTTCAGTTGGGTTGTTTGGTTTTTTGTTGTTGAGTTGCATGAGTTGTTTGTATATTTTGGAGATTAAGCTCTTCTCTTGCATCGTTGGCAAAGATTTTCTCCCATTTTATGGGTTTTTGTTTTGTTTGTTTTTAATGGTTTCCATTTCTGTACAAGCAGTGAAGCCATTTTGGTGTGGAGGATTTGGTGGTGGTGAATATTAACTACAAACAATTTCTTCAGTAGGCAGCAGTCTGTTCAAGTCATTTATTTCTCCTTGAGTGACTTGTGGTAATAGCAGTTTTTCAAGGAATTTGGCCACTTCATCTAAGGTGTTAAACTTATTGGCTTAAAGTTATTTTAATATTCTTTTATTGTCCTTTTAATGTTTTGGGGATTTTAAATCATGCTTTTGCTTTTATTAGTGATATTGGTAGTTGCGTATCTCTCTCTCTCTCTTTTTTTTTTTTTCCTCCTGATTGGTTTGGCTAGAGGTTACCAACTTTTTTTCCCAAAGACTCAACTTTTGTTACTGATTTTTCTCTTTTCTATTTTATTGATTTTTGCTCTTAGCTTTATTATTCCTTTCTTTCTGCTTACTTTGGGTTTAGCTTCCTTTCTTTTGGTAGTTTAAGGTGGAAGCTTGAGTCCCTTTGTCTTTTCTCATGGCAATATTCAGTGCTAAAGTTTCCCTCTAAGCACTGCTTTGGCTGCATCCCATGGATTGCTATATTGGGTTTTCATTTTCATTCAGTGTGATGTGTTTTCCAATTTCCCTTGTGATTTCTTCTTTAGCACATGGGTTATTTAGAAGCATGTCGTTTCATTTCCAAATTTTGGCAATTTTCCTGATCCCTCTCTGTTATTGATCTCCAGTTTAATTTCCCTGTGGTCAGAGGACATACTTCTTATGGTTTCAGCCCTCTTAAGTTTATTGAGAGTTGTTTTATGGCCCAGAACATGATCTGTCTTGGTGAGTGTTTGTGTGCACTTGGAAAAAATGTGTATTCTATGGTCTTGGGGTAGAGGATGCTTTTAAATGGTAATAAGGTCAAGTTCGTCTCTAGGGTTGTTCAAACATTCTGTCATTTGACTGCTTTTCCACCTCTCTGTTCTGTGAATTATTAGGAACCCGGTGTTGAAATCCCCAAGTACAGCTGGAGATTTGTCTTTTCTCCCTTTTGTTCTCAGTTCTAACTTCATCTATTTCAAGCTCTTGTATTAGATGCATGTGTATTTAGAATTTGTATGTCATCTCTGTGAATTAACCCTTTTACCCCATTGGCCTTTACTCTTAGTAATTTCCTTGTTTTGAAACTGTGTTTGATATTAAGATATCAAGGTCACTTCCGCTTTCCTTCCATTACTGTTTCTGTGGTAAATGTTTTTCCATTCCTTTACCTTTTATCCATTTCGTCATTGTATTTAACGTGTGTTTCTTGTAGATATAGCATCCTAATCTCATCTGACAAGGTCTTTTTAAAATTCAAGTAATTGGGAGTTCCTGTCGTGGCTCAGTGGTTAACGAACCCAACTCGCATCCACGAGGACGCAGGTTCGATCCCTGGCCTCGCTCAGTGGGTGAAGGATCTGGCATTGCTGCGAGCTGTGGTGTAGGTTGCAGACACGGCTCGGATCTGGCACTGCTGTGGCTCTGGCGTTGGCCGGCAGCTGTAGCTCCGATTCGACCCCTAGCCTGGGAACTTCCATAGGCTGTGGGTGAGGCCCTAAAAAGACAAATAAATAAATAAAATTCAAGCATTCGGACCATTTCCATGTTATGTTATTATCAGCGTGGTTGGGTTCAAGTGCACCGTCTTGATATTTGTATCCTCTTCGCCTCGTCTGTTTTTCCGACTGCCTCCCCACATTTCCCTGCTTTTGCTTGGATTACTCGAATATATTTTTTAGTGATTTCAATGTATTATTTATCTAGACTACTGGCTTGTTGACTCTCTTCTCTCAGTCGTGTGTGACAGTCACATTTAGCTTAGCGGGGTCTGCAGTCGCAGCGTCCTCAGTGTGTCTGCAGTGTCTTATACGCTCACACGCGCTCATCCCATTTTTTGTTGTATTCATTTTGTACATTTTATTTCTACATATGTTTTGAACTCCAAAATATACTGTTTTATATATATATATATATATATATATATATATATATATGCAGTCCGTTATCTTTTAAAGAGATTAGAAATGGGAAAAAAAAAACCCAGAAACGAATACAACATTGTAAGTCAACTCTCCTCTAATAAAATTAAATTAACCCCCCCATCTTTTCTATTTATTTATGTATTTACCATTTCTCATGTTCTTGAGTCTTCTGTGTAAATCAGAATTTTATCTGGTCTTTTTTATGACTAAGGACCTTGCATCAGTGTTTCTAGAATGCAGGTCTGCTAGTACATGCATTGTCTTTTTTTTTTCTTTTCTTAAAAAGGCTTTATTTCATTGTCATTCTTGAAAGATGTCTCGCTGCTTGTAGAATTCTTTTTTTTTTTCCCCTTGGCTTTTTAGGGCCACACCCACGGCATGTGGAATTTCCCGGGCTAGTTGCTGGAGCTGCAGTTGCCGGCCTCCATCACAGCCACAGCCATGCAGGATCTGAGCTGCGTCTGTGACCTACACCCCAGATCCCATCTCCATCGGATGCCTGGCCCACTGAGCAAGGCCAGGGACTGAACCCACATCCTCATGGATAGTAGTTGGATTCATTTCTGCTGCGCCACAACGAGAACTCCATGCTTATAGGATCTAAATTGGCCTTTTATTTTCCTCTTCATGATTTAAATATGTTGTCCCATGGTTTGGAAATATGCCTTGCGTGGTTTCTGATGATCTGTTTGCTGTCCTTAATTTTGTTCCTGTGTCTGGAATCTGTCTTTTCCCCCTTCTTCTGACCACTTCTCAGGGTTTTTTTTTTTATCACTTATTTTCAACAGTTTGTTTATAATTTGACTTGGTTTAGTTTTCTTTATGTTTCTTCTGCTTTGGTTTCATTGAGTTTCTTACAGCAGTAAGTATAGGTTTTTCATCTTATTTGAAGTATTAAGTATGTTTCTGCCTTTCTCTGGGACTCCAATTGCATGTGTGTTAAACTGCTTAATACGGTGCCACATCTTCTGATGATCTGTTCATTTCCTTCCGCCTCTCCCTCATTCTCCTCCGGGATAGTTTAAAAAGTGTTACATCTTCCTCGCCACTCTTTTTTTTTTTTTTTTCACTTCTGCTGTATCTAACTTGTTAATTGCATCAGGTGTATTTCTCATTTTTTTTTGTTTAGTTAGTTAATTAATTAATTAAAAGTTTGCTTTTTAGGGCCGCACCAATGGCATGTGGAAGTTCCGAGGCTAGGGGTGGAATTGGAGCTGTAGCCACCGGCCTTCTCCACGGCAAAAGGGGATCCAAGCAACCTATACCACAGCCCACGGCAATGCCAGATCCTTAACCCACTGAGTGAGGCCAGGGCTTGAACCTGCATCCTCATGGATCCTAGTGGGGTTCGTTAACCGCTGAGCCACAAAGCAAACTCTCTGTATTTTTCGTTTTAGATATTGTATTTTACATACAAGCTCCATCTTGGCCTCTTTTGTATCTTCTCCTTTTCTCATGCACATGCTTCCTATATCTCCCGAACTTATGGGGCATGTTTATAATTTCTATTTTAACCAAGGAAGGCTGGCTTCAGAGCCCAAGGCCTTTACTGCATGGATTTTATGACAGGTGTTTTGACTGACAAAAGGCTTTTTGTTTGTTTTCTGATTCTTGGCTGTATTTAGGTGGTTGTGGTTGCCAGAGAACCATTTACTAAGAGTGAAAGTTAAGTTAAATATGCCAGGAAACCAGGTCTAAGGACAGCTTATGCAAGTACAAATGGAATCTAAAATTGAGCACACAGGTGGCCATGGTGAAAAGGGGAGCCGCTTGTATAATCAGTAAATGAGCGTCATCTATTCAGCAGAGGTAAACCATTTCCTATGGGAGGAATTTGTCCTAGAGTTTAAACGAGGGACAGTGAGCAATGTAATGTTGGCTTTTTTTTTTAAACAAAGGGAGGAATGGAAGAATGTTGTTTGTATGACTTTCTCCCTTTGTTTTATTGTGCCTCCTGGACCGGACGCCGAGTGTGGCCTGTTGTTGTTTAGGGGACGAGGGATGATGAGCCGGGTGGGTAGTAGGCCAGGCTCAGGCGGAGGTGGGGCTAGAGGGGGAGCTTCTCAGGAGAGTTTGGTGGAAGAAGCAGAGGGCATGCACTTGGGGGGGGGGGGGCGTGTGCAGGTCAGCTGCAGGGTGGCCTTCAGAGCCTCCCTCCTGTTCCTGCTCTGCCTTCTAGTAGATGCAGGAGGCACGAGGGGGAGGGGGAGCGGGAGCTGCTGGCCCCGCCGTTCCTGTCTGATCTTGAGCAAAGTACTTCTCATTTTGGGGCCCCTCCTGCCCCCGTCAAGCCCCTTCCCCACCTGCCACCAGTCCTCCCAGTGGACCTGCCTGCTGGCTTCGGTCACACCTCATCTTCCGAGCACTCCCAGGACTAAGGTGGGGGCAGCCAAGTCCTTTCCGTTGGCTTCGTGACTCTTCCGTTCCCTGGGGGTCAGCCGGTTTCCCATGGTTTAAGGGCCGGCAGTGCTTTTTGCTTGCTTGCTTATTAGGTCCAGGTCAAGGCCGGAGGGACACACGCATGCTTGGTGAAGTTGGCAGAAACAAGTTGACTCTCTGTTAGGAAATGTAAAGTGCTTTATTTGTGGTTTTCATCTAAAGGGGGATGACTCCAACTCCGCAAGGAGAAGACAGATTTGGGAAGTCAGAGGAAATCAGAGGCATCTTGAGTTTAGATGATTCTTCTCTTGTCATTGTTGAGATGTTAAATGGGTGGTGTCACTAGCAAGGGACCCTGCTGAGGGCTGTCATTTTGGCGTTTCCTGCTGAGAGCAGACAGAAGAGTGTATTCACCCTGCCTGGTGCACAGACCACTGCAGTTGTATCTCTGGCTAGCCTGGCCCCTCTTCACTGGAATTCATCAGTGGTGACGGCATGAACCCCCTGTGTCGCTGTCTGCCTGGTCATCGAGAGAGCTCCTTGCAGCCCTGTATTCGATAAGTGAATCCACTCGAGCTGTCTTCATCCCAGGTCTCAGCCCAGCTGGCCTGCTGCTTTAGTCTGTGCTTTTCCCACAGCCATGCACACACCTGGGAAAATGAGAATGCAGCTGTGTTCACCTAAGTGTGCAGAGACATGGGGCTCTCTTAGTGGGTTGCCCGGTTTTCCTGGGTGTCCACATGGGCAAAAGAGCATGGCCCTAATAGCTGTGGTTGTTGCCACCTGCATCCTAAATGGTCCAGGGGCCTTCTGTCGTGTGCAGCTGCCCCTGGCATCCCAGGGACCCACCTCTGGAGTTGCTCTGGAACTGAAGGGGGAAATGGTTTGCCTGCAAGGTTCGGGGTTATGTTTAAATTTTAATTGTATGAACAGACATAGCATGCTGGTATCCAGTGGGAGGCTCTTCTGGTTTTCAGTCTCAAATGATGAAGTTTAGAAAGTTTTTCTTGGTGTAATAGTCAGCCTCTAGAAAAGGTGTTCATTGATATTTACCAGTCACCGGGTGAATATTTCCAGGTTTTGTCAGTTTTCCATTTTATGGGATTTCGACTTCAGTATTCTTACTACATTAATTTGATCTTCCGTGTTCTTCTGATGCAGTTTTTTTCTTTTTCTTCTCCTTCCCTATTTTGCTCTTTCCTTTTTTTCTTTTCTACCCAGTATTCTGTGATACTCTGTATAGGAAAAGAATCTGTAAAAGAATGGATTGTGTGTGTGTGTATAACTGAATCACTCTGTTGTATAAGCAGAAATTATTGTAACATTGTAAATCGACTATACTTCAATAAAACTAAAAAAATTGGGTATTTGATGCATACTAAAGAGTATATGAGATAATTGTAAGTCATAAAGCAGAAATTTTGATCAGGACACTCGTCAACTTGCCATGAATTTAAGAGGAATTTACCGACTACCTCTGCCCTGTCCTGTCCCATCCCTGGCTTCCCCCCCCTTTCCCTGCCCCAGAGTTATCACTAGTCTGAAGTTTGTGTTTATTGTTCTCTTGATTTTTAAATGTGCATATTTTTGCCATCTGTCTGCTCTTCAACAAGAGCTCGTTTTGTGTGGCTTGTTTTCACCGCCATAAGAAGGATGTCCTGTTGCCCGATATTCCGAGATGTGCTTTCGCTTGCTCAGAGTCACGTTGCTGAATTTTGTGTGAGTTGCTTGCTGCATGTAGCTGAGGTTCATTGTCTGACATGATAGCATATTTCATTGGACGACTCTACGACCATTTGTTTGTCTGCTTTCCTGGTCCTCTGTCGCCGGGCATTTGACTGTTCCTGGCGTTTGGCTGTCACCCACCGCAGCTGTGAGCGCTCTTCTCGGCTGTTCTCTGTGCACATTCATCAAGGTTCTCCTTGGCCTACGCTCAAGGGTACGGTTACGGCGCCGTCAGCCTTCAGTTGGCAAGACAGTAACTGTTTTGTGAAAATGGTTGGAGAGATCAGACTCCTATCAGTTGATGCACATTCTTCCCCAAACTTGGAATTTCCTTGACAGTCGCTAACCTGTTGGCCAAAAAGAACATCTCGTGGGATCTTAGTTTCCGTTCGCCTACTTGCCGGGGAGGTCAAACATCTCATGTTGCCCTTCATGATTCCTCTTCTGCAAAATGCTTTTGCACAGGTTTTTTGGCCTGTATTTCTGTTGGGGTGTCCTTGTCTTATTGACTATAGGAGCATTTTATATATTCTGGATCCGAATTCTCTGTCAGTCCCGTGGCTGTGTCACCCTCTCCTGGTTGGTAGCATACCTTTTCATTTGCTTCACGCAGCCCCCTGATTCCCAGGGGTTCTTAGCGTTCGTGTAGTTCAACATCATTGAATTTATGATTCTTTTCGTGGAGAGCTCTGTTTCTGTGGTAATACCACACCGTGTTAATTACTGCAGCTTTGAGCCAACTCTTACCATCGACGAGCAGGTCCTCAGGTTGCCGCCATCCGAACAGATTTCAGAATCAGCTTGTCCAGTCCTTCGGAATAGCCTTCGATGTTTTGATGGGAGGCCCTTGGGTCTTGAGACCGTGCGAGGAGGATAACATCTTTGTGAGATGAGTCTTGCATTTCAGAAATATGTGTGCACTCATGCTCTCTCCCTCTCTGCTTAGCACGTGTAAATATACATGTCATATATATTTATGGTATTTACACATGTAAGTAAAAGTATATATACATAAGTGTGTAAACACACGAGTAAGTGTATATATGCGTATACATATATACGTAAACACATATGTATGCACACATATATGTAACATAGATTTATTTAGATGGTTCTGTTTATTTAGCTCTTTAGTGTCTCTCAGAGGTAAATTGTTTTTTTCCTAAAGAGCTTTTTAGGATGCTTTCCCCAGGTCCTATTGTTTTATTTCTGCTGCTGTTATAAATGGTGCTTGTTTTTAGGATTAGGTTTTCTGTAGGATTGGTATATGGAAGTGCTGTTGACGTTTGTGTGCTCATCTTTTATGTAGTTGCCTTGCTAAATTCCCTCTTTAATGTAGTCTCTGTATAGTCGCTGGTTTTCTCTGTGGACAGTGAATGAGAACTAGGTCTTCCCCCACTGCTAGTGTTGCCCTCTCGGACCCGCATGTGCCGGCCGGGCCTCCCGGCTGTGCCAAGTCAGGGTCCGGGGACAGTGGGTATGCTTACCTTGTGATTTACTCGAAAGAAAAAGCTGCTCGTTTTTCACCAGCGGACGTGATGCTTATGTAAAAAGGAAGTTTCCCTCTCGTCTGAGACAATTTAAGGCATTAGTGGGCTTTGGATCGTGTAACCAGAAGGACTGGCTCGTGGGGTCAGGGAGCCTGGGAGTTCATGGGACCTGCCGTCCGCAAGCTGGAGGCCGGGAGGGCGGGTGGCGGTGCGTCCTGGTGCGGAGGCAGGCGAGCCGGTGCCCAGCCGGACGACGGGCCGAAGCAGCTGACTGTCCTGCTCGAGGCCCGCCTCCGGAGGAGGGCAGTGCGCCTTACGCAGTGGACGCGGTCAGGTGCGGCTCTCGATCCAGACACGTCCAGAAACAGTGCTCACACCTGTCTGGCCCTGCCAGGTTGACACGTGAACCTAAGTGTCACCTGTGTGTGACACACGTCTATTCGTCTGTCCAGGGACCCGGGCGGTCCAGCCTTGGCTGTGGGACCAGCACTGCTGCGAACATGGGTGTCCACACCTCTTCATGTCCCTGCATCCCCTCCTCTCCAGTGTCCCCCGGAAGTAGAACTGCCGCAAGGTGCGGCAGTTCTCATTTCTTGGGGCACATCCTTCCCCTCTTCCTGTTTCCACAGCTGTGCCTTTTTTCATGCCCACCAGCAGTGCACCAGCGGTTTCTAGTTACCTATTTATTTATTTTGGTCTTTTTAGGGCCGCACCCGTGGCCTATGGAGGTTCCCAGGCTAGGGGTCGAATCGGAGCTGTAGCCACTGGCCTACACCACAGCCACAGCAACACAGGATCTGAGCCGCGTCTGCGACCTACACCGCAGCTCACAGCAGCACTGGATCCTTAACCCACGGGGCGAGGCCAGGGATCGAGCCTGCGCCCTTATGGCTGCTCATCAGGTTCGTTTCCACTGAGCCACCACAGGAACTCGGTCCAGTTATTTTCACACTGTCCCCCACACTTGTTACTGGGGTTTCTTGATAGCAGCCATCCTAACGGGTCTGAACACTAGTATTGTCTAGTATTAATATAATAATATTGTCTAGTATTGATATAATAAAATAATTACAGGTGTAGTTGAGTTTAATTTTACCCTTTGCTTTTTGTCTCCTGTTTGTCCCACATTTTTTTTTAAATTTCTGCTTTATTTTACTTTCTTTGGATTAATACAATGTTTTTACTCTTCACCTTTGTCCTCTGCTAATTTTTAGTTACACATTTTATGATTTTCTTTTAGTGATGAAGGTAGAGAGGGCAGTATGCCTTCTTGATTTATTTTAGTTTACCTAAAATTGATACTTTATCACTTAATGAACAGTGACTTTATAAAACTTTATTCTGTTTCCCTGGGACTCAGCATTCGTGCTGTTGCATTTTAATTCTATATATACTTTAAAAGCAGTAACAGTGTTGTTACTGTTTTAAATATTCAGTATTCATACAGATGTACCACTTGCTTATCCTTTTTGCTTCTTTTTGTGCCTTTCTTTGCTGCAGTGCTTCCATCTGGGGTGGCTGACTTCTTCATGAAAAACTCTTTTAAAGAAGCTTTCTTTCAATGCGAGTCGACTGGCAGTGGATTGAGTTTATGTTAAAATGCTCCTCTGCCTCCATTTTAAAATCATAACTTAACAGTTATTGATTGTTGAGTTAGTATTTTGTTTCATCAGCTTAAACCTGTCATTTCATTTTCTTCCATGTTTCTGAAGTTTCTGTTGAAAAGTTGGCTGTCAGCCTTATTGTTGTCCCTTTGAAGGTGATGGGAATTTTTCACTCTGGTTGCTTTTAAGATTTTTCTCTATGGTTTTCCATTTCTCTTTGGTTTGAAACTAATTAACTGTGTGGTTAGTTGTGATTTTTTTCCTTTGCATTTATTCTGCTTGGAGTTTGCTGAGCGTCTTTAATCTCTGGGTTGATATCTGTTACTTGTTTTGGAAAATCCTTGACTAATTTCTTCATGACTTTCTCTTCCTTATCTGCCCTCCTTTCCTTCTGGGGTCGGGTTATGGGGTTAGTCCTGTTTGCTGTGTCCTCATGGCTCTGATGCTCTGGTTCCTTTCGATTCCTCTCTCTGCCTGCACCGTGGTTTGCCTACTTTCTCTTGGCCTGTCTTTGTGGAGCACACTTCCTGTTTTCTGCTCTGTTCTACTTTTTTTTTTTTTGTCTTTTTGCCATTTCTTGGGCCGCTCCCACGGCATGTGGAGGTTCCCAGGCTAGGGGTCGAATCAGAGCTGTAGCTACCGGCCTACGCCACAGCCACAGCAACACCCGATCCTTAACCCACTGAACAAGGCCAGGGATCGAACCCGAAACCTCATGATTCCTAGGCGGATTTGTTAACCACTGAGCCACGACAGGAACTCCTGTCTACTCTTTTAATCTTATTCAGTGAGTTCTGAATTCCAGAGTTTTTGTTTTCAGTTCTAGAATGTGTTCATGTCACATTTTAATAATGAATTTTGAATCTGTATTTGAAATTCTCCACGCATTCATTTTGTCTGTCTTTTCCTCATTTTAATTTGTTTTTATTTTTATTTATTTTTTTTTCTTTTTGCTCTTTAGGATCACATGCATGGCACATGGAGGTTCCCAGGCTAGAGGTCTGACCAGAGCTACAGCTGCCAGCCTCTGCCACAGTCACAGCGACGCGGGATCCCAGCCGCATCTGTGACCTCCACCACAGCTTACGGTGACGCCAGATCCTTAACCCACTGAGTGAGGCCGGGAATCAAAGCCGCATCCTCATGGATCCTAGTCAGATGCATTTCTGCTGTGCCACAGCGGGAACGCCTCTTATTTTTAAACACTGCAGTCTTAGTTGTTTTGAAGTTCTTGTCTGCTGCCACCACTGTCGTGGGCATCCGTTCTTCTGCATGTGTTTTCTGTTTTCTCTTCTCCTGACTGCAGTACACGCATGCACACGCATGAGCACACGTGTGCACACATCACGTGCACACTCCCGGGGTTGTTTCTGTGATACGCGTGTCACAGTTTTGTGTTTGGCACTTTCTTGTGACCTTTTATCGTAAGCGCTTCTCCATGTCATTGAAATCTTTGCCAGCGTCGTTTCTAGAGATGGCATCGTATCTCGCTACAGAAGTGTAACATTCATCGTGAGGTATTTAGGGCGATTTTGTATCTAAGGCTAAACAGTTAATTCAGATTTGGTATACAAAGATGTTTAGTGTAGTGTTTTTAAGAACTCAACTCGAGTAGGGAGGTCTTCAGAAGCCTTAGTCTGAGAAATTCTTTTTTTTTTTTTTTTTGGTCTTTTTGCCGTTTCTACGGCCACTCCTGCGGCATATGGAGTTGCCCAGGCGAGGGGTTCAACCGGAGCTAGAGCCACCAGCCTACACCAGAGCCACAGCTATGCCAAATCAGAGCCACGTCTGTGACCTACACCACAGCTCACGGCAACGCCGGATCCTTAACCCACTGAGCAAGGGCCAGGGATTGAACTCACAACCTCATGGTTCCTAGTCGGATTCGTTAACCACTGTGCCCCGACAGGAACTCCTTGTTTGAGAAATTCTTAAGCAGCCTCTGAGCTGCTTGAGTTCGGGAACAGGGTCTTGTAACATTGGATCCCCAGTAGCATGATGCTCACTTTTTCACGGCTTCATTCAAAGCATTACCCACCTGCTCTTTGTCAGGGTCTCATGGGTGGGGACGTGTGTCTGAGGTTGAACTGACCGGACAGGGTCCTCACTGCATGGGGCTCAGGCTCACCTTAGACGCAGGGACTGTTCAGGGACCAGCCACTTGCCAGGTAGCCAGGCTCCTGGTTTTTCAGTCGGTGAGCTCATTGCCTCCTGGTCTCCGTTTCTTTCATGTGACAGTGACAGGCCTGGTCAGCCCTGTCTGCAGAAATGTCGGCAGTGGGAGATGCACCGTGCTGTGCAGCATGGGAGCCACTATTCGCATGTGGCCACTGGACACTTGAAATGCCGTGAGTGAGACTTAGGAGCTGAATTGTTAATTTTGTTATGATCTGATTAATTTAAATTTAAGCTCGTGGCCCCACGTGGCTAATCGCTACTGTATTGGACGCTGCTGCTCTGGGTGGACCGCGTGTTCGCTCGCCGGTATTTAGCGGTCCTCAGAATCCGCTCTGGTTCAGGCAGTTGTTTCCTTGTTTTTATTTTTTGTCACTAGTGCTTTGAGCCATACGATCTCCTTTCGTATGTACAGATTACCTGTTTTCCCCCTTTGTGCTGTTGTAATCAGGACAGCACCTCCGTGGGGAAAGGAGTTTGCCTGGACAGGACACTAAAAATATAAAGTAGGCCGAGTTAGAGAAGAATAAAAGGTTTTGCTGGAAGTGAGCTTGGGTTGCAGAACCCTTTAAGTGAGACCTAAGACGCTGCTGACACCACACTGCTGGCTCCACGACTTTCCTTTAACCAGGCTTTGGGTTGTTGTCAGAATGAACAATTTCAATTTTACAGTTCAGTTTTCTGTTGTAAGTAATTGCTGTTTGTAAACGAGACTGATTTCTCTTTGAATTTACAGCACAGACGTAATTTGGAGTTACAGAGCTCTCGATCCTCTGGGTGCAGGGAAATAAATGTAGCTAATGCTGGAACTGGGCAAGATTTTTCTGCGCATCTTAAAATATCTGCTTGGTGAAACTGGGTTAAGTTGTTTTAGAAACTATAAATAGTCACTGGGTAATTAGGTGTTTGGGTTTATTTGTTATAATTGAGTGCTTATTAAAGTTCAGTGTGCTTCTACCCGTGGATCAGGAGCTTTTATAGGCCAAGTGATATAAGATGCACCCCCTCCTTCGCTCGTCGCTTAGGGCTCATTCCTGATGAGGCTGACCTCTTGAACTTGAAATTCCTGTTTGCTCGGAGAGAAAGAAAATTCTCATCTCTTGATTGGGCCTACTCCAAAGTTCTGGAACCATTTTATGTAATAAAACCTTACCCTCTGTCATGTCGTGGGGGAGCCGATTACGTGGTAACGCGGATGCGGGGGCCTTGCATTTGCCCCCCCTCATCTCCCTCCAGCAGGATTCGCCCCTGTGTTCTAGGCTGAGCTTCTGCACATGGTTCAAAGGACACCAGGACTTGGTCGGGATGTAAGTCCTGCAGAAACAGCCCACGTCTGGTCACGGAAACGGCATGACATTCCCAGAGCCTTCCCGGGACAGTCCGGCGACTTCCTGTGTCCAGGGCTCACGTTCCTGGGGCTCTGGCGTGATGGGGGCGAGCTGGACACCTGGCCCCCGCATGGCCCGTCACAGCACAGGGCGATGGGCAGTTTGGTGCTCTTGTTTGCCATTGGGAGTCTTCCTTTTTATTTTATGCTCATCCTTTTAAAGAAGAGAAGGTGGATCATTTATTTCTTTGGAATCACAGAGAGCTGTGTTTTATAAATATTGAAGGAACACAAATGTCTGGAATTTTCCTTGTCACGCTAAGTCTCGCTCCACCCCCCCCCAAAAAAAAGCTAGTTGGAGCCACCTTAGTCCCGCATACTTTGTTTGCCTTTTTCATATGATCCAATACCAATAAGTACATTTAAAATTTTGGATGTTTAAGGAATGGCCAGTGAGAAGAGAGACCACTTTCACAAGACGGATCCCATGGCTCACCCTTGTCAGCTCCTGTAGGTAATGCACTGATGCCAGCTGTGTCCATGGTCTAGATATTTCTGGAAAAAAACACGGGGAGAACTCTTCCCCCAAGTAATTTTGGCTTAGTTTAAATATGCTGATGTGTAATCTGTTTACCCCTCTTTTCATTACTGCGCTTGAATGTAGTAACCTGGACACACTCATTTTTTTTTTTTTTTCCCTTGGCTTTGCTTCTTGGGGTAGAAGCTATGGAGCAAGTGTTCTGAATGGTTTCTAATTTTAACTAGGAGGTGCCTCATTTCTTAGTCTGATCTATGATGTGACAGAAAGCTGCCGGCCAGCTGACACTAATCTTAATTGATGATCTGTTTAACCCTTTTATTTCCCGGAACAACTGGCCCCCCAGCCCCCGCAGCCCCCAGCCCTGGATCTCTGTACCAACGTGTTTCAGAGGCAGACATGCAGCAGCATGGTTCTGAGTCCCTGACGTTGTGGGAGGTTTCGCTGAGAACGTTAATGCCCGCCTGCCAGGCTTCCCCGCCCGTGGGCACTGTGCTGTCAGCAGGGCAGGGCGATGAAGGCCCTGCCATGTGGCTCATCCTCCCTGGCCCATCTCCCAGCTTCTCAACTGCCAGGCCTTAGGGATCAGGAGAGAGCCGGCAGGTACGTAGGTGTCAGTGGAATGGGGGTCTTTTTTGACTTTTTATTTTGAGTAGTTTTAGCCTTGTTTCTATACACTATTCACCTAACTTTGCCTGTAGCATTAGTGTCTCATGCAGCCCTTGTCCATGACCTTGTACAGTTAGCACAGCCAGGGAGTTCATGTCCAGGGTATGAGTACAGTAATGAGCATTAATGGTATCGTGGAATGCTGTGAGCCTGCTTGGAGTTTCGGCACTCCCCCCCCTCGTGTCCTTTTCTGTTCTGCTGTCCAGTCCGAGGGACACCCGCCCCCCCATGGCATTTAGCTCCGTGTCTCCTTTACCTCTAGTCTGTGCTGGTCCCTCTCCTTGCTTTTTGTGACCTGGACCCTTTTGAAGACTGGTCAGTTATGTACCAGAACGTCTCTCGTTTGGGGCTGTGATGTTGTCGCGTGAGTAGATGGAGGTTCGCATTTCTGGGGCGACGAGCCCAGAGGTGAGGTCCTTTCTTGGGGCGTCGCAGCCTGAGGTAGGTGGTGTCCACACCAGGTAGCAGCAGTGCTGAGCCCAGCCCCTTGGGGATGGCGGAGTCCGTCGCCTTTCTCCTGCTGCGAAGTGGCCGTTGTCTCCTTTGTGGTCAGTGAAGAGACACCCGAGGGCGATGCGCTGTGGCCAGGATGCAGAGCTCCTGGTCTCCCGGGGCTGCAGCCACGACTTTCCGCGTGGACACGGGCGCGTCTTGTGGGCGACGCTTACCGCTGGGTCGTTTGCCTGGTGTTAGGTTGTCTCCTGCGTTTTCTTCTGGTACCAAGCAGAGCGCTTCTGGATGGAAGAGCCGTCCGTTCTTTCCCACCTGTTTGTCTATGCAGTGAATTATTTACATCAGTACTATGGACCCGTGGATATTTATTTCGTATGATGAGCTGTTGCCTCACACCGTCATTACTTTGCTAGTCACATAGCTTCAACCTTGGCTCTCGGGAACCCCTTGAAGTTGGCTCCTGTGTCTTTTTGACACGCTCACTCCTTTTTCTAGCACTTTCCTGCTTTCTGGCACCACAGTGTAATCCAAGCTTATCTTCTATCCTCCCTGTCTTGACGTAACTTTTCCAGGGGGCCCGTGCTCCTTTTTCTGAAGTGTGGTGTTGAGACACCAAGATCTGGGCACTGGTGTGCGCACTGCTGCCGAGGCACGAATGCTTCTGTCCCTCTCAGCTCCCAGAGCCAGGGAACCCACGTAGGTATGTTGACCACACGCGCACATCACAAGGCACCTGCGTTTGTTCCTGTACCTGCCCTTTGCGTACCTATTAAAAACTGTGTGTTTGGGAGTTCCCGTCGTGGCGCAGTGGTTAACGAATCCGACTAGGAACCATGAGGTTGCGGGTTCGGTCCCTGCCCTTGCTCAGTGGGTTGACGATCCGGCGTTGCCGTGAGCTGTGGTGTAGGTTGCAGACGCGGCTCGGATCCCGTGTTGCTGTGGCTCTGGCGTAGGCCGGTGGCTACAGCTCCGATTCGACCCCTAGCCTGGGAATCTCCATATGCCGCGGGAGCGGCCCAAAGAAATAGCAACAACAACAAAAGACAAAAAGACAAAAAAAAACAAAAAAAAAACAAAAAACAAAAACCTGTGTGTTTGTCCTCGTACCTCCGGTCTGAACCCAGCGTGGCAGGTTCTGTCTGCTCCCCCGCCCCCTGCCGTTCTGTGTGTGTAACTCCCGTCTCTGGTGGGGGACACAGACCTACGTAATGAGCTCTTTTAACCTGGGCATTGCGTTGCTGCGACTGGTAGGTAGGTGAAATCCAGATTGTGAAGGAGAGTATTTCCGGTGCTTGCCTGGCAAAAAGGCAGTCTGCAGAATCCTGGTAACGGCACGTGTTGGCATGGTTAGGGATTCAGGCTTGGCATTTGGACTTGAATAGACAAAATGAAATCATTTTGTTTCAGAATACATAGCCTGGTTTCAAGTAAGTGGACCAGCTAGTTAGCTTATTTTCAAAAATCCAAATACATGTTGAGAAGACATCCAGCAATGAAGGCCTCTAATGTTACTTTATGTGAAGGATAATATTTACCTCTCATTGGATTCTCTATTAATTTAGGTTATTTTCCTTTTCTGTTAACTTATTTTCATTCCCATTTTTGTCAGATTGATGCATTGTACCTATCCCATAAGCAACTCATTATGATGCTTTTCTTTGTTGTAAGCAGAAATAGTGAAAATTCTTTAGATACACATAAAACCCTTTTAAAGGTCTGATTGTACATTAGCGTATCAGGGTTAGACTTCTAGGTGTGAGCCATCAAACATTTCATTAAAATGTTTTGTTTCTTTTTGGACACTGTGTTATGTAGGATCTTACACCTGACGTGTAGTTTTTTTGTTTGTTTTTTACTGAAATTGAGTTTGCTGGTGGGAAAGGATCATTAAACGTAGCTGATGGAAATCAAACTTGTCATTGTCAGTTTTCATCAGCTGAAGCTGGAAAATCTTTGGGCATCTTTAGGAGATGTCCAGATGTTGTTCTAGGAAAGCTGGAAGCCCTTAAACACCCTGCGCGATGCCCTCCCTCCTTCCCTGCTCTGGTGGTCAGGTCAGTGTGTGAGTCCCCTGGAGACAGGGAGCTCACAGCAGCCGTGTGCCCTGTGTAGTGGCTCCTGCTCTGGAGGTTAATCCTGAGCGGATGTCCGGGGTGTTTGTTACTGCAGAATGGCCGAGCCTGTTCTAACCAAC
The DNA here is from genome assembly GCF_016906955.1 of Phacochoerus africanus. Classification (NCBI taxonomy): domain Eukaryota; kingdom Metazoa; phylum Chordata; class Mammalia; order Artiodactyla; family Suidae; genus Phacochoerus; species Phacochoerus africanus. The sequence continues at coordinate 138,820,715 of NC_062558.1, forward strand.
ACAGTGTGGGATGTGTCTGGGTCTGGGCAGTAGTTGCCAGGCCTGCGGAAGTCTGGGCTTTGAAGTGTGTTGGCGTTGACCTTGAACACCACCTGCTACTTGCATGCTGTGCCCTTGGGCTGGTTACTTGCTCCCTCAATCTGTTTTCTCATCTACAAGTAATTTCCTCCACCTTCGGTTTGCTGGGAGGAGTGAATGAGATAATGTATGTAAAGCACCTGGCCCAGTGCCAGGCATGTGCAGCTGATGCATTTTGTTCCTACCCAGCTAGACCTTTCGAGAGTGCGCTGGCATGGGGTCACTGATGCGAGCGTGCAGAAATGGTCCTTTTCTTGGGCATGTGCTTTTTGAGAAAAAAGGGAATAAGTGGTCACCTGGTTATTTTATTTTGCCTTCTGACAACAAGTTAAAAGAGGGCAGGGTTAATGTATGCTGGAGGTGTGGTGTGATGTGGTATCATTTTCCCCTAAAGAAAGCTGCAGCTGAGTCCTGAGGCCAGTTTTCCCCTGTGTGGAGATGCGTGACTGGGGACCAGGCCACCTGCCTTCCCTAATGTCCTGTGCTCCCTGTCACTTGTCATTGACTTAGGAAAAACCAACGTGGGGACTCAGGGTTTCTCCTTTTATTCGTGTCTTGAAAATCAAGTTACGTCCTTTTTTTTTTTATTTTTTATTTTTTTTAAGCAATAAACTTTCGGAGAAAATGAGGCCTAGAGAACAGAGGTTATAAGCTGACTGTGGGTATGTGCTGCGTTACCCACACAGAACATGAAAATGCATGTTTGGTTTTTATGACTCGACTCTGTAGTTCATGGATATTTAAAACTGAGTTGGCGAATATGAATACAGATATTTAGAGTTATTGTCAAGTCATATTTGTTTATGTGCGTGCACTGCATCTCACAGTTTAAAAGGGAGAGCAGTTAATGGTTTTGCCCACACCGTGTGGAATTTTTCCCTTTTCTTTTTTATTATCCGCTAGCTGCTGTTCTTCAGGTGTGTAGCTATTTCAGTGTTATGAAGGATGATGGATGATGCTGGAAAGTTTCTTCGGAAGCACTTCTGATACTGTGCAATGCACTTGGGGGTCAGGTGCACTTGACTGATGTATGATTTATCCCGTGCCACTTCCCGAGATAAAGCTGCTGTTTTATCAAAAATGCCAGCCACTGTGATTTAGAATTTATAAACCTCCGTTTTCAAATAATTGTTCTGATTACTTTCTGCCTTGGCAATAAAATGATAAAGGTAATTGCACACAAATGTGAGATAGCACCAAAATACAATAAAATTAACCTGGATTAGCTTGACTTGTCGATGAGAAGTATTTTTGAAATGTAGTGTTGCAATAAGGAAGGGCGATATTATAGCTGGAAGGTGAGTTATTGCCTTAATGTAATACTCCTTGAAATTTAAAAAAGACACTGTTTCTGTTGAGGGTGATTGTGCTTTTGAAATTAAGTTGAAGTGAATCTTATAATTGGCAACAGTAATGTATTTTGAAGGTAATATCTTTTATTGTGTTAAGCCTAGTTGCATTACCTCTTATTTAGCGGTTTCTGGCTTCAGCTTTTCTAATACTCAGGTAGCAGCAGGCTTGGAATTCTCTCGGATCCAGGGGCTCAGAGGCGTTATTCTCTTTTTAGCCTCGCCCCTTGTCCAAAAGTTACAGGCCTAAGAAAATATTTAGCGAAATCTTTATATATCAAAGGTTAAAGATGATAGTTAATTTTTAATAAACTTAAGTACGGTTCTTATATGTGTTTTGCTTCCCTGTCTTAGCAGGTTCTGGGAATTTACCACTGTCGCTCGTGGTTTTCAGCAGTGTCCGACCAGAGCCCCTTTTAAATACACGTAGTTCATAGACCCTTCCCTTCACAGTCCTGAAATGAAGTGCGTGGGTCCTGTCCACCTGCGTATCCTATTTAGGAACCCCTTCAAGTAAGACGTAAATAAAAGGACAGTAACTCGTAACACAGCTTTGTGTATTCACAACAGAGAAGCTCTGGCAGGCACGGGGCAGTAGTTGGGGATGTGTACCTGGAACACAGCAGCTACGCACAGACCCAGACGGTTCTGTTAACAGTGATTCGGGGTTGGGCCTCAGCGCCGGGAGTTCTCCAGAACAGTGGACAGCTTTTTGTCAAGTTCAGGAAGAAAAAAAAAAAAGTCCCTGAGTTGCGGGCTCTTTGCGCCCCCCCCCCCCCCGGGAGCCCCGAGTGTGTTAAAGCTGCCCACAGGGCATTCTGGGCACTCGCACGTCTAAGAGAGTTAAGCTTTCGCTTCTGGTTCATTTTAGACTTGGGTGTGTTGACACAGGATGCAGGACAACCCCCTTTTGTTTGGGGCAGCCCTACATGTCCCACAGGTGCCGTCTTGGTGGGGCCGGTGCCATTGCACCCCACCCCAGGTTTTGGGGTTTGCCCAGGCTCCCCATTTCTGGATGTGGGAGGGAGTGTCCCGTGTTCAGTGGTTGCATCCAGTGCTCTCCACCACAGCTCGGACCTCTTCGTCCAGCACAGGCTGTTGTGAGGGGTGGGCGTTGTTTTTGTTTTTTTATTCCTCCCTCCCTCCCTCCCCCTTTCTGTCTGTCTGTCTTTTTAGGGCTGCACCTGCCGCACATGGAAGTTCCCAAGACAGGGGTGGAATAGGAGCTGCATCTGCTGGCCTAAACCTCAGCCTCGGCAGCACAAGATCCAAGCTGAATCCATGACCTACACAGCAGCTCAAGGCAATACCCGATCCTTAACCCACCGAGGGAGGCCATGGACTGAAACCGCATCCTTATGGATACCAGTCGGGTTTGTCACCCGCTAAGCCACAACGGGAACTCCCGTGTTTCTTTTTTCCTGACTCGGTAATTTGCATGACGTCCAGCAAAGACCACGGAAGGTGCTTTGGGAAATGGCCAACTTTACAAGGTACCACAGAGTAAACCAGCAGTGCTGCTGATGTGGGGAGGATAACACCAGTCTGCTCTCCTCCCACAGAGAACACAGAACTGGGAGCAAACACGTCTAGGGACAGTAAAAATATCGGCATTTGCCTCCAAAACATAACCAGTGGGATTTTCCCAGAAACAGTAAGTGGAATTTGGGTTTGGTGGTTATAGTGTCTCTTGCTGGCCGCTGTGTTTCCTAGTGCGCTGATAAGCTGTATACTCTTATCTCAGCCTGCTGGGCTCCCTTGGTTTAGATGAAGATGAAAGCACGGCAACACAGGACGGCACTGTGATGAGCCCTGCATGCGTTTCTCCCTCAGAACGCAGGCCTCGAAAGTATCGCCCGTCAAGCAGCGTGTTCCAGCGTTGGATAATAATATCCGACGTAAAAGTGGAGTATTTTGATTGCCGGATGTTACAGTGGAAATGCCTCCGTTACCTGTTCTCAGGAGTGGATGTGCACCCTGAGGCCAGCGTCCCCTTCCCGGCCGGTCTGTGCGGGGCTGGGACCCGAGCTCCCTCCCGCCTCGCCCTGGGCTTCAGCTCAGAATCGCTAGTCGTGGGCCGGATCTCTCCCTCAGCCAGCGCTCCCGGCCCGGGGTGATTTTGCCTCTGGGGCTGTTTGTCACTGGAGACACGTTTCAGTTGTCCCCGCTGCGGGGCTGCCCCTGCGTCCAGTGAGTGGAGGAGGGAGGCTGGCGGACACCCCACAGCACGCAGGGCCACCCCGCCACGGCCACCTGTCCTCGCCACTGCCGAGCCCGTTCATAGAGCCGCTGAATGCCCCCCCTTCTTTTTTTTTTTTTGCCTGAGGACCATTTTTTAATTGACACGTAGTTGATTTACAGTTTGCCTTCGGGCGCACGGGTCGTGATTCTGTGCGGTTCCAGGCTGAGCTCCTCGGAAGGTCGTGAACAGCTCGCTTGAAGCCCAGCCGGTCCCCCGCTGCCCCGCATCTTTCTGCTGCTGCCTGCCTCCTTCTGATCCCACGGTCTTCAGGGTTCTTGGGGTGCCGTCTTTGACGCCCCCTTCCTTACGTGCCCAGCAGAGAACCCCAGGGCTGGGGCTTTTCCGGGAGCCTCCTGCCCCGCCATCCCCTCCTCAGAGACCACGTCTGAGCACCTGGGTGGTGCTGGCTGCTCCCCGCACCCTGCACCCCAGCCCCTAGTGCCCACTGTGCCCCAAGGCCTCAGCCGACCTGCCCTTCTCGCGCTCGTCTGCGTCGGCGCGCTGTCCGTGGCACCCTGGGCTCTGTGTTTTCTTTTCCCTGTGTCTTTGCACACCCTCCCGCCGCTTGCAGATACCTTCTGACCTCCTGCCTGTCCTTGCAAACTCTCTTCCTGTCAAGATTTTCTTGGTCCTCGCTCTTGGACCTCGTGTTCTTGGGGAACCGTTTTGGAACATATTTCCAGGGCATCATGTATAGTTAAGGGAGAAGACCTTGAAGCTGGGCTGAATCTGAATTCCACTCTTAGCTCTGCCACGTAGTGGGTGTGTATCCTTGACAAGCTAGTAAGGGCCCATTGAGCCTCAGTTTCCCTAGCTCTAAAACGCAGTTTTAATGCTGTACTTTGTGGGGTTGCGGTGGAGAAACAGGTGAGGTGGTACCTGGGCGGAAGAAACGCGGAAGCTGGGGCCGTGAGGATGGGGGAGGTGGGTCTGGGAGAACTGGGGCTGGGGGGGTGGGGGAACCACACACCTGATCCCTGAAGCGTCGTGATGAGCTGTCAGTGCAGACGGCCTTGACGCCAGCCCTCCCAGGGTCGGCCTTGCGGTCCCCAGGCGCTGCACTAACCAGGGTCCTGGGCGCAGGCTCCCCGGAGGAGGGGGTGCTGGGCTCTTCTTGCCCCTGGTGCAGTTAGGTCTCGATGCGAAGCCTCCCTCTGAGACGGTGCGGAAGTGGAGGTGGAGGCTTCTGTGCAGAAGGGGTGGCCTGCGGATGCTCTGTGTCCTCTTTGAGCAAAGACCAGACGCTTCCCATGCAGGGACAGATGCCGCCTGGTCGCAGCAGACCAGGTGGTGTGGAGGCCACCCCAGGCCTGGGTGGGAAGTGGCCCTCCTGGAAGAGGGGCTTCTCAGTCACAATCCGAAGAGGGTTCTGCTGAGCTGGGGACACGGGCACCCCAGGAATGAGCCTGTCCTGCACTAGGCACCACTAGGGCGGGGTCGGGGGAGGCCCAGGTGTGCGCCTTGTGCCTGAGCTGGGAGAAGCCCTCCAGCCCCGCTCCCGCCGAAGTAAATAGGCATCTGCTTTCAGTGCATTTTATCTGCTACCTTTTAGCAGTCAGGAAACGGCCAACAGCTTTTTTTCCCTTTTATTCCACCACAGGCTTTAGGGTTTGAGTCAGAGATAAGATGTTTACTGGGCCCCTAGGTTCTAAGTGGCATTTTAAGACCTTGGCAGGGCCGTGACTTCCGCTGTGGGAGTCCGCTATTTCCTTTCCTCCCCAGATGGGCTTTGTCTCTGGAGCCCAGGGGGACCCCAGCAGCACTTGGCCCAGGTCTCTTCCCAGCCTTGGTCACGGCAGGGCCTGTCTGCTCTGGACTGGGTGCCCAGGGGCTGGTGCTGGCCAGGGAACCCTTTTCCAAGTGACGCAGCCCCTCCCGCCCACCTGCAGCTTGCCAGCCCCAACTTGAGAAGCACCTGCTTGGGGCCTACAGTCTCCTGCGAGGGTCTGGAGGGGTTGGAAGCTGCTGGGAGGCGGGTGGCAGGTGCTGTGAGGTCTGGAAAGGTAGAAGGGAGATGAGTGAACCTCAGGTGATCGTCACGGAAAGCTCGGCGTGTATCGGGAGGGGGACGTGCAGGTTTCATGCTCCAGAAGGGGAGGGTCCGGTGGGCGCTGACCGCTCGTTTGGAAGCCACACTGAATAGACATCTCCTCCAGACAGCTCCCCTCCTCGAAAAAAGCAACGCTAATATTTTCTGTCACAAAGAGGATTTGTGGATATTGCTAATGATGCATTTCAGGAACTCATCAAGTGCTGTGACGTTCTGTGTAGTCAGATGACTTGACAGGTTATGTCAGGAAAGTAGCCCAGCCACCAGCTCTGGTTTCCGGAGGCAGTCGTGTAATTTCCATGTGCAGCCCGAATCCTTGTCTGGTTTCTGGAGGCAGTTGTGCGATCTCCACGTGAAGCCCGAGCGCCTGTCCGTCGTTTGGCTTTACAAGGGTTCTGTTTGCTGTTTCCTTTTGGGTTGAAGTTTTTGCCTTTCCTTTCTGAGATGTTTATTATTGCTCTCCCAAAGTGTCTGGAATATATATGGCTTTAAGCTGTGGGATAAAGTCTCTGCTCACGACGGTTTAATTTTTATTGTGTTCCCAAGCTTGCCCGCTGCTGCTCCCGGGATCCTCAAGGCAGGGCCTGCCCCGGAGACCGCAGTCGAGACGGCATCTTCCTTGTGCATCGTCTGCCCCCGCCCCGGCTCCCTGCACACCTAGGTCCCCGGCTTCACATCTGTTGGCTCCTGCTCTTTCTCTTCGTCTGGCACACGGATACTTCTTTGTATGCTCGTGTTATTATTTCTGTACAAAAATTTGTGCTTCACTAAGTAGAAATAGTTTTACAGTAATAATTATTTTAGTTCCACGTTGTTTAAAATTGATGGAATTACTAAATCTTCAGCTTAAGTTCTACCGTGAAGTGATTTAGAGCCACTGTAATTGCTATTATGTTTTCCAGTGGATCTAGAGGTGACTTTAGACAGGTACTTCAGCTCCGGCAGGCAGTTTATTTCTCTAATTATTATCTATTCGGCCTCCCCGGTTGTATGTAACTCTGGGGGAGAGCGTCTGCTTGGATCACTGAAATCTATATGTCAGCTCCTTCAAACTTTGTGAAAAAGCGAACTTCTGAGTATCAGAAAGCCTTTCTTCTGTCTACCAGCTGTTGGTAAAAGTGAGACGCTGATTGCCGCCGAGCAAGCAGCTAAGAGGGAGACAAGCGGAGGGTCTGGCAGCGTCCGGACTGGACGCCGTTCCCCGGGTGCCGTCCGCGTCTCTGGCTGGGGTGTTAGAGGCCGCGGAGGCCCTCGGCGCCCACACTGGGAGTGAGCTGCAGAGGGCTCATCTGCCACCTGCGTTTCCCCGGTGTGGCCCAGAGCCAGCCCCGGTGCTCCCCTCAGCACTTCTGCCCAGGGAGCCCCCTCTCTGTCTTCTCGGACGACCACAGGTGATGGAACCAGCAGGGCCAGGTGGGGACCAGCTAAGAACAGGAGATCTGGGTATTATGTGCCACAGAAGTGACTCTCTGGAGAGTAGTTTTTGGATGTTTCGTAGACTGAGATGTAACACGGGTGTCAACAGTGTGGCTTGTGGGAAACCAGGGATCTCGGGGAAAGCCCTGAAACTGAAGTGTAAGGACGGATGAGTGCTGGGGGCGCCGTCCGGACGCTGTGCCACCTTTGGAAGTGTGAGGGGGGTCCGTGGGTGAGTGCTGGGGGCGCCGTCCGGACGCTGTGCCACCTTCGGAAGTGTGAGGTGGTCTGTGCTGGCTGCACAGGAGGGAGGGGGCACCTCCCGAGTGCCTCTTGCATCCAGATCCCTCTGCCAGGCATGGGGGTGGTTGAGGAAATGGGGTGCAGGTGGGGTGCTAGACCTAACTGCCTTGCTGTGGTGCAGCTCTGGGGGCACCGAGCACTGCAGAATCGTGGTGGGGTTGCTGCCCTGTGAGGGCCTGGAGATGCCCTTTGGAGAGCTCTTCCAGCTGACAAAAAATGTGGCGGGCACCATGCATCCCGGGAAAGATACTGGGATTGAGGTGTGAGAATGGGTGAAATACTGGGTATATTGGAAATACAGCTGGCAGATCTAAAAACTCTGTCACGAGTCATAGATGTGCCGGTTATTTCACTTAGTTCAGTCATTTGATTGATTTGTATCTTACATGGGCCAAGGAAGACTTTTAGGGCATTTACAGATGTGTGTATGCTTTGTAAAATGAAAAATATGTGAGAAATAGATGAGGGAGTTAGTCTCAGGAAGTAGGGGCAGTGAAATAAATAAAGCTGGTATTCCAAACAAGTGACACACTTTCTATAAAATGTTTCCAAATGGGCGAGGAATTAAAAGCAGTGAGCTTCGTAGTGGCCCAAGGCGTGATAGGATCCAAATTAATTGCTCCCAGCATCACTTAGGTTTTGGCTTGACCCTATTACCATGATGACATTCACTGGCTGTCAGCTTTTTAGGGTGAGATAACAGACCTTCTCCCAAGATACTTGGGCTCAATATATACAGAGGCCAGCAGACATGGCTAATGGAGGCTTAGAGCCCAGAGGTGGGACTAGATGTTTGTCTATTTGGTTCTAGAGCTGCCTGCAGCGTCAGCCCCACCTGGGAGCCACTCAGAGCAGCGGAACACTGGGCTGCCCACTCCTCCTGCTCATGCGAATCTACACCCCCAGATCCCAGGACTGGCTGCCCCCAGTGGTTGGACCCTTGGGGTGCATTCCACGCCCCCTCCCACCCGAGGCTGTCTCTCCTCATCGCATCTGGGTCTGGCTGTTGTCGTCCCAGGTCAAGGATTTAAAGTGGGCTTCGTCCTCGGGGTGTGGCTGGCGAGAAAGGGCAGAAAATTCAATTTACCAAGCATCTGCCCTGTGGAGCCTGTATGCCCGGGACTCAGGGGAGACGGAAAGGAATGAGGCCTCGGTTCTGCTGCGACCTCCGAATAGGGCCAGCCAGGTGTCGGCCGCAGTCCCCAGATTTCATTCACTTGAGCTGTCGTTTGCTCATCCGCCAGTTTCATGGGTCTCTGGGCTGCCTCCAGCCATGCTTACTTCATATTTTCTTTACATCAGCTTAGGTCTACTTTAAACATCTGCTTCAGCCTTGTCCTGAGGAATTCCAGTGAAGACCAGTGTTTCATAAATAGTCGTTACATGTTTTTCTAGTGCATGTCGATGTGCTCCGTATCAATAAGCTTGTATCTAAAGGAAGCCCCCCCCCCCCCCCCGTTAGCACTCTGGAGGCGGACAGCCCCATCCGCTGCCCACCTCCGGGCTCTAGAAAAGTCACATTCATGTCTTGAGCCTGTGTTTCTCATCAGAGCAGTGGGTGCGCCTCACAAGCTAGTGCAAGGCTCAGAGAGGAAGCGTACGGAGAGCCTGGCACAGGGAAGGCAGGAACAGCCGGGAAAGGACCAGTCCTGTTAGACTGAGCTGCGGGTTAGTCATGCCAAAAAAAAGTCGTTGAGTTATAGTGTGCACACTACTCGTGTCCTGGGTGGAAGAAGAACGTCTGATAACTTGTCGAGCAGGTGTTGGCGAGGATGCGGACAGATTGGAGTCCCTGTGCCTTGCTGCTGGGAGTGGAAGCAGGGGCTGCAAATGCTGAAAGCCTCTGGCGGTTCCTCGCAAAGTTAAACACAGATGCACCATGCGACCCCGCAGCTCCACGCCTAGGCGTCGGCCCCAAAGAACTGAACGCAGGGGCTCCTCCGACAGATGCTTGTACACCAGTGTTCAAAGCAGCGTCATTCACAGTAGTCAAACATTAAACAGCCCGAATGTCCACCAAGGAATGAACAGTTGGGAGTTCCCTGGTCGTGTTTAGGATGTGGGGCTTTCACTGCAGCCCAGGTTCAATCCCTGGTCTGTGACGTGAGATCTCACATCAAGCTGCTGCGCATGCCATGGCCAAAAACAAAAAATAAAAAAGGAATGAGCAGGTAAGCCACGAAATATGGTCCATCCATATAGTGGAAGGTTTTTCAGCCTTCAAAAGGAAGGACATTCCAGTACATTCCAGCTATTCCAGACGTTCCGACGACAAGGATGAACCATTTAGACATCATGCTTGTGAAACAAGCCAGACACAACAGGACGAGTGTGATATGATTCCACTGTAGGAGGTGTGCAGAGTAGTCAGATTCCCAGAGACAAAAATATGGTGGTTTCTTGGGCCTGGGGGAGGGAAGGGGGGGAGGTGGTGGTGCCTGAGTACAGGGTTTCTGTTGCCGATGATAAGAAGGTTGGGGAATGGGTGGTGGTGACGGTCACACAATATGGTGAATGTATTCGAGGACGCGGAATTCTTCATTTCTAAAATGATAAACATGTCTGTTTTACACCGTGAAGTATATTTGGTAACTTACACAGAAGGAACATTTGGGAAGTTGTATCCCGCACCTGGTCACTGGCTCAGTGAAGCGCCACCCCCCCGTGCCTGGGTCTCCTGGACCCGCCCTTGGAAACCACCCCTGCAGGGCGTCACCATCCCTGTGGGTGAAGGAGTGTCAGCAGGTGGGGTCTCAGAAAGAAGACCAAAACCATTCCAGAAACAATCCCGGCCTTGGTGTTCAGTATAGGAAAAAAATGAGAGGTAAAGTGTCTTGACTTTGTAAAGGACGTCGTAAAACAGGGAAGGGGACAGCCAGTGTTTCTGCCAGGTCGCTTGTCACCTGCACGGATACGTTCGTGTGTTTTCTGGACAGATAATGTCCCAGCTCCGCCCAGCTCTCACCTTTGTGCCTTGCTCACGCTGTGTTCACAGTCTGGTGCAGAGTCCTGTAGGAATAGAGAAAATGGCAATGTGTTTAAAAACATTCTCTTAAAGATATTAAATGTTAGCTTGCTTGCTAATAGATTAGGTCCTTAGCATTTAAAGAAGTAGTTAATTAGCAAAGCATTATTTATTCTGTTACAGTCTGGATTTTTCTTGTAATTCAAGTTACCCTTGAAATTCACATTGCAGATCTATAAGATTTTCATCTGTGAATATTATTCGAAGAATTCAGTCTGCTGTAATTTAGATAAAACGTATCAGCTAATTTGGTAGTAACAAGTTTTACGTTTCTGCTAGTTTTTGAAATACACAGTAGCGATTTCCCTCATGGTAGTGGGAACATATGAGAGAGATGATTATATCAATTATTTGAACAAAGATTGGGTATAGCTTACATATGATTTTGTAATAATGCCTATTTCCAAGGAAAAATATTTGCACAATACTTAGTCACTGTGTCATTTGTAGATAAATTGGTTATGAGTTGGCCTTTGTTTTTATTGAAACGTAGGTTCTGTGTGTAAGTGTGGATTTTATGTATATCTTCTCCGTGTGTATGACAAGTGACTGAAATCACATAACTTGAACAAAAACGATTTTTCTATATTAAACATTAAATTTCACTTGAACCTAGTTTAATCCGATGCCTTCATCCTCTTTTGCCTACAGTGAGCAGATCCCAGGACCCGGAGATGGTCTCGCCCTGGCCCTGTCCTAGGGTGGCCCGGAATTTCCTGAGCCCCCAGTTACTGGGGTGCCATCTGATGCTAACCTGTCCCCCGCCGACCGCCACTGCCTGGCCTGGGGAGAGACAGGTTGGATCTGCCCCTTTGCTGCTCGGCTCCTGCAGGGCAGAGGGACGGGGAGGAGGGTAACGCAGGAGCAGAGAAGTAAAGGGGGTTTAGAGACTTTGCTGCATTGTGACCTGTCCTCTTTGCTGGGGGGCGGTTTGGCTGCCCCGGGGGTGGGCTGCCTTGGGTGGACTTTGATGAGGTCGTGGGTAGCCCATGACTGTCTCATTAGTCTGCATGGTGTCCCAATTAGAGGAAGAAATGGGGCCGAGAAGTCACACATGCTCAGGGCCCCTAAGGTCACTCTACTTGTCTCTCCAGCCAGACTCTGTCCTGCTGGTACCCTGGGGAAAGCTTGTTCCCAGATCTAACTAAAGCACCACAGCCCAGGACTGATGCTGAGGGGTTATCTCCCTTTAGGTTTCCCACAAAGTTTTCCTCCTGCTTCCTAATGGGATGGGTGTTTCTTTGTCACTTGTAAGGAGGCTGGGGCCCTCTGCAGAGGGGGCTTTAGCAGATGGTTTGTAATTCAGATGCATTCCTGCCCATCTCCTGCAGCGGTATCTGACACCTCTGTGGCCTCAGCCCTGAGTGTCCCACTGGAGGGAGTGCTCCGCCATCATTGTGGCAGAGGCAGGTTTTGTGCCCACTCTTCAAGCTGGAGGTCAACCGAGGCCACACAGTATAAGGAGGGCCGTGGGTGCCGCCCCCGGCCCAGGCGTGTGCACCGCAGAGGGACTGGTGTTGGTGTCCTGTCTTGATGCTGTTTACAGCCAGAGAAACACAGAAAATCTCTGCTCTGAGAACTCTCCTCTTGGCAGTATTTAATCTCTTTACTCCTTAGTGGATGGAACGTGTGAAGATATTTTATAATACACTGAAAGCAGCAAACACCCAGAGGAAAAGGGCCAAAGGTGTATGGGCTCGCCTTGTCGAGGCTCGCGGCTCCCCGCGCCGTCTGTTCCGCACGGAGACTGACCGTCCCAGTGCCCCACCCGTGGCCGTGCTGGCTGGCAGGTCACTGTGATGGCGTCTTTCTGGGAGCCTTGGACTACTATCAATTATGTTTTAAATATTGTAATTAAGATTTTGAGGCTGCTAAACTGTCTTTGAGGAGAAGAACCTGTCTGCTTCTCCAGAGAGAGAATTAATTCGAAAGAGTATATGGTTTTGGAAGAATTTATTGTAAGATAGAAGACTGGTATTTTTATTCTTGCACTTATTAGTATTTAATCAAATGGAACGTGCACTTTTGGTCTGGAAATCTTGGCTTCAGTCGCAGGATTAGACTGAATTATTGTTTAAAGAGTAAAAGGTATAGAATTATATGTTCAAGTTATCAAGCCACTGATAGGTTTGGGGCATAATGTAGCTAATTTAGAACATAACACTTCCTGCCTTGGGTTCATTATTCAGAAGCGGTGTGCACGTTGGTGGCTGCTTGGCCTTGTCGTGGGGATGGCGCCTGTCCCTCCAAGAGCCTTGTGCCATCAAGGCTGGCGCGTTCCCGGCCGCCAGAGCGTATCTGGAACACAAGGCCCTTCCATTCGGGACACTAAATCATAAATCATGCTGCGCCTCTCGCCGGAGAATCCTTCCCCACAGAAGCACTGCGAGGCTTACTCTTTACGAGGGATAAAGAAGACTTCTTGGTTCTGTGGTCCTTAGTGGTGGCCGGGCTTAGAGCTCCGGCAGACTAGTGGCTGGTCTTTCTAAGCCAGTACATTTTGCTGGAGGGTGTTGTGTCAGAGGTAAGGTGGTGAGCATATGGGCTCAACGTGGTCCTACAATTTGTTCATGGGCAGGTGGGGAGAGAAGGAGCCAAGAGCACAAACCTGGGGACAGTCTGACTGTCACTTCTGTATGCATTCAGGTCAGGAGGTGGCAGATTTTTCCTGAAATGGACTGGACGGTGAGTCTTCCTGGCTCTGCAGGCGCCACGGTCTCTGTACAACGACAGTTGACCCTTGAACAGCGTGGAGGGTAGGAGTGCCAACCCCGCCCCCCCAGCACGCACAGTTGAACGTCCTCGTGTAGCTGAGGGTCGGGCCTCGCTCTGTGGTGTCGCATCTGCACAGTCAGCCAACCGAAGAGCCACACTCCCGTGGCATTACCCTGTTGTCTGGGTAAAAGTGGACCCGCACCATTCAAACCCGTGTCGGTCCAGAGTCAGCTGCACTCACAAGAGCTGCCTCCGCAACACAGAGGGAGCCTGGCTGCACTCTAGTGAAGCTGTGGTGTCGACAGACTCTGGAAATTGAATCTCCTCTCATTTTCACGAGTCATGAAGTGTTTTCCTTTAGACTTTTTCCAGCCACTTAAAAATGCCCTGCACCCTGCCCACCCCTGACCGTCGTCAGGTGTTCAGGTGCCTGAGCGCTTCACTCTCTGCCCTTCTTGGCCTTGAGCACCTTTCCGAATTGGCAGAATGGACCCAGGGAAATGCTGACGAAGGCAGGAGGGTTGGGAGGAAAGGAGAGGGGCCGGGAGGAACAGGTTGCACAGGTTGCATCTGGGCCCGCGGCCCTTGGCAGCCTTCTTGCTCACGGGGGCACATTTCTGCTCACGCAGCGCTTGGCAGCCTTCTTGCTCACGGGGGCGCAGTTGCTTCGTGGTCCAGGCGTGGGGATCCACTTCCTGGCCGTTTGCTGTGGCCATTTCGGTGGAGCCTGTTAACGGAATTCGGGTCTAACTGTATTCACTGCGCTGTATGAATCGGTGCAGACAAGGATTTCGTTATTGAACCTGGGGACAGCGTTACAGTGAATCCCCTGTGTGAGCTGTAAAATTATATCCTTGACACAAAAAAGCACACGTTTCTAACGTACACATTCTGACCATACGCAGGTGGAAAGCTTGATTAATTAGGCCTTTTTTCCCATGGCTCGGTGGCACACCAGCGTCAGATACGTGGATACTGTGGGTCCCTTCTTGGTGAGGGTGGTTTTGAATCCCATCTCACGGGCAGGAAGGGATGCTTGGGAGCTTTTTACTTCCCACGGCCCAGCTGTCCAGGAAGTGTGTTCCCTTTCAGGGTGCTGTGGCCACACTGCCCTGGCCCCGTCCTGTCCTGCTCTAGAAGGGGACTCTCCTGGGATCGGCTGCCTTGCCTAACTGACAGAGTTGTGTCTCTCAGATGTTCCCGCGTGCTCTAGCACGTTACGTATTCTCTAAGAAGTCAGCTCAACTTTGCCCAACTGCGGAGGCCTGTAAAGAATGAGGCTATTTTCTGCCGTGGCATATATAAGCTGAAGCGTCTCAAGACAGAAGTTCTAAGAACTGACATTTCATTTTGAGCACCAGCCTGCCACCCTCTTTATTCCTCCATGACAAACTGTCACCATGGAACCCCGGACTTGGTAACTGAAGTGCTAGAACATTTGCAGGTTGTGCAGTGTGTGAGCTGCAGGACCCATGGCGAGTGGGGGAGGGGGTCCTTGCCATACACGCAGGGCTGATCCAGGGCCAGAGCACCACCCGGTCAGCCCCAAGGGTTGGGTGCTCTGCCCTTCCTCGACGTGGTCACTGTTACCACTGGTGGAACAGGTGCAGCTAGAACCGGGGTCGTTAAATGAGGGGAAATCGGCACTTCTCAGCTTTTTTCTTTATCGTAAATTGTAAGCGGATCATCCTTGGTCCTCACTGAAGTTCAGGATGTGGAGGGATACGGGGATTCTGTGAGATTCGAGGAGTCAAGGACGTGGGTGTCAGCCTGCAGGCCAGCACCGCTCCTGTACCTGCACCGGGGCTCTCGATCCGCGCGGGACTCGGGGTTCGCGCGGACTCAGGGTCTCGCGGGACTTGGGGTTCCTTCGCCGAAGCCCCGCGCTCTCGGTGGGGTCGGGAGCCCTGAGGCGGGTCTCGCTGTGCGAAAGCTTGGAGGCTCCGCTTGATTTGAAACCAGCAGACCCGGGCCTGTGGACCGAATGCCAGGCGCTGCGCTGGGGGCCCAGGGGCCGATTTCGGAGCACGCACCCCTCGGCGGCTGCCGTCCTCCCCCGGGTGTCCCCGCCGGTCACCGTGTGGCCTCGCAGCCCTGGTGGCGGGCCCGGGAGCGGGATGCTGGGTCGGGTGGGAGTTTCGTTTTCTGTGTTCTCCGCAGTGGCTGCACCCGCAGGGGCGGGGCGCCCTTCCTCCGCTCCCTCCAGCCTTTGCTGCCTGTAGACCCGTTGGTGATGCCGGCCTGACCGGTGCGAGGTGGTACCTCCCTGTGGCCTTGACTCGCATGTCTGATGGGGAGCCACGTGGCGCATCTCTTCACTGCGCCTTGGCCGTCTGTCAGTCTTAGGAGAAATGTCTCTTTAGGTCTCTGCCCATTTTTTGGTTGCGTTGGTGGGCTTCATTCATGTTGGTGACCTGCTTCCTTCTGATCATCTGCGTGGGGTCTTGTGGCTGGTGGTATATTTGTTATTGAAGAATAGTTTTTCCTTGGGAGTTCCCCGTCATGGCTCTGCGGCAAGGAGCCCGACTAGTATCCATGAGGATGCGGGTTCGATCCCTGGCCTCGCTCAGTGGGTTAAGGATCCGGCTTTGCAGTGGGCTGTGGTGTAGGTCACGGACGCGGCTTGGGTCCCGCATGGCTGTGGCGTAGGCTGGTGGCTTTAGCTCGGATTTGACCCCTTAACCTGGGAACCTCCGTATGCCACCTGTGCGGCCATTAAAAAAAAAAAAAAAGACCAAAAAAGAATAGTTTTTCCTTGGCTTAGTCCCAAGCGCCATCTCTGTGAATTGCCTGAAGAGGAGGAGGCAGCACCACGTGCCCCAGCAGTGCGTCTGGGCAGGGCCCTGCCAGCTTCCACCCAGGTCGTCTCAGAGCAGAGGCAGAAGGGGCAGTGACTGGCAGCTCCTGAGGGTCTGGGAGCCCAGCAAGGGGGAAACCTATTTGAAGTCTCCCTTTTTACCTTAAGAAAAATTGTGATGTTCCTATTTTATCCTCATTTTGGTGTAA
The DNA here is from genome assembly GCF_016906955.1 of Phacochoerus africanus. Lineage (NCBI taxonomy): Eukaryota > Metazoa > Chordata > Mammalia > Artiodactyla > Suidae > Phacochoerus > Phacochoerus africanus. The sequence goes on from NC_062558.1 coordinate 138,836,899, forward strand.
TAATTTTTCCTTCATGAAATTAATTTGCGAGGCCCGTGATTGCATGTGTGCTGTGGCCCCCACGCATACCCCTAGCCGCACACTCAGGTTTGAGCACGCTTTGACACCAGGGGCTTCTGTTTCAATCTTTGTGTAGATTTGACGCTGGTCTGCAGTGCCCGGGTTAGTCGGGAAGCTTTGTAGGAAACATGTTAAATGAGTGATGGTTACTAGGAACTTCTAAAACAACATTTATAGATCTTTCTGCACAGTGTCCAGCCTGTTCTGGCGTCACACCAGTTTGGGGCTAGATTCAGATATTTTAGCGCATCTGTTGAAATGGCTATGTGAACAATAGTTAGTGCCTGGAAATATTTTTCAGAAGAGCTTGAAGCTCCAGATTTCGGGAGCAATTTGTTATAACTCTACACATGCAATTTTTATGCCCTTTTCTCTCTGTGTGATCTGTTTCTCTTACACGCACACACTGGTTTGTATTCTAACATCTTAACGAGTTCCTCTTTTACTGCACAGATGCGAAACAATATTTAAGCTTCAGAACAAAAGCAGTTACTACCTTCCTGCACAGCTCCGCCCTTTCTCTGGTAACATGAGCAAAAATGAAAAGTTCCGAAAGGACCGCTGAGTTTTAAGAATAACGTCTAAATGTGGACAGCGCCCGTTTTTATCTAGAAGTGGTTGTTTTAAAAGACCCAGGAACAAAACTCCCGAGCTATCCCTCTCTCTCACTCGGCCGTGCTGAAGGGCAGGCGCTTTCACGTCTGTCCTCTAATGTGCTGCGTGGAGTCGGTGCTCAGTCGCGGGGAGACCATGCCGGGCGCCCGAGGGAGACGCGGGTGTGCGTGGTGCTGTGGCGGGGCCGTTCCCACCCGGGCCCTCGCTCCCGGGCTCTGGTTGGCAGGAGTATTGTTCGCAGCTAAAGCGCCGTTAACCGGGAAGGCGCTCGGCCCTGCAGGCCTGTCTCCAGGGATGAGGGTGGAAGCCCGCGCGGGCGCGCAGACCGGGCAGAACGCGGGATCCTTGGCGTCCCCGCCCAGGCGGTTTTTCACCTGAAGGTCTAGTTGTGCAGTGATGCAGATTTTCTCTTCTCTTCGTGGCTTCGTGTGACTGGGTTCACCGAAATTGAGCCGCAAACAGGGAGAATCACTTCCCTCACCTGTCAGGCCGTGTCAAGAGGCTTTGGAATGATTCTCTTTTTAATTAATAAGCTTTATTTTTTAGAGCGGCTTTAGGTTCACGGCAACATTCTCAGCGTTTCCACCCCCCCAGCTGCATTGCTCCCCCCACTGTCGTCATCCCCCACCGGTGGCACCTCTGTCCATTGCTCACACCCGGGTTCGCTCTCGGGGGGCGTGCTCTCCACGGGCTTTGGCAGATGTGGGATTTCGCCTGTCTGCCACTGCCGTGTCCCAGAGAAGAGTTTCACTGCCCTGAAAATCCCCCCAAACTACTCATCTTTTTACTGTCTCCATATACTCGGAATCATGGAGTAGGTAGCCTTTTCATAGTGGCTTTCTTCGTGTAGTAATGTGCATTTAAGTTGCTTCTGTGTCTTTTCGTGGCTTGGAATCTCATTTCTTTTTAGTGCTGAGTAATACTCCGTTGTCTGGATGTGCCACAGTTTATGTCGCCATTCATCTAGTGAGGGACGTGTCGATTGCTTCTGAGTTTTGGCCGTTGTGGAAACAGCTGCCGTAAACACCCATTTGCTGGTTTTTGTGTAGACGTGAAGTGGTATTTTTCCCCAACCTTTGGATCCATTCTAAGTTTGACGTACCAGATGGCAGTGCCAGTATTTTGTTTGGGAAAATCATGTCCAGATGGGTCCATGTCACTGAGCCCTTTTGGTAGTTAGAGCATAATAAACTGAGCCGTGCTTTGGCCGTCCTTTGTGGACTGTGACCTGGCGAAAGCCACCAGCGACACCCCGGCCTGTGAGCAGGTCTCTCAGCCGCCACGGCGCCCTCTCCCCACCACCATCCTGCCTGGCTTTTACAGCTGGTGGAGATCAAGCCCATCCACTCTTTCTCTCATCCTCCCTCACCAGGTTTTGGGTTTTTTTTTGGCTGCCACAACAGCGACCTATGCCACAACTGTGGCAACAACAGATCCTTGACTCACTGAGTGAGGCCAGGGATCGAACCCACTTCTTACGGAAACAATGTCAGGTCCTTAACTCATTGAGCCTTGACGGGAACTCCGTGGAAGGACAGATTTTAGGCATGGCCAGCCTGGAAAACTACACGCAAAGAAGAAAGAAGACAGTTTGTTTCTGGGTTTCTTGCTTTTAATGCAGTGGAAACCTGGCCTCTGGCGCCAGCTGCTTAATTCAGAACATTAAATGCCACTCATGTTAAAAGGGAGATGAAACGAAATTCAGTTCATTTTTTCAGAGGTCTCCAAATAGCCATGAAAAATCCGTTTTTTTCTGCCACCAATTAATGTCAGCCACATTGTGGTTTTAGGTGGCTGCCACAGTGATGATGCAGGGAGCTGGCCCTTGCTCTGCCGGGCGGCAGGCTGGGTGTGTCGCAGAGTTTCTGCTTCGTGAGTGTGGGGGGTGGGCACCCGGCCCCTTAATCCCTTCTGCGTCCTAAATGCGGCTTGTGGTGAAGGCCTGTGGGCACTTGGCTCTGCCTGCGGCCGGGGGGGGGGGTGGTGGTGATAAGGCGTGTGGGTTTCACACGAGGGCAGGTCCCCGGCTGCTCTAGGTAAATAGTCAGAGGACTGGCTTGTGGAGCCTCCGTAGGATCCTCTAGTTCTCAGACTCTCAAACCTTGGGTCTGGCGCTCTGGAAGCTGCTTGCTGGGCCTTTTGACAGCGTTCTTCCTCCCTGTCCTCCGACGGGGGCCCCACGCCTCTGTGGCAGGGGTGCTCCCCTGGGCTCCAGCTGCCCAGCTTGCTCTTCCCAGGGCAGCCCCTATTTTAAGCAACCTAAATAAACCTGGTGCTTGCAGTAATAGAAGGTTGGGTTATCAATTTTCCTTCCTCTTTCTGGCTTGGCAGCGTCTGTGACTCAGCCCCGGAGCCTGTGCACACATCAGAACCCTGTTCCTCATGGGTGTGGTCGCAGCCTCCCAGACACAGCGCTCCCTTCCTCTGCCCGAGATGCCCTTGGGGTCGTCGCTGCTACCCTTTGCCTTCCCCTCCTGTTCCCCACGCCCGTGCTCACCTCCAGGAGCTGCTGCAAACGTGGGGCCTCTCCCTCCTGCGGCTGCTGCCTCCTTCCTAGCAGACAGCCTGTGCTCCCTCTAGCACCAGGGCCCTCACGTGTACTGCCCCGCCTGCCCGGGTCTCCACGCTCCTCCGCTTCCTCTCGAAAACTCACACTTGCCTGTGTGGGCGTCGCGTCCAGGAAGCCCCAGGTCTTCATCAGACCCCAGCTGCGGGCTCTGGTTAATCCTGGCACGCTCCTGCTTACGTCAGGTGATACTAATGCTGTGGATAATTAGCTCACTTCCTCAACAAGTATTTACTGAGCATCTAGACTGCATTCTAAGTGCCAGCCTACAGCAGTAGATCTATTAGGACTATTCCAAGTTGAATAGAAAATCCTCAGAACACTGACTTGTAATAAAACAGGGCTTCCCCCCCCCCCCACCTCTCACAAGTAGAAATCTAGCAACAGGCAACACTGATGTGTTAGTGGCTCACAGTGTTGGGGATAAGGACTCCCCAGTCTTGCATTTGCCTCATGTTCACCAGCTGGTTGCCACAGCTCCAGGCATCACATCTGCCTTGTCAGGGAAGGAAGAAAGGGGAGGAGATGGTGCCAGCCACAGAGGTTTTTTTTTTTTTTTTTTCTTTTTAGGGCTGTACCTATGGCACATGAAAGTTCCCAGACTAGGTGTCAAATTGGAGCTGTAGCCACCGGCCTCCACCACAGCCGCAGCAACTAGGGATTTGAGCAGCATCGGCGACCTACACCACAAGCCACAAGCTCACGGCAACGGCTGGGTCCCCGACCCACTGAGCGAGGCCAGGGATCAGACCTACAACCTCATGGATACTAGTTGGGTTCATTTCCCCTGAGCTGTGACAGGAACTCTCCACATGCAATTTTTTTAAAAATCAAAACAAGTCCTCTTGGCAAACTTGTAGTTACGCATGGACCAGAGTTGTCACATGACATTTGCTGCCTGTATTGGAACTTCCACACTTGTGAAGACAACGCATAGCAAATAAACAAAAAGACATCCAGTGTAGATTCATAGGGTATAAACTCTATGAAGGGAAAGGGTGGGAGAGAAGGAATGGAGGAGGTGAATGTGGGAGGGTGATTTCTCTGCGACGCGATGCTTGAGCAGGGGTGGGGGTTCACTGACGTGGGTGCCGTGCCAGCAGGTGGAGGGGAGGCATTTCGGGAGGAGTCGGCGGCAGGCACGGAGGCCCCGAGGCACGAGCATGTCGTGGGTTTGAGGAGCAGCACGAGGGAGTCACGGCGGAGTCCTGGGCGGAGACAGGTCCGGCAGGAGAGGAGGCCCCGTGTTGTCTGGGGGGCTGTTTAAGCCCCGTGTGCAGGGGCTTGAGACAGGAAAGGAGGAGATCTCTTGGCTCCCGTGTAGCTTCGTTTTGTTCAACCCTTTTTAACTCAAATACTCTAAAACATCGTACCTCAGAGTTTTTATTCTATGCAGAGAAGTATTAACAGTCCTTAGTTTCACATGTGTGAGATTTTGAACCAATGATAAACGTAGAATATTTGCGATCATCTCCCGTATTTTATATTATATTGGACTTTAATCAATGTTTCCTGCTTGTGGAAGGAACTCAAGTTGGCTGTAGAAAACTCAGAAAATACAGTCAGAGAAGAACTATCTCACATCATTCCACTGTATCGATGATGGTTTTCTGGAAGTTTTATTTTGGAGTAGTTTTTGACGTACAGAAAAGCCGCGAAGATGACAGGGCCCGACTTGCTTCCTGTGGGGAGTTTCTCGCCCCGACGAGACCACGCTGGTCTCGTCAGTTTCCAGCGCCTTTGCCCAGTGGCTCGCGCCCAAGGGGCACTCAGGTGCTTGTAAACATTTATCTCTGGTGATTTATTTATGGCTCATTGTTTTCGCCTCCGCTGGTCCCGCTCATGATCACGCCTCGGGGGTCGGGGCCCACGCGGCCCCTCGGCTCCCTGCCGCTTCCCACTTCTTCCCGCGGCGGGCGGGCGGCCGGAGGGAGCCTTTGCACGGGAAACCTGGGCGGCTCCCTCCTTTGTCGAAGCTCCAGGGCTTTGAGCGGCCGCGGGCTCCCTGCAGCCCCTGGGCCCCGTCCGCCCCGCCAGCGCCCTGCGCTCCTCGCCCCAGCCTGCTTTCCAGGTGGGGCCTGGCACCTGGCACCTGGCCCTGTCGTGATGCAGGGCTCCGTGTTGGCGGCCTTTTCTCCAGACCCGCGAGCTGCTCTGCGGCGGCGTGTGCGGGGCCCTCCCTGCCTGGCGGCGGCTGCCCTGTGGGTCCCAAGAGGTCGTGGACGTGCTCAGGCCGGGGGCGAGTCCTGCAGCGCCGCCGTGAGCGCGGGTCCTGTCCGGGCCCACTTTCCTTCTCAGTCCCCGTCTTTCTCCTCGGGTGCTGGCTGATGGCTGGTGGTGGGTTTGATGCTCGGAGCCGGGTGACGGGTTGGCCTCTGGCGTGTGGGGGGGCTGCCGTGGGGGGTGTCGGGCAGGTCTGTCTTACTTGCAGCTCTCAGAATTCCGCCCGCTTCTTTGTGCCGCCGCTGTGCATGGCAGCCCTGGGTACGTGTGGCATTGTCGCTTTCCAGACGGTTCCTCCCACCAGCCTGTGTTGAGACGCTCTGGCTCCCTGATGCATTCGCCTGCTATTGAAGCCCCACTCTGCTTGCTGCCCAGTTTCTAGCCTCTGTGGGTCCCTCCTGGTGTCTGCGACGCCGCCTTCTCATGTGCAGCCATCCCCCCACCTCTCCGCCAGGCCCACCAGCTCCACGGGACCTGCCGCACACCTGCTGCTTCGGCCTGGGCTTCCTGTTCCCACGCGCTGCCCACGAGCCCCATCCTGGGCACACCCTAGCCATTACGAATAGGATTTGGTCATCAGCTCATTGGTACCCTTGCTCACGGAAGGACTCTGCTGGATGTCCTGCCCGTCCGTGGAGTCTCAAGTGCCGTTTTTGGCAGCGTTGATACAAAACTGTATAAAAATTGCGTCTTTGCTTTTCTCGGCCAAGTGGCTGTTGGTGGGTTACGGTGTGTTATTTGACTGGCAGTGGTTCTGCTCAGGCACTTAAGAACCCAGAGGTGCTGGTGAAGGTCCGCCCAGGCTGACTGAGTCCAGAAGGACCTGGGCCGTGGGTGCCAGTCTCAGGGGCTCCGTGCCCTCAGGGTGGCTGGCTGACGTCCCTCCCGTTGAACTGGGAGAGGGAGGCTCCCTCCTCAGGCAGCACGTAACTAAATGACCAGCGGGTTGGACGTGGCCAGAAGTGACATATGCCGCTTGTTCAGCACTCAGTTACTCCTGTGAAGAGCTGATTGCCCTTGGTTGGTTCTTGGCATGATTGGTGATTGACTCACCGTGTTGTGGGCAGGTCAGCGGAGCTGGTTCTTAATGCCATGTGGCAGCCAGCACTTGGGGCCAGCGCCGTGCTGCCAGGCGTGTGGCACACGCTGCCGCTGGTCAGGGACTGCCCGGCGGCTTCAGGCCGAGCTTCTGAGCCCTTTCGGTGCGGTTTGGAGATGCTGGAGCTGGAGTGTGAGGGGTTATTTGGTTCATAGGCAGCCCGTCCAGCTCACGCTGTGCCAGGCTTGGCTGGCAGCCCTGCCCCCGCCTCAGGAGTTCAGCCAGTCCAGGCTGCGCTCAGAGCCTGGCTGCTGGACCGGCTTTTTTTTAGCATGCAAGGCGCTTCTCCCAGGTGACCGAGGGGACTGAGCCCTCTAGAGACTTGCTTGTCCCCTCCCAGGCGGGGGCAGTTCTCGTTGCCCTGCACCCCAGTCACCTCCATCGCCCTACCTCTGAGCTGCTCTGCACCCCCGCATGTGTCTCCCTGGCCTCCCTGGGGCTAGGGGTGAGGGTCAGGTGCTGTGCAGGTTGGAGGCCCTTCCCAAACCGCAGGAGTGCTTGGCCCCCTCACTCACTGCTGGCTTTTCTGTGTTTGCCCCCCGGGCCCACCACACAGCCCAGCAAGGTTGTGGAGTGGGTATTTCTCTTCCTATTTTACTGATGAGAAAATGAGGTCTGGGGAGGGGTGTCGACACCTGACATTTGACCTTCCTCCTGGTTAGGTGGGTGCCAGTCTGAATTTCAGAAGCAGTGCTGGGTCCACTTCCTTGGGCTGGGCCGACAGGGACAATGCCCTCCTGGCAAGTGTCCCTTTTCCCGGCCGTTTGGCACAGGCGCACGCAGGCCTGGCCCCCACGCCAGGTCTGGGCTCCTGCCTGGGCTTTGAATCCTGGGACTAGTGACGGGGAGCCCGGGCAGCAGTGACTGCAACATCCTGTTTCCAGGGGCAACAGGGGCCACAGTGCCCGCTGCGTGCCTGCAGTCCCGGTTGCCCGCACAGGTGTTTCCTGGGGTTTGGTGTTGGCTGTGATTGGACTGGGGCCAGTCTTGGTTCCAGCAGCTTTCTGATACTGCTTCTGTGGCCTTCCCAGAAGTTGTGTGAGTTATGGAACCGCCTTTCAGTAAATTGCTTTTGTGCTTGAATTAGTATCCGTTTCTGATGCTCGCCATCAGGATTCCTGCCAGAGGTGGGCTTGTCGTGCTCCAGATCTGAGACCTGAGCCAGGGCCCTGAGCCTGGCTCTGCTGAGAAACGGCCTTCGGCCTGACGGAGGCCAGTGCTCCTGAGCGGGGACCGTGTAGGAGCATAAACACGTTGACAAGACCGGGTAGAGAAACTACGCTAGTCGCTATTGCAAGGCTGCTCGGAGGTCTCAGCCCGCTCACGTGCAGGGAGCGTCTCCCAGGAGGGGACAGCGCGTCCGGGCTTCTTGCCATGCCCCGGGATCCTTCTCTGAACCTTGGCCTGGGTGGGGGACGTGTTGATGATCCTGCGCCACACGTATGGGACGCAGCCTCTTACATGTCTGAAGCGTCTGCCTTCAGTGGGCCCCTGACTCGTGGTTGCATGATCACCTGCCAGCAGCTCAGCGTGATGGGCAGTGTCCCCCGATGCGAGGGGTGGGGACAGCAATTGAGTCTGGCTTCGGGACGTGAGGGGATCCCCCCAGGGGTTGGGGGGAGGGGTGGCAGTTTGCTGCTGAGGAATGGTAAGGATTTTGAAGCTGTTAGATAGGAATTTAGGGAGGAAAGCAGTGGACTCTGGGTGACAGGGTCAAGGGCCAAGGGCGTTTGGTTAAGCTGTTGGGCGTGGCAAGGGGAAGGGTAATCTCCAGTCCTTCTGGGATGCCGGGTCTTTACACCCATCGCCCATCTTCGCGCTGAGCCTGTGATGTGGGTGTCGTTTATCATACCTATCAAAGCGCTTGTGTCTCAGAGAGTTGGGTGACTTGCTCAAGGTGAGAGGCCATGGGTCGGAGGCCATCACCTGCTCCCCCTGCCCAGTCCGAGCCCTGTGTCCAGGTGATGGGGGGCCGTGCAGAGACTCTTTTGTGGGTTTTATCCCTCAGGCAGCGGGGGAGCCTTGAAAGTGTGATGTGATGTGTCAGAGAGCATCTTCGATTCAGGGGAACATCTGAGAAGGTTTCCCAGCAAACTCCTGTGTCCACTTACTGGGAACTGGAGAGGAATCCAGTGCAGACCCCTGACCATGTACAGAAAAAGGGGGTTGCGGAACAGGGTGGCTCTGGAGCCCCAGGGGTTCAGGACGGTATCTGGGGAGTGAAGCTTGCCTTCCAGCCCCTGCGTGACCTCTCCCAGGCCCAGACGCGCGCCTCTGTCCTGGGGCTGCTGGGAGGATGGAGGAGAGAATCACTGTGGTACCAGAGCAGGCGGGAGTCAGAGGAGGGAAGAGAGCTGGGGTAAGGGTGGTGAGGGTCCCCAGTCCAGCCGATGCCACGCTGCACGGTACTGGGGGACGGACGGGGGACGGACAGGGGAGGACAGTCCAAGTGAGAGGACCCTGGTGTCCAGGCCCGAGACTGCAGGTGAGAGACACCCAGCGACCTAGGGCTGCAGGCCACCGGAGCGGGAGGCAGCCACAGCCAGTCTGCAGACAGTAAGCGTGGCAGAGTCCCAATAAAACTTTATTTATAAAGGAGGTGCCGGGCCAGGTTTGGCCCAGGGCTAGTGTGCTGACCCTGCTGTAGCCCCTTGGCGTTAGTGGTAGTGTGCTGTTGGAAGTGAGGGGTGGGGAGAGCCCCAGTGCGCTGAGGCCTGGAGGAGGCCCTTGCTCGGGGAGGTGGGGTTGGTGAGGGAGTCCGGGAGGATGGGGGCAGTGAGAGCTGCAGGTGCGCAGGGGCCGCGTGATGGAGTGCAGGTGTGCCCGGCCAGGTGCGCGTGGTGAGGGGAGGAGAACTGGCAGCAGTCCTCGTTTGGGATGGGGGCAGGGCGGGTGGTAGGCCCTTCACGGAGGTGCTCACACCGGGGGACTTATGCAGGTTGCAGTTCGGTCGAGTTCATTTGAAGGGCTTGTTGGGCAGAGGGGCGGAGATGGTGGGCAGGCCGTCCAGCTTCTCGCGTGGAGCTGGGGCCTCGTGGGGGCTGAGGTTGTCATCAGGAGCTCTAGGGGACAGTGGGGCTCTGGGAAATGTTGGCACCGAAGGTTTCAGGTGGGAGCAGGCTTCCTCTGGACCGGGAAGCAGAGGAGGAATTTCAGGGGAGAGGCGGCGGCCCGGGCGCTCGTGCCGGTGCAGGTAGGCCTCCCCACAACCCTCTCCTCGTGCCTCCCCTTGAGTCAGAGTGATTTTTATGAAATGTTAATTTGTCTAAACCTTGGTCTGTCTTCTCCCTGCTCTTAGTGCCTCTTTTCTTTCTTTTAAACCTTTTCTCTGTTGACCAAAATTAACACCTCTCCTTCTCTTTCCAAAGCATGCGAGTTTTATTCCAACATCCTGCACCTCCCAACCTGTTAACACATGGGCCGTTGTGTTAGGTGCTGAGTTGCACCTTACTCCGTTTCTCTACTTTATCTCATGATGCTTTATTTTTAAATGTTCTTTATTCAGCATACCAAACGGCTTGCTTTCAGCTTTCTTTGAAAAGGTTGTTGGTAATTGTTTTAGTTTTAGGTACTGTTTCAAAGGAGCTCTCGTTTCGGCTTCCGCCACGCCGTGGTTAAAGATAAATGAAACTAGGAGAGCGTAATGAAGAAATTCGAAGGAGAGGACTCTTGGTTGGCTGCTCTGGGTCACGATGGCCCTTTTCTGTCTTCAGAGTAACTGCGTTGTAACCTACACGTTACATGAGTAAATTCCTGAAACGAGGGAGAGACTTTGGAGGTTTTGTGTCTGACACAACTGGTGCGTCTGGCGCGCTTTCGAAATGACCGCCCCCTTTCACTGAGCTTCGCCTTCGAATTGGTTTCTCTTCAGGTCCTCGGGAGCATGGGCAAGACCTGCGAGATGGGACGCGCCGTGGTGGACAGCCCTCTGGGGAAGATCGAGATCTCTGGTTGCGAGCAGGGGCTGCATGAGATACGGCTGTGCGGCCGGAAGACCCTGGACCCGGAGTGAGTGGGGGGGGGCCCCTGTGATGCCCGCCCCGCGGGGGTGGTTCCGAGCAGCAGAGTCATGGGGTTGTGGCCTGTCCTCCCTCCGTCGCAGCGGCAGACGCGGCCGCATGCTGCCGGTCCCAAAGGTGACCCCTCCCCAGAAATGATGCGGCCGCGGTCAGCACACGCGTGGGTTGTCCGGGAAGCCTCCGTCTGCGATTCACCGCGGGGACAGAACCTGTAATTAGTTGCTGCGAACGTTTACAGGGGGTGGATGGGCTGGGCACGGAACACTTCGACGCCTCAGCAAGTGGGCTCTGGGAATCTCTCTGGGCATTTGGTGACGGGGCGCTGCTCGCCCGGTCTTGACTCTTCCCTCCGGCCAGCCTTCAGGGGTCATCGGCCTGCCGGGCGAGTCCTCTTCTCCGTCCGGAGTTGTGCGTCGGGAGCGCCGCGGGCCTCCTTGCACGTGGTGGGCCTTCCGCTGAGGGTGAAGGGTAGGAAGCCCCCTTTAGCGTGACGTTGGGGGGTCGCCGTCGCCAAGGAGCGCGTTTCTCTGTGTTTGGAACCGTCTCCCCTGGACGTCTCCAACTGCGAAAGCGTGAAATCGTGAAGGCACTCCCGGAGGCTTTGCTCTGAAGTGTACCGTTCAGTTTCCTCCCCCAGCGAGTGTGAGTCGCAGTTGTGTGAAAATTGAGGTTCTCGTTATTTCTGACAGAAGAGGGGAAAACCCACCCACTCCTTGGCTCCGTGTTTGTCTTAACCGGCTAATAAACACAGTGCCAAGAATGTTAGATAAAGAAAATACGTAAGAAACATAAAAATTGATTTTAATGGACCCCTGTCAGAGGTGGCTGTAATGAGCACAAGCAGTCGTAAGTATCAATTTTCGCCTCGTCTGTCGAGATTTTTCCTGCAGAGCTGCATGGTACAATCAATAGTCTTTTTTAAGACCAAAAAATAAGCCAACCTTTGAACTGTATGAATGCCCTCTTCTCTGTTTCTATGAGAACCATCTGGCTGTAGTGTTCAGAAAATCACAGCCACCAAATAATTTGTAGGGAAATGTCATTTTGTCTCTTAGCCGGTGCAGTTGCACAGTAAATCACAGAAATGATGTGTTGAATTTTTGTTTGTTTAAAAAAAGACACTCCTTGAAGTGAATTTGGGGAAGAAAAGGGGCAGGAAAATGCCTCCTAAAATGCTTTCAGTGCCCGCTACCAAGGAGCCCAGGGTGCGCGTGCGGTTTGGCTTTGCTTCTCTGTGTGCTTTCTGGATCCCGGCAGGATTGGGTGCATCTGGAGGCCAGGGTCCTGCACGGACGGGCCCGGGAGGGTGCAGCGGGCCGCTCGGGGCTGAGCGGGGACCCGGGGCTGCTGGCCGCTGGTCGCGGGGAGTTCGGCCCCTTCAGGCCGAGGTCCCTGTCCTGGGCCTTCGGGCTCCGTGGGACGGAGCTGCCACACGCACGGTCCAAGCAGCGGATGGACTGCGAGGCGGGACTGCGCCTCCCTTTCCGGGGAGCCGCCGTTTCCTCGGTCTCACGGGCCGCCCCAGGCCGGACGCGCGGAGGCGGCGTCTGTGGGGGCAGGCGGGGCGGGGTGGCCTTGGGGGCCGCCGGCTGACTGTTGTATGTGGTTAATTGGGGGGGGGCTATTTCAGAGGCGGACGGCAGCCTGAAAAAGGTCTGTGCGACCACCCAGGATGACGAGGGTTTGTTTCATGTTCGAAAGACCGAGGCGAAATTGCGTCGTGAGATCCGCAGACGGTAAAGGTGCACCGTCCCGGAGTTTCCACACACGGGCACAACCAGCCGGCCGCCAACCCCGAGCAAGGCGCGCCGCACTCCGCGCGGTTGCCCGCGCTCCCCTTCGGGCGGCCCTGCCCTGTCGACGCCCCCCGGGGTGGTTCCTGTCGCGCGGGCTTAGCCTCGCCCGGTCTGGAACTTTGCATGGAGGGGCCACAGGACGCGCACGCTCCGGCTGTGACTCGGCAGCGTTCTCAGGGTGCCCCGGGTGCCCTGTATCAGCGAGGCCTTCCGTCCTTTTCAGTAAACAGCAGTAGTTTCATCGCGGGGAACCCAGCGTCTCTTTACGCCGCCTCCTGCCGAGGCCAGCTTTCGGCTGCTGTGAATCACACTGCCCTGAATCGTTCGCTCTCTTGAAGAAACGCGCAGGTGTCGGCCCTGGTGGATGGCGTGGCCAGTGGGTGTGTCACCGCGGAAGCAACGGCCCGCGCGTGCCGCCCAGTGTGCCATCCTCCGTTTCCACCAGGACTGCCCGGGGCTTTGCTGCTGCCCCTCACCCTGCTCGGCGGGGCTTGCTCTCGTCGCGGGGCCACCCGCCCCTCCTGACGCCTTCCTTTGACCGCGTTCCGCAAGCTTTCCGTGCGCGGCGAGCCTCTTGCCCGTTTCAAGCGGTGTTTCTTGGCGTTCCCTGTCGATCTGTGGTTCTGGTCACACGTCAGTTGATCCGATATAGCTATTGTTCATTTTCTCACCGTCACAGGCTTGTGTTTTTATTTTTTAATAATGTCTTTCAGTGAGTAGTTTTTCATTTTGAGGAAGACCAACCTTTTCCCTTTATTGTATTTTACGTCTTGAAGAAATGTTTGCCTACTCTAATTTCACAAATACATTCTCTTATCAATTCTTTGGGAAACACTATAAATTTAGCCATTTATGTTATATATGTTCCATCATCTTGACGTACCGTGCTGTGAGGTACTCAGTTTTTTCCATAGTCACTTAGTTGTTTCAGCGTCATTTATGAGGAGGATAAAACTTCTTTTCTCCATGGAATCACCTCAGTGTTTTTGGCAAAAACCAGTAATGTGACCATGCATGTGTGGGTTCTACATGTCAGCATGTTGTTTTGCTTGACTGATCTTTTTTTTTGCCTTTTTTTTTTTTTTTTTTTTGCCATTTCTTGGGCCACTCCCGCGGCATATGGAGGTTCCCAGGCTAGGGGTCGAATCGGAGCTGCAGCCACCGGCCTACGCCAGCCAGAGCCTCAGCAATGCGGGATCTGAGCCACATCTGCGACCTACACCACAGCTCGCGGCAACGCTGGATCCATAACCCGCTGAGCAAGGCCAGGGATCGAACCCGCAACCTCATGGTTCCTAGCCGGACTCGTTAACCACTGCGCCACGACGGGAACTCCTGCTCAGCTGATCTCTTTGCCGCTCCTGCGCCAGCCCTGCACTTTCTTGGTCATGGAGCTTTGTGATGAGCCTTGGGTCGAGATAGTGTGAGTCCTTCCACTGTTAGTGTTTTTTTAAGGTTGTCCTGGTTTCTAAGTCACAATTCGCATATTCCTATTAGAATCAAGGTGTCAGTTTCTCCAGAAATGCCTGTTGGGATTTCGATTGGGAGTTTGTTGAATCTCTGTATCACTTTGGGAGGCTTGACACGTTAAATTGAATTTTCCAGTTTATGACTGTGGTTTATCTCTGCATTTGTTGAAGTTCTTTTCAGTTTTTCTCTGTAGTGCTTTATAGGTTCCAGCTTTTAAAGATCTTGCATGTCTTTTGTAAAACTGATTTCTAAATGCTTTGTTTCGGGTGGGTTCTTTTGGCCACTTCTCAGCATGTGGAAGTTCCCAGGCTAGGGATCGAACCCATGCCATAGCAGTGACCCATGCCTCTGTAGCGACAGTACCAGATCCTTCACCCCGTGTGCCACGAGAGAGCTCCTCAATATTCTGTGTTTTGGTGGTGTTCTAAATTGGCTTTTTTTTTTCTCTTTAAACCAGTTAAACTGTTGCTGCTGGTGTAGAATACTTGGTTTTGTAAGGTGACCTTGGTCGACCGCATCACTAAATTCACTTCTCAGCCCCAGGAATGCTCTGGCCGTTGGCTTGGGCTTTTCTCTGTAGAAAATCACCACGTCTGTCGGGACAGTTCACGTCTTCCTTGGAATCTTCATGCCTTTTGTGTGCTCTGTTGCCCTGGCTGGAACCTGCAGTGTGACGCCGAATACACATCGTGACATACGTCTCGCTGCGTTGCAGGCACAGAGGGCAGCTTCGTGCGAGTCACCGTGCGGGGTGACCGCTGCCTTTGTTGGCTTCAACAGGCGGCCTTTCCCCCGCTGAGACGGCTTCCTCCGTCTGCTGGAACTTTGTTAATGGTCTTTGTCCGTGTGTCAGCATAATCCTGTTTTTCTCCTTTATTCGTTAAAGTGATGTAAGTTAATTCTAGGATTTTTAAACCAATGTTGGAATGCTGTACCACACCATTGATTATGGTATAATCTTTTTTTCCTTTGCGTATTATTGGCTTAAATTTGCTATTTTGTTGAGGATTTATGTGTTTAAGTTCATGAGGGATGCTTGTCTCAAATTCTTATTTTTGGCGATGTCTTCGTGAGGTTTTGGCGTTCAGGTTATTCCGACTTGGTGAAGTGAGTTTGCAAGTGTTCCTTCTTCTCCTTTCCCGAAGAGTCACGTGAGAGAACCAGGAGTTTGATGCCATCTGGGTGTGGCAGGAAGGCTTCTGATGAGAACTGTTGTCTGACAGAAGTAGGTGCTGCCCTCACCCAGCTCGAGGGGGCTCTCCCCACCTTGGCTTTTTGCAGGTCGAGCCAAGGCTGTGTCCTGAGCCCGGCCAATGTGCTGGGCAGTGGCCGAGGGGATTGGGGCAGAGCATTCTAAAGACCCTGGACCCCTGTCCTCCCCCTCCTTCTTGGGCACTGGCGAGTCCTGGGCATCTTCGTTTCCTCTGACAGTAGGCGGGTTGGGGTTGACCGCTGACAGCTGCCGGTAGGGAAGTTCCTTGTGCACTTCTGTATAAACTGTGACCCCCGGTCCCCGTGCTAGAGCAGTGGCCTGTGCAGAGGGCTTCATACGGTGATCATTGATGGCTTTTGTGTACAGGTCACATGACTCTCATTTCCTAAAACTGTGGGTGAAGAATTTCAGTTTGGAAAGTGGCATAAGAGTCTCCGTTTTATAACCTCCTGCCTCTGTCAGGTCTCCGTTACCAGCTGTCACGCTCAGGCTTTGACAAGCGCCTGCCTGCCGTCTCCCCTCCCCGTCGTCGTGTGGCCACGAAGCTTTGGCCTCATCATTATTCCTCACGAAGTTAAAAAGCTCCTGAGAAGGGCGGGAGAACACTGTTGTTTTCCTTAGGTTATTTCAGGGCTTGTGGACTTTTCCGTCAAGTTGACGGAAGTATGTGGTTGCTGAAACGTGGACTGGGTAACCCTAGGTCGAACTCAGCGCTATGAAAGCAGCAGTGGGACTTTTGGCCCTGGGAAGCCAGAGAGAGTTGCACGTGCCTCACATCTGTCAACATTTACCTTCGTTTTCCGTTCCAAAACGTTTTCTATGTAAAGCTTTTTAGGCAAATGCAGAAATGCAAAGTGAGAAAGCTTATAGTCCAACCAAACTAAACCATTATAAAATTCTGTATTTTGGAAAATTTAAAACCGCACGTGGGCTGTTTCCTACTGGATAGGCACACACGGTACCGTGGTGGTTCGGGTGTGTCTTGCTCCCACCGGCTCTGGAGTTGAGGCAGCGGCGGTGGTGGCGTGCAGGTCAGGCCTTGCCCTCCTCTGCTGATGTGGGTGGTGGCCGGCCAGCCAAGGGGGATGGGCACGGGGCCTGAGAGAGTGTCACTGCGGGGCCTCTGTGCTCTCCCTGGCAGAGGGTCGCCTGGCTTGTTGGGTGCACTGCCCGTTTTCACCCCGGGAATGTGCCAGAGCAGTTCTCCACTGGCCGGAGGAAGACGCCTCTGAGGCCTTCTGAAGGACAGCTGGATCTTGACGTTGAATTGGGTCTGGGGGTTGGAGCAGACAGTGGCTGGTGCTTTCCACGTGCTCTGGCTGCCTTCCTGTTAATCTTTAAATATTAAAAACAACTACGTGGACCGCGGAGAGACCCTGAAGAGGTCGGGGTCTGCTTGGGGATGCTGACCCCCGCGCTGGCCTGGGCTTCCGGGCGCCTCGGTGCCCGTCAGCCTGCTGGTTCCTGAGAGAAGCTTCCCGGGAAACGCGTGCGTTCCCTCTTCCCGACAGGTTGGGGCGTTGTGGTATAGACACAGCACTGCGTCGAGTGCAGTTGGCCTTTGGAGGGAGAGGAGAAACTGTTCTTAAGGACAGGCCCTTGAAGACGGGCTCCCCCGCCCCAGACACACGCCTCGGGGGGTCGCCTGCGGCAGGTGGAGTTGTCTCGTCGGTGTTTTATTCAGTGGCTTGAAACAGTGGTTTGTGTTGTGGGTGCCTAAGAACGTGGTTATTTTATTTCACAGAGGGCGCCTCGAGGCGGTCTCCCGAGTCAAACGAGCGTGTTTCTCTGGGGAAGACGGGCCCAGCTCTCTGGCCTCACAGCCAGGTCTGTGGGCGGAGCAGGCGCCTGGGCACCCCGCCCAGCCTGAAGGCCGCGTCCCGCTGCCCCGGGCTCCTGGGCCGCACGGGGCAGGCTGCGGGTTGCGGGGCCTCGCTCCTTCCCAGGCTCCGGCCAGGGCTGCGTTATCGGTGCCGTGCGGGGCCTTGCTCTCCCGACTCCCGACGTCCAAGCCCAGCTTGTGCTCCTGCTGAAGCGTGTCCTGAAGAGCGAGACTCTTTCAGGCTGGTGGCTGAGCAGACCAGGGCGCAGCCAGGTTGCGCTCCTCGGTTGGAGGCTCTGGGGAAGCAGGCTCTTGTTCCCGGGCCGGGCTGGGCCCGGGGGGCTGCAGCAGCCCCGGCAGCTCTTGGCCACGCGGGATCCAGGAAAGCAGCTCGGGCCGGTGGGGGGGCCAGGCCCGTGCGCGGCGCCCTCCGAGGGGCAATCCCGGGTCGGCCCTGCTGCTTGTACTGCAGAGGAGTGGCAGATAAAGGCCCCTCTCCGGGTGGCCCGAGGGTGCCCGCGCTGCCGCCGTGCTGCCCAAGCGCCGGCAGGCGGCCGCTTTGGGCTGGGAGGCGCTGCGGTTTCTGACCTAGAAGAGACGAGCTCGGCAGTGCCTGGCTTCCCTGGCTTTCAATCGCTTCTCTGGACTCTTTCTTTCTTTTTCCACGTTGCTGGGCAAGCCTGTTGCTCTGCTCCGCTGGGTACCCGGGTCTGGGCGAAGGGTGGTAGAAGGCAGTTGGACAGTTTGAAGCAAAAGCATCACTGAATGTAAAATTTTCTGGATCCATCTAAGAAAAAAGAGCAACGTGAAAGTTTTATTTCTGTCAATCTTATTACTGTGTTGCAGGGAGACAGAAATGGCAAGCTGTACATGCCTGTGTCCGTGAGTTAGAAGCAGGTTGGTTCATTTAATTTTCAGTCTGCCAGGATCCTTTTGGAAGGAAGAAAGAACGGTTGAATGACAGCTACAAATATATGGGTTCAAAATATGAACCAAACTGTCAGAGTAAAGGATTTTTTTGGGACGTTTCCACCACTCGGGGTGTAAGAGCCTTTCAGAGTAAAGGAGGTAAATTGGCCAGTTTCAAGCAGAGAAAGGTGAGTGGTTTCCTCCGTGACATGTGAAAAATCCAGAAATCCTCAGCTCGGAATGGTCGCTTTCCTTTAGGAGGTGCCCACCGCACCCCTGTTCACACCTGTCTTGGAAGGGGTGGCACGGCCGCTGTCCCAGGGAGCGGCTCTCCCGTCCCTCTGACGCCCCACAGGACTCCTTTGCCCCGTCCCCCAGGAGGGCCGAGGGGCGGTCCTGGCCAGATGCGGAAGCCCCGCATGTGGGTGTCCCCGGAGGACTGGGTGCAGGGCTTGGAGCCGTGCCCTGTGCTTGAGGGAAGTCCCTCCTGATGAGAGCCTCAGGCTCTTCCAGATCTTTCCAGCCTGCGCGCTGGCCTGCCTCGAGGCTCGAGGGCCCAGACCTTGTGTGCACACGCAGAGGCCGTCCAGGACCGTGGTCCTGCAGGGCCGCTTCTGGTGGAGTTGGCCGCAGCCGCCGCGTCCCCTCCATGGCCCTTAGGAGGCATCCCTGCTGAGTGGTGGATGGGCCTGCACCTGAGGCTGGGCCTGTCTCAGAGGGGGCAGAGCGGGTGCCCCACAAGCAGCCTGGCAGCTGCGACTCCGAGCCACTGGTGTGGATCCCTTCCTCCACCCCGGCTCACGTCTCCTGCCCACCTCCCTTCCCTTTTGTGGAAACAAAACCGCAGCTGTCTGAGACCGTGGACACGTGTTTCTCATATTTTGCCTTTGGATTTTGATTTCCAGAATTTGTATTGTTCATGTATCTCTAATATTTTCTGTTATTAAACCATCTGTGACGAGTGAATAATTTTCAACTTTTTGTTTTTAAAATATTAATGTCATTCAAGCTGTAAACTCTCAAAATGTACTTGGTTTGTTAAATTTATTTTCTTTAAATTGTATCACTAATTAGATCAGCTCCGTGATATTAACGTACAGGATAGTTCTTGCATGCTGATCCGTTTAGAATTTAAATTGAGTTAAAGGTTAAATGAGTTTAATTTTTGAATTGAACTGAAGCATTGTCTTGTGTCAGATTCATCCAGAATTTTTATTTCCAGTTGCTGTATCAAGTGATGGAAGTGGGTCTTTTTGTGATAAAAAACATGGAATAAATTTAGGATTAAGTTAGAGTCACTTGTTTGTTCACTCAGAACAGGTGAGTGCCTGCTGTGTGACAGGCCAGGTGCCTTGGGGACCTGCACCGGGGATGGTGCAGTAATGAATGTGACAGGTCCACCTACGCGGAGCCCACGCCCAGCCCAGGGCAGGCCTGGGGTGGGCAGTGAAGTGTGGTGATGGGTCCCCCGCAGGGGATGAGCAGGGCCTGGAGCGAGGAGGTGGCTCAGGCCTGAGCCCGCGGCGTTGGCGGTAGAGCCTGTCTGAGCCGGCGTCCGAGGGCCTGGCAGGAGGAGGCCTGCCGCCAGGGCACGGGCCTGGTTGGTGACGGACCAGGCGGCGCAGCTGGTCCTCAGGGCAGAGGGACAGGGACGCCACGAGGAGACGAGACGGCTCTGGGGGAACCGTGGAACGAGGTTGCTGGTGAAGAAGGCGCGCCAGAGAGAAGGGAAGGGGAGCAAAGGCGCAGACGGGAGCGGGTCGGGTCTGGGTGGGATGGCGGCGGGGAGGCCGAGGGTGGGGCGCGGCGGGTGCCCAGTGGAAACTGCCGCGGGGCGTCTGTCTCTCAGCATCGGGCTCTGGGAGGTGGGGGTACTGACTGCAAGTTTTCTTCGAGCTGCAAAGTGGGGGTTCCTGGCGCCTTGGTCTTTGTGGAGACCAGCGTTTCCCACCCACCTTCTCTCAGCTTTGACTCTGGAGGGGGGCAGGGCTGGTGGGTCACCGTGTGTCTGCAGAGGAAAGGACTCTGGCCAGAGCCAGAAGGGATCGGGGCAGCAGCATGTTCGGGGCCCAGGGATCCTGCGGGGGTCCAGCAGGCCGGGAGCTGCCATCTGGCTGAGTTCACGCCGTGGCTCGTGCTCGGTCCGTTCTCGGGCTTGTGCTGGGGCTGAGGTGGGGCAGGAGCACGGGGTGTCCCCAGGCGGGCGGTGCGTCTCCGCCGCCACTTCTGCGGCTTTGCTTCTGCTCCACACCCGCCTCGGGGTCCTTGGTCCACACCGGCAGTTACAGGCCAGGGCCGGGGGAGAGAGCGCGGCCTCCTCTCGGCCCCGTGTCCGTGTCCTGGTTTTCCCTCATCTGTGCTGATTGCTTCGGGCTTTTCCCCACTTCCGTCGCCAGGCCTTTTCTAGCTTCAGTTAGCGTTTTCCTGAGAGCCTCAGTGCATCTGCTGATGAGCATGCCGGCCACCGCCCGTCTTTCCATCGGACCCGCCCATACGTGCCTCGAGCCTTTTCTGGTTAGAAGGGCTCACGTACTGTACTCAGTGCACCCGCAGATCCTGGGGAAGAAGCTGTCCTCCTGGGCTGGCATGGACGTGATTCGTGGCATCTCTGGGCAGAATGCCCACACATCTCATGGGGGCAGATTATAGTTTTCCTGCTGGGATGGGTTCTGATGGATTCATCCAGCTTACTTTTAAGGCTGCTTCTCTTGTGTCCTCATGCAGGCGGTCAGCCTCCCTGTCCTCACTGACCAGCACAGGTGACGTGCTTCGGCTGCACCTCCCCGCGTGTGACAGGGGGCTCGCCGCGCTGGCTGGCGAGGCGGGCCTTCTGCCTCTTCTGTAGGTGATGTCACGCAGAGCCTGCAGTGGCAGGTGGGGCTGGGCACTCGTGGGAGCTGTGTCTCTCCAGCTGAACGTCGGGGCAGGGTCACCAGGCGAGGAGCTGCCGTGCGTGGATTCTGCACGTTCCAACCACAGTTTTCTGCCGGGGTATTTAGGCAAAAGCTCAAAATGGAACAGAAACAATTTTAGAGGGACGCAGTCCTCAGGAGAAACATTTTTAAGACTTAACCCTTTACAAGAGGAAAATAAGCTTTGGGACATGGATTGTTGTTGTTCATTTCTCAAATAGACGTACATGGTGTGTGTAAGCAGGTGTTACAGGTGTGCCCACCCGTGTAAATACATACATCCTACGCATTTCTGTTCTGCTTCTTTAATGTTGCCTCCACTCAAAATACATATTCTAAACCCAGAGAAAATGAAATTGTTGTTCTTCTTAATTATTACGGATTCCCCAGAAGTAACCTCCCCCAAATAGTGTTTTTTTCTTTCTAAAATTCATCTGGAAAAATACTTAGCTTTTTGATCTTTATTTTATCCAGTTCAAGGCTCTGCTAGGAAGAGTTATTGTATAACTGAGCACAGCTTTTATTAAAAAGAACGGGACCACTTATTTCCTTCAAAGTGTCTGGTGTGTTTAAATCTTCTCTAGGTAAACAAAACTTTTATTGAAAATAATATTTTGAGACTAACACCTTTGTCACCACTAGTGGTGCTGAAAGCCCTCTGCTGTCTGCTGGTCCTGCACATGCTCTGGTCTCACATGCAACTCCCGGGTGTCTGTGGGGCCCAGTGGGGTGTTGGGGGCCAGAGGGTAGGGGGGCTGGCAGAGGAGAGAGGCTGAGGCCTCTCTGCCAGCTCTCAAGAAGTGGTAGGGGGTGGAGAGGGGATCTGGCGTGCACACAAGAGCAATGACTGTCAGGAGGCCAAGGCTGTTTTTTAATTGGGTGGCTTGGATTCTTTTTTCTTTCTCCTTTTTTTTTTTTTCTTTTTAGGACCGCATCCATGGTTTATGGAAGTTCCAGGGGGGGTCAGATCTGAGCTTCAGCTGCTGACCTCCACCACAGCCACAGCAACACCAGATCCAAGCCACATCTGCAGCCTGCACCATAGCTCATGGCAACACAAGATCCTTAACCCAGTGAACGAGGCCAGGGGATCAAACCCGCATCCTCATGGGTACCAGTTGGGTTTGTTATCCCTGAGCCATGACAGAAACTCCAAGTAGCTTATTTTTTTTGATGTTGAGTTATATGAGCTGTTTATATATGTTGAATATTATTAACTCCTCAACAGTCATATCATTTGCAAATATTTTCTCCCATTCGGTAGGTTATCTTCTTCTTTTGTCAATGGTTGCCTTAAAAATTGGACAGAAGAACTGAATAGACATTTTTCTAAAAAGGAAATACAGGTGGCCCACAGGCACATGAGAAGATGCTGGACGCCACTAATCATCAGGGAAACGCAAGTCAAAACCATGGTGAGTTAGCACCTCACACCTGTCAGAATGGCCGTCGTCAAAAAGAACGCAAATAACAAGGCGAGGCTGTGGAGAAAAGGGAACCCTTGTGCCTTGTTGGAGGGCATGTACATTGGTGTAGCCACTGTGGGAAACAGTAGGGGGGGTTCTCAAAAACTGAAGAATAGGACTGCCCTATGACCCAGCAATTCCATTCCTGGATATGTATCCAAAAGAGCAAAGACGCTAATTTAAAAAGATGCATGCGTGCCAGTGTTCAGAAGCATTGTCTGCAGTTGCCAAGATATGGAAGCAACCTAGGTGTCCATTAACTGAGGGATCGATGCAGAAGAGGTGACACACACACTCACTCACTGGAATACTGCGTAGCTATGCACGGAATGAAATTTTACCATTTGTAATGACATGGGCGGACTTGGAGCGCATCATGCCAATAAGCGAAATAAGTCAGAGAAAGACAAATACTGTTTGCTATCCACCCCCCCCATTTTTTTTTTTTTTTTTGGCTTTTTAGGGCCACACCCACAGCATATGGACGTTCCTGGCCTAGGCTCCTGGCCTGTGCCACAGCCACAGCCACTTGGGATCCAAGCCACGTCTGCAGCCTACACCACAGCTCAAAACAAAGCCAGATCCTTAACGCACTGAGCGAGGCCAGGGATTGAACCTGCGTCCTCATGGATGCTAGCCAGGTTCGTTACTGCTGAGCCCCAGCAGGCACTCCCTGTTTGATATCACTTATAGTGGAATCTGAAAACTACAGCAAACTAGTGAATGTGACAGAAAAGCAGACTGACAAATACACAGACCACCCAGTGGTTGCCGGGGGGCAGGGCGGTGTCGAGGTGGGATCAAGAGGTGCAGGTGACGAGGCATAAAACAAGCTGCGAAGATGGACAGGCAGCAAAGGAGTACAACCTGCACTTTATAAGACCTGTCCGTGGAGTGTGGCCTTTAACAGCTGGGAACTCCTTCTGTCGCACACCTGTGACTTAGGTGTTGTGCCCTCACCTCTACTCCAAGTTTTAGAGAAAGGCCGAGTCCAGACCGCACGGTGCCGAGTCTTTGGCCGGTGGGGGCCTCGTGGCCGTGTTCTCCAGCTCCTCCGGGGAAAACGGGGAGTCGGTGGGGGGCCCTTCGGGGAAAACGGGGGAAAACAGGGAGTCGGTGGGGGGCCCTTCTGTTTCTGCCTCGGCCGGCGCTCAGGCCCCGTCCTCCTCTAGCAGGCTCTTTGTTGGAGCCCCTTTTGCGGGTAAATTGGCAAAAGTCCATTGAGGGAAAGAAGGGCGTGTTTTCTCGCCTCGTTGTGTCTGTCTCTGCATCACCTCCTCTTGTCCAGTCAATGTGTTGTTAGCTGAGGGGCAGGACTGCCCGGGACTTGCTCCCCCTTTTCGTGAACTTCCTCGGTTCCGCAGCCTTTCCTCCCTCCGCTGTGTCACACCAGCTCGGGGCTGGGGCTGGGGCCAGGCTGGGGGGGAAGGGGGGGTCGTCCCTTATTAAAGGGATAGTTAATCATGTGAGATCTTGTTTTTTTTTCCGCATCTGAGTTTTCAAGAGCTCTCCAGATTTTTATTGCCTAAGGTTCCATATGCCATAGACATCTTACCGTCAGCTGTAAATTGCCTTCTGGAGAGGAAACTGACAAACAACTTTATAATTGCATTTTTAGCCTTAATATCGGAGGGCCAAATGCATGTTTAAGATTTATGGAGTTCCTGAATTTAAA
This sequence comes from Phacochoerus africanus, assembly GCF_016906955.1. Lineage (NCBI taxonomy): Eukaryota > Metazoa > Chordata > Mammalia > Artiodactyla > Suidae > Phacochoerus > Phacochoerus africanus. The sequence continues at coordinate 138,860,744 of NC_062558.1, forward strand.
CTATAAGCAATAAAATGTTCTTAAGGTGGGCCCCCATCTGCATCTATTATTACAAAACCCTTAACGTTACTTTAGCATATGACATGATAATCGATTTTTTTTCCTTTTTTTTCCTCTTTTCTTTTTTGACAAATTGTGCCTAAGGAAATTACTTTACTTGCATGGAAAGTTATCTGTGTTTGCAAACTTGAACAGTTTTGCTGCTTAAGCAGTCTAGAGATGATAAACTTTTTTGTCAACGGCTGACTTCAGCGCTGCATGAAGAAGACTCAGACCCATAGGAGAGGTCCGTTTTAAAGGACGCCTTCTGCACGTCTGCCCAGGGCATAACGGGGATCGTTTGAATTGACAGAACAAAAATACGCATGCTCTTTTTAAAATCTGTTTTCCGCTTGTTGACCTGATACGGAGGAGCAGAGGTATATACTGGGGAGGAATTGTCATCATTTTGTCCAGATCATAAGCAGGGCTGGGCCAGCTGACCAGCTCAGTGGATGGTCCCCGTCTCAGGGGACAGTGCGGTCACAAGGTTGTAGCTCGGGAAGGGAAGTCATCCCCTCCTGTGCCTGCATCATCAGTTCTGTTTTGACCCAGCTACACCCTTCCTCTGTAGTAAAATATGCGTAACGTAAAATTTACCCCTTTCACCATTTTTAAGTGCATGGTTCAGTGGCATGAAATGCATTTACACTGCTTTACAGCCGTCACCACCTCCAGCTCCAGAACTGTGTTCATCTTGCCAGCCTGCAGCTCTGCTCATTAAACACCAAGGCCTCAGCCGGCTCCCGGCCAGGCCTGGTCCCCTGTCCCTCTGCCAACACACCTTTAATTCCCAGACTTGCTGAGCTTCCTCAAGCCAAGAGAAGCCTATCTGGAGACCCAGTCCCCCTACAGATGCTAATAAGCTTCCTTGGCTTGGACGGCAGGTGGGTCCCCATCGGGCGTGTGGGGGCTGCAGAGCCAGTGCAGCCAGATTTTGCTGAAGTGGGGAAGAGCTTTGAAGAGGTGCAGATTGTATGTGGTTGTGGGGGGAGGTATCGCAGATGAAAACGGGACCCCGGGACGCAGAAACCGTACCTGAGGCAGAGATGCTGAGAAAGGCACCATCTTCAGACATGGATGCTGGATTATCGTGGGGCTTTCTGCATCTGGTCCCCTCGTCTTGGACGCCTTTGGCCTCTTCAGAGAGGAGGTGGACGAGGGTTAGGCGGGAGGGTGAGGACGACGGGCAGGGTGTGGGCTGGCAGCATAAGGAGGCACGGGCCGCGTGCTGCTGCCACTCCCGCCGCGAGCCCCCCGCCTGGCAATTCTGGGTGCATCTGGGCTGCTCTTGAGGTTGTGATTTTCCTGTCGTTTCAAAGGGCCGTGTTGCTGACGTTACATCTCTAACTGTCTGAAGTGCTGTCACCTGCCGCAGGTGTGTGGCTTCCCCCTCTCTCCTGAGTTAATGGGCATCCTTGTGTGCGGTGAGCCAAGCCAGAGTAGCAGACGAGCAGCAGAAACCCCTCAGTGGCTGTATTTGCCGTGTTCTAGAGAAACCTGTGAGGGTCAGAGCGTCGCCCGGCCTTTCCCGGCCTGGAAGCCCAGCCTGTGCGCCTCACGGGAGGGCTTACGCCTCACCCTCTGGAAGTGGCTTCCCCTCTGTCCTAGGAGGACTGTGCTCCGGGTCCCAAAGGCATATCCTTGCAGCTCGGGGGCACTCGATTGAGGGGGGCTCCAGGTCTGCCTGTGGGAGTAAGTATTAGCCTTATGGTCATGAGGGCAGGGTGAGAAGAACCAGACAACAGCCTTTACCCCACGTTGTGACCAAAGAATGGCTGTTTGAACGAGCCTCGGAATGGCCCGCTGGTGCAGTTATGAGAGAGCAGTGGGGACAGGAGCTGACCTCGGCGAGTGTCCCAGACGGGGTCCCTCTCCCCACACTCTCTGGGAGGCCTGGACGCCTGCTGCCAGAGGTGGCCTTGGCCCGTGACTCCGGTGGCCTGGGCTGCTGTCCTCACTGTGAGGAGACCTAGCGCTGGGCAGCCTCTGCCCCGAAGAGGGTGACCTACAGGCCCACAGCCCCAGCCGTCTGCCGGGCAGCGTCAGAGATGGTGGGGACGTCACGTGGGCCCTCGGGTGCTGCCTTGGGCTTGGCCGTACACACCTCGAGCGGGGTGCCCCGGGGTGCCTGGTGGCCTCAGAAGGCCTGTCCGGCCTGTTGCTGCACAAATGCGCTCCGACAGGAGGGCGGGGGGAGGCAAGGTAGTTATTTCCCACACCCTCGGGGAGGTGAAAACGGGGGCTGGCCTTGTTCCGGCCCGCTGACACCTGGGCATCCGTCCAAGTCACCGTTTGGTGCGTTCCTTGCTCACTGGCGAGCGCGTGCCAGTTCAGTGGTGAGAGCGTGTGCTTGCTCACTGGTGAGAGCGTGCCGGGTAGCATCTCTGCCTGCAGCAGGTACGTGGCTTCATTTTCACGGGAATTGTGCATCGTGAGCGTGTCTCCTGGTCACCTTGGGGAAGCGTTGTACCCGCGGTGTAAAGGGCTGCCTTCAGGTCGGGTCTGGCACTGGGGGGCCACCAGATGAAGGTGGCAGCCTTTCTGCTGACGTCCGTTGAGTGGCTGTGCTACAGATGCCAGAATCCAAAGGCGTGGAAGTGACGTGCCCTCGAAAGGCCTCCCCAGAAGGTTCGTCTTTGTTTTTCACACATACATAACCTTTTAGTATTTTTCCTGGCTTTTTCATTAATGTATGTAAAAATATTAAAAGCCCTTGTATATTACATCAGAAACTATGTCAGCTGCTCTGCTTTTTTCTATTTATTAAAACTTTTCAAGCAGTAAAAACATTTTACTTGTTAATGAGGGAGAGGGGGAAAATTAATGACATAGCGCGCGGATCCACCAAGATGTCTCCTCTTAACCACGCGCAGCCAGCTCTCGCCCCGCCGCGCGCACTCTAATTTCCCTGGCAGGGTTCAGTAAACACATGCAAATAGATTTAATGATTTGCATCAGTAGATCATTTCTGAGTTTAATATCCTCTGATATTTTGGGTCAAGGACTCTTTCTTTGGGAGACTGGTGACAATTTCCAGAGCTAAAATTATGAATATTAGTAATAACGCATTATGTTCAAGCGAGTTGAGATAAGTGTGTGCTTTTCACCGTGTCACATTTGCACAGTACCTCTCTTTGCCGTGGAGCAAGGAAATGCTGCCTGCTCGCCTGGTGCCTTGGAGCTGGACACTTGTCACGTGGGTGCTCTGGTGCCTGGCACTTGAGAGCAGGAGTTGTCTGGGCCCACGGCGCACACAGGACATCTTTGTCCCAGCAGCGCAACAAGGAGACGAAATTCGAGTGCTGTTCACCACGCGCCCCTTGAGCTCCGCTGTGTCAGGGCCGAGGCAGCTTCGTGCTGGACCGACGCAGAGACACCAACCTGTCCTCGAGGAACGTCTCGCAGCGCGGGCAGAAACGGCCGTGAATAGTCACATGGGGCACAGAGCAAGAACAGTGGGACTGTGCAGAGGCACAGAAGAAAGATCGGGAAGCTCTGGAGTCAGAGCACCAGGGACGGCCTCAGGGGCAGGAGGCAGAGGATCTCATTGCTTGCCTGTCCCAAAGGCCACCTCCGTTCCTGCGTCCCCTCAGAGAGGCCGAGTGCCAGAGAGGTGCTGGCTTGCCCGGCCTCCCTTCTGAGGGGCCAAGGGGGAGGGAGAGAGGGAGAACCTTTCCTCCCTGCTGCCAAGAGAGGTAGGAGGAAGACGCCCTCTTCTCATCAGTCTTTGGACATGGTTGCGTGAAAATGTGTGATTCCAGGAGCTGGGGCAGCTGTTTTGTAACCATGAGGGGATGAGTCTGGAGCTGAGAAGGAATGGGAAGGGCTGGGTCATTGATGCCCCCGGTGGACTTTCCTCAGGACACCTGTGGCCTGGTGCATGTCCACACCAGAGGTGCCACAGCCACAGGCAGCCCACGGATGGTGAGCTTGTGATGCTTATCTGTGGAATTTAGGTTCCTGTGAGCCAATAAAGAAAAATACAAAGGAAATACAGTCACTCATAGTTCTATTACCCAGAAGTATATTATTAATATTTTAGTCTCACTCATTCTGTCTTTTCCCAGCTTAAAATCAGTTTTTTCTAGCTTCAGTTCTGAATACTATTTTCTGAATTTAACCTTGCATCATGAGAGTTTTTATGTCACTAAATATTTTTTTTTTTCTTTTTTGACTGCCCCTTGGCACGTGGAGTTTCTGGGTCAGGGATCAGATCTAAGCCACCGTGGTGCCCTACCCTGCAGCTGTGGCAACACCGGAACCTTAATCCACTATGTGGGAGGCCTGGGATCGAACCTGCATCCTAGTGCTACAGAGATGCTGTTGACCCCATTGTGCCACAGCAGGAACTCCTACATGCTCTTTAAAAGCATGAGTTTTAAAGGGGTGTGTGTGTGTGGGGGGTGTCCTTTTTAAAGGCCTGTGTGGCATGGGCCTGCGTGACCACAGCTCTTTGTGTCCTGGGGAGCACCCGGTGGTGTGTTTGCTGTCACTGGTTGCACATGCACAGTGAGCATCTTTGAGAGCCTGGGGGGTGTTTCCTTAGGCTTTTCTACCTCTTTCCCTGTGGCCTCCGCCCCTGTAACACCCTTCCTCTGCTGCACAGTCACTCTTCAAGGCAGACGTGTCTGTGCGACCCCTAAGGAATGTGGTTGCGTCCTCTGAGATAAGAAAGCGCTAGCTCTGGCTCCTCTGGCCCCTCGGTCCTGGCTCTCTGGACTCCAGCGGGACTGAGCGGCACTTCCTGTGTGTGCTGGATGTGGCCCTGGTCTCAGGATGTGGCGCGTGGGGGGGAGACCACCGCCTCCCGGGCTCAAGTTCCAGCTCCACCACTTTGCAGACGCTCTTGGGCTCGTGGAGGAGCGGCGCTCCGCCTCAGCTCTCCACGTGACGGTGTCGGCTGCATGGGATTTGGGGAGAGGGAGGTGAGCTCATCTGTAGACAACCGTGGGACAGTGCTTGACCCAGTGAGCCCTCGAATGTTCGCTGCTGCGAGTGACGGTGACAATGACCCCCTTACTCCTGCTGTCACCAAATAGCCACGGGGGGGCCTGCCCCACTGCCCCCCCACCCCGGCTCTCACGGGTTTCACAGCCCTCTCCGTGCTCCAGGCTGGGTTCTGGAACCCTCCTCCAAGCTTCCAGTGCTTTGAACTCACTTCCTGTGGTCCCATCACACTTGGTTGTAATCGCCTCCTTCAGTGGCTCTGTCTTGTCGTGTCTGCATCCCCGGAGGGCAGGGACCATGGCTGCCTGGCTTCCTGACCCTGGGCCCCTGGTACCCAGCACAGGAGGTGCTGGGAACATCATTTTTAAAGATGGGACGAGCGAGGGATCAGGGGCCGGAGTGTCAGCGCTCTTCCTAGAGAACCGCGTGGCTACGGAGGCTGGAGTTGGAAGCAAGCCGGGTGGTGTTCAGGGGCTTCTGTCGCCAGGTGGCCAGGCTGGGGCATGTCGCTTCCTCAGGGGTGTCCCCCAGGGTGTGGAGACGATGCCTCGGCTCAGGGACCCTTGCGTGGCCAGCTGGACCTTCTCAAAGTGGGGCAGGCTTCCAGAAGTCCCAGGAGAGCCCTTCTGCCTGACCTTCCTCTTCAGAAGCAGTAATCAGTGGTTAAACCGTGGTTTCCAAGTGGCTTCTTGTTTTGTTTGTTTGTTTGTTTTTACCTTTTAGGGCCACACCCACAGCACGTGGAGGTTCCCAGGCTAGGGATGGAATCAGAGCTGCAGCTGCCGGCCTACACCACAGCCACAGCAACGCGGGAGCCGAGCTGCCTCTGCTCACGGCAGCTCACGGCGACACCGGATCCATAACCCTCTGAGCGAGGTCAGGGATCGAACCCGCATCCTCATGAATACTAGTTGGGTTTGTAACCCGCTGAGCTACAACGGGAATTCCCCGAGTGGCTTTTCATTCTCTTAAGAATTCTCTTAAACAGGAGTCCTCATTTTTGTGAAGTCTCGCCTTGGGCTGTGAGGGGTGGCAGGATTTGGTCTTCTTTCTGTGCCCCTCTGCCACTGTGTCATCTTGTGAGTTGAGACCACGCAGTTATCTTCGTGTCAGCCCCATGGGCTCAGTGACACTGCCTGTCGTGGGCTGGGCTGAACCCCCCTCCCCAGTCCACATGTTGAAGTCCGAACCCTGAGACCCCTCAATGTGACTGCATTTGGATGCGGGGCCTTTCAGGAGGTACTCGAGCTGGGCCCTGAGCCCACTGAGCTGGCGTCCCCCGTCCCCAGAAGGAGAGGAAATGAGGGCACAGATGCAGAGGGAAGACCCCGCCAGGGCACAGGGAAAAGACAGCCCCCCTCGGCTGCAGGGTGTGGCACTGGCCCATGGCCCTTTGCCTGGCAGACTAGCACAGCGCTCATCACTGACCGTCGTGGCACGTGTAACTGGCTTCATTTCTCGCTGCTGTGGCCGTGTGCTGCTGCTGACCGTCAGTTATGTCCCCCAGCATCACCATCGTGGCAGTCACGGTGGATAAGCTGGGGTCTCAGAACACAAGGTTTCGGGAAAGAGAGTCAGGTGGCATCACGTGTAGGAGAAAAGCAGAGGTCAGGAAGGCACCCTCTTTTAAAAATGAAGCCTGGTTTTACAGAGTAGTGAAATTGAGAGGGAGCCACAGGAATTGTCCTGGTACTCTGGCCCCGCACAGGTGCAGCCCCCCACGATCCGCAGCCCCCGCTTTGTTTCGGTCGCTGACCCTGCATTAACACGTTGTGCTCACGTGAAGTCCGTAGCAGATGTCACAGTTCCCTCTTGGTGAAGGCCTCGGTTTTTTAAAACGCATCAGATTCGGCAGTGATAGAAAGCTGGCTCCAGTGAGTAGCTTTTGTCCTGAATTGTGCTCGGCTTTCCGCAAACTACTTCTGTGCCTTTGAGGACCGGTGAGGCCGACCTCCCTCCAGCGCCGAGGCCTGGGCCGGGAGAGGCTGGAGTCGGCCTCCCTGGGCACGAGCCTAGTGACGCGTTATGTTCAGGAGCTTCTGCAGAGCGCTGGAGTGGGTGCACCTGGTTTTTACGAGCCACGTTTCCTAGGCTGGGTGTCCCGTTGTCTCCGTCTTACCTGTCCCTCTCAGTCCCTGCTGCCTGGAGTTGGGAGGGGCCGCAGAGCCTCCTGGTGGTGCCGCATCCACACGCACTAGCAGCTTGTGGACTCTCTTACCCCGGCTTTATTGCCACATCGGGACATCGGCTCTGATGGACAAGCCAGTGGAGGCTGCTTCCGAAGTGCCGTCGGACATGGGAAGCCCTCTCTCCGTGTTCACTCCCCCCGGCCCAGGCGTGCCCTGTCTCCCGGCCTCCTGGTTTCAACGTCTGGGCCTTTTCCTGGACATCGTCCCAGCTTCCCCTGAGGCTCTCGCCCATCTTGGATCTCTGTGTCAACCCCCGGCGTCCCTGCCAACTGGGGTCAAATTCTGTCGGGATCTTCAGGATCTTTAACGTGTTGTTCTAATATTTGTTTCTTCCATGGACGTTCCTCCCGTAGTAGAAACAAGTGTGATTTGCCTTGAGAACGGCACGCAGTGAGCTCAATGATGAGTTCACTAACCGCTAAATAATTAGGCAGTTGAAGTTTTAAATGATATATATGATGCACAAGTCTTTGACTTTTTATACAGGTATTTACAAGTATTTTAGTGATAATTGGGGAAGTGGATGGGAGTTGTTTAAGGTAGACCAGGAACTCATTATTTTTCTCAATTACAGTGAGAGAGAAGCCCCTGTAAACTCTCTACACCTTTTCAGGGGTGAATTACTAGATTTGGAAGGTGAGGCCTGCCTGGGTTTGTTGTTCTCAGCTTCTTTTTAGAACTGACCTAAACTGTACACGGCCATGCTATTTCAAAATATGAGTCTACAGATGTGGCCTTGCACTTGGAGCTCGGTGGGTGTCGCCATCCTCGTTCAATGTGCAGTGAAGGATGCCCCTCGCAGGTGTGTTGCCCTCCCTTTGTACGGACTTCAGAAAGAAGCTTCCCACCCGCTCTGCGAGAGCAGGGAGGCAGCACAGGCACCCCCCCACCCCACCCCACCCCGCCGCCTGCCCAGGATCAGGCCGCCTGCAGCAGCAGTGTCCTCAGGACAGGGGCCTGGGAGTCTGTAAAATTGAAAGCTTACCCATCGTTGGTCAACGGCCAAATATACGTCGAGCACCTTGGCGGATGGGCTGTGACGAAACTGAAGGCCGTCTTTTCTGAGACTCCCCATTGAAATCTTGCCCATTTTGGGTAAACGTGACAGTGCGGGGAGCCCTGAGCTTAGCGCAGACGTGACGGCATGCAAGTGGGAAGAGTTGCCGTGTTTCTCCCTCATGAGTTTGTTGTTACCTTTGCCGGCGTGAAGCTCATCGGTATTTTATGGCCTTTCCCTGGGATGAGGGTGTGCCCGGACCCTCAGTCAGCTTTTTCGCTGCCCCCCCCCATGTCCTTGCCCACATCGCCCGGTGGGGGATGTGGCCTTTTCATCTGAATTGGCTAATTTCCCGGTTTCCCTCTGTGAACGGGAGCTCGGGCGTGCTCTGTCCTTGGCTTCTCTTTCTGAGATTGGAAATTGTGTTACAGCTCTGTTGTATTATTGTGAACTTGCCTGTGAAAACCTCCTGTGTCTTCATGTGATTGCCGCCGGGCACCGTACCCGGGGAGGGTACGTACCTCCGCTTCACGTCGACGGCGGCGTCTTTGCTTTTGTTCTTTGTGAAAATACGGTTGGTTGGAATCGTTCACAAAGTGTGTCAGATCATTTTTCCCATTTCTCTTTTTCCTTCGTCTTCCTCCATTTTCCACCTGGGTCTCAGATGTCCTTCTCGCGCGCGCTCATGCTCGGTGCTGCTCCGCGGGTAGCCTGCCCTCATTCCCATTCCGTTCCCGTGCCGGCGGCCCTGGCAGTTACACCAGCTGTGACATCTGGGATTAGGTGGGCTGTGTTTGGTCTTCCAGGGCTTTTCATACAGCTGGGGGATGGTATCCCCGTTCTGGAATCTTTGCGTTTACCCCAGGGCACGATTTCTGCATTGGAACAAGGCCCCGGGCCCCATGTGGGCATCTTTTCTCACTCTTAGGTCTTCGTATGACCTTGTTTGCTGACCTGCGTCTTTAGCCCTCCCGAGATGAGTGACCCAGTGATGACAGGGTGGTTAAAAGAGGATGCCTGCCGTACTGAGGGGGCTTAGAGTGCACATTTACCTGTACATCCCGTCTTTCCAATATTTATTCAGAAGGACTTTTCTCAAATATTTAATAAGAATTAATAATTGAATGTACTCTCGCCTCCTTACTTCGCCCTGGGATCCCATAAGATCTTTGAAGCTAAAACTAGTTTGGGCCCTTAAGGGGTTTATAGAAATTAGGTATGTCTGAGTATATGGAAATGGCTGGCATGGTGAAAAAATTGAGTCCTTAAGTAATTTGCTATTCCCAGTGATAATTAGAAGAAACCCCTGTTCTAGCTCCATTTCCCAATCTTTTTTTTTTTTTCTTCTTTTCTTCTTACTGTTTTCGGGGAGCATTCTTGAGGTATTAGCACCTAATTTTTTTTCATGTACTCCTAGTGTGACGTAAGTGGCTTTGGCCTTTTGTGTTGCCTTTCAACGGGTGGTTAGATTGTCCTGTGTCAGATGCATGTGGGTCACAGAGTATGTGGTGCGCACATCATCTGAGTCATCAGGAATGTTTCAGAAAACCAGATGAGAGTAAATTCTTTTAAATTTATGATGGAAATTAGCAATTTTATTAGGTCCTTTAAAACCCCTGCAAACTTTTAAAGTCTCTCAAAATATACATCTTTGTTCTCAGAAGCAGTCTGTAGACGGCCCTCGATTTGTCTCTTAGCGGCAGAGTGGGCCGTGGACGTAGACAAAGGCAGACGCTCTTCCTGGACGGCCTGAATGGAAAGCTCTGAGATTTACTGGGCATCACCCCGGCCGTCATTCCCCTAAGTACTAATTCTAACTCCACTAATAAGAAGCCGAACAAAAGTGGAATTATGAGTTCAGTAGTATTCTATGAAAGGTCAGTTGTTAAAAAGGCAGAGTCTGACATTCTGTGAAAAAGGTGCCTCCATTAATCATCCTGGAAGGAGAACTCGGGCGTTCTTGACCAATACCAGCGAGCCCTGCAGCGGGCCTTTTCAGGGCCGGATATGCACGTCTTTATGTAGAAACAGGGATTATTTAAATACATGTTGAGATAATTTAGGGAATTTATCTTTGCAATCTGCAGATGTGTGTCTAATACAAGAAATCTTATGGACTCTGTTTTACACTTTGAGAAAGGAAAGCACCTGTTCATTTCCTCATCGTGTTACGATGGAGGCATCTCACGGGTGCACTTGGCTGTAAGTTAGACATGTAGCTTTGCCAGCCGGCAAGGCAGCAGTGTATTTCCATGCAGGTCAGTGGACATCTAAACAGGTTATCCTCAGATACTCAGAAGCTGTCTGTAGTCTCTTTTGTGCTCTGTATTAATGGCTTAATTTACACATTTTGACCCTTTTCTGCAAAAGAAATCACAGGCTCCTCCCTCCCTTCCTTCCCTCTTGCCACATCTGCAGCAGGTGGAATTTCCCAGGCCAGGGATCAAACCCACACCGCAGTTGCAACCTGCACCGCAGCTGTGGCAATGCCAGATCCTTATAACCTGCTGTGCCACACGGGAACTTCCCATGGGCTACTTCCTGACTGTCTTTCTTTTTCTGTTCATTATTGCAGCCGAGTGCCTACTGTGTGCACAGAACCAAGACACGTCACGCTGAATTATCTGAGATTTTGTGCGTCCTGCTAATTTAGATTCAGTACAAATATATAAATTGCGAAGTTGACGGGTGACATTGTCATCAGGTGACCATCTTTTATTGGAGCCTATTGACAGATTAGTCTCTTCAGCCATTAAAGCACAATATTGTTGGAGCTCAAGGCTCTTTATAGAGTCCTTTGTCCATGTTGCGGCTGCTGAATTTCACTGAGAGCGTCTGAAGGTGAGGCTAATCCAGAATTCTCAAGCAGCATTTCTTCTCAGAAGCAGGTATTTTCAGACATTTTCACAAGCCGATTTCTGTAAATAGACTGTTTTTTTCTTATTCTGTCCCATCACCTGCATTCTGTGAGAAGCGATGGCCCTGCTGGAGCTGTCTCCTTGGCGCAGGAGGCGCTTCCTGCCGTGGGAGGGGAGCAGGAAAGGTGTCCTTTAAACATCTCTGTCCGGTCAGTGCCTTAGTATTTTGAACGATTCCAGGGGTGTCTCCATGCTGCTGTCAAGTTCATGGATCTCACTTCCTCCCTCTGTCATTAAGTCCTCCTTTGCTGTGGGAGGGGCGGGGACCAGGCTGCGTCATGATGGGGACAGGCCCAGGCCTGGGTGTCTCCTTGGGAATTAGCTCTCTCGGTTGCAGGCGGCCCTGGGATGTGTTGAGCGAAAGTGAGGAGGGGCCAGTGAAAAGCGGGGGAAGGGGCCTCAGCACAGCTGGTTACTTTGACCTTGGCCCTCCTGTGCCCAGCCAGGCCCACTCTGCTGCCCTAGCCCCCAGATGAGGGGAGCAGAAGCTGCTTGTGCACCACCTGTCTGTGCCACCCCAGCCGCCCGCCCTCAGTGAGGCCCTGTGGACTTTGGCAGGTGCAGGAGCACAGGCTCAGAGAACCTAAGCCATGGGCCGTGTGTCACACCTTGCCAGTCTAACAGCTGATAAACACGGGCGCTGTCATTTCTTGTCTGCTGGGTGATGGCAGGAGTCCCAGTTGCCTTTGAGGCCATCGGATCTACTCGAGTACAGAATTAGGTACAGCAAAGGCTTCCTTCCGTTTTACCAAGACAGTTTACTAGAGTCTACAAAGAGCATAAACTGCTACGTCTGCAGTGTTACCCTCCTGTCTCCTTATTGTCATAATTTTTGCTTAATGGCTGTTTGTGCTACATTGACCAGGTCCATGGGTTGCTTAACATAAATGATTACATTTGCTTATGATTAAAAACTTCCTCCATTAGAAATGCAGCACCCAGGACTTGTAAATGACTTGTTGTTGAAGCTTTACACTTCATTAGCCACATTCTCAACGCCATGTCGGCAGCTAAGAGTTGCCTAAGAGGTGGGGACACTTGTGAGAAGCTGTGTAATAGGCCCTCCAGCCAGAGGAGGAGAGACCAGGTCTTCTCAGAGCAGCTTAGCATGCAGATCAAAGGCCAGCGAGCCCACGGTGACGGCCAGGCGTGGATTGAGGCACGCTCGGCCTGGCTGGGAATGGCAGGGCGAATAAAGGATTTTATTACTGGAGCAAGACTTGTTGTAAAAAATTATATACCATTCATGACCAAAATCCTTCAAAGCAGTCTGTCACCATTCCCCTCTGAACCCTATAGCTTCAGTTCTCCGCATCTCCCGAGTCTCTTGATAGAGCATTTAAACAAACACATTGGGTTGAGTGGCCTGTGTTTGGGGGGGGGGGGCCCTGCCCACCTCAACAACCTGCCCCCCACCCTGGTCCCCTTTGGCTTTGGCGTTTGATGGGGTCACTACAGCCCCCGTTTCCTGTGTACAGTAACTCGGGTGGCTACGTGGTTTACTGTCACAGGCACGCAGCACAGAGGTGGAACGTCCTGGAATAACTACATTAAAAGTGATGGGTGTTTTGTGACAGACGTAAAACCCCTCATCTCGAGAGCAGCTGCTTCATGCGCCCTGCGACTGGGTGTTTGCTTTTCTCTTCTGACGGCAGCAGGAGCTTTGCTCTCCTGTCACGGGTGGGGTTGGGTCTGCCCTGTGAAGCTTACCTGGGGACAGCGACCGTGGCTAGGGAGGGGCCAAGCCAGTCCCGACGCTGCCCGGGATGTGCTCTGTGACCTGGAGGAAGCTGCGCGACCTCTTCTCGGTCACTTTGGGACCAGGCGGTTCATCCCCGTCTCAGGATATCTGGGGAGGCGCGAAAGCGCAGGTGTACTCAGCTGAAACTCTGCTTCATGTCGGAAGGCCCTCGGGCCTCCCTCCTCCCGATACTGGAGTGTCCACTGTGGTGTGGGGGCCGGGTGCTGGCACGCAGGGGGACGCGGTTTCTAGTGTGTGGTCGGGATGGGGGCCTTGGCTGGCCCTGCTCGTCTCGCCCTCAGTGGTCCTGGGGTTGGCGGCAGAGGCTCTGTGGCTCCTGGAGGTCCGGCTGTCCCTGGGCAGCACCGTGACCTCAGGTTCCACGTGTCCTCCCCTGCATCCCCGTACTCGCTGGGATCTCATCTCCTGCTTGTGGTTTAAAACCTTTCCTATGGAAAGAAACCACTTTTTTAATCATAAGCTTTGATGCGGAAATGGAATTTTTTAGAAACTGCGAGAATCGGGTGCTGTGTGACTGCGCAGAATCCCTCCCGTCAGCACTTTACGCTCCTGCTCGCGGCCAAGGTCAGGCGACGGATCGTGCTGGTGATAGAGGGTAACGCGGTCATGCATGGGTTGCTAATTTTTGGAGCCCGGCAATACAATTAAATATCCTTAACCTTAAAATTACCCTGAACGTGATTGAATCCTTGATTCACAAGCCCCTTCTGGTTCTTGCAGGGCCTCGGTGTGGTCGTTATGAGGATGGATCACCCTTGGGCTGGTGGGAATGGACCATTGCAGTGGTTTAAAGGCCCAGTAATTGAGGACTTCCCCCCCCCCCCAGTTCTGTGCACAGTGTGTCCAGCAGAAGGTGACATTTTGACCCTGTGTCTGTCTTTGCTGTGTCTGTCACCACCTGTATTTGACAAGGGCCAGAAGCAGTGAAGTGATGGCCTGGACGGGCTGAGGCCTGTTGGGTGGCGCCTTTGTTCCCGCCTCCCTGAGAGGTGCCCCTGCCGGGCGTCCCCTGCCTTTTCCTGTCTCCTGCTCCCTCTCCCTTCGGGCTCACCGGCCTCCCACGGCCCGTTTCTCCTCCTGCGCCCTGGGCCCCTCGAGTCGTGCTCACCGTGGCACCTGCTTCTGCTCCCCGAGGGGTCCCTTCCTCTGGGGCAGAACAGAGGGCGCGGCCCACGGGGGGCTCTTGCTCTCGCGCCTCTGCCCTGCCTGGCAGGTTAGAGCTTCGCGTGGGGAACAAAGGGAGCTCCCTGAAGAAACCACCTGGCGCGTTTGGCCTGCTCACGAAGATTCCGGGCAGGGTCCGCCCGTGCGCCTGGCTGAGGCCTGGCAGGCAGACGGAAACCTGGCGCCCTGCACAGAAGGTTCTTGCGGGCCCAGTATGGAGGCAGAACTGCACAGAGCATCTGAGAGCCCTTTATGCAACGCGGCGGCGTCTCCTTGTGTGTGGAATTTAAAGAGTTATAGGTGCCCTGAGCTCCTGACAGGTAAAAGACAGTAAAACGAATAGTGGGAGACGCAGGCCCCCCTCCGAACTGATCTACAAGGCCATGAAAGCATCACTTTGAATAATATGTGGTAGATGTGCTAGAAAAATGTAATATTGGTGCGTGGACCTCGCAGCCCCTCTGATCAGGGTTATAGTATATCTTGTTGAATGATGAATATGCTACTGTGTGTTTCAACTGTTCATGTCATATGGCTGAAAGAAAAATATATTGAAAACGAATGTAAAATATTGAAATTTAGAAGTTGTTACACGCAACTATAATTTCTTGTCTTGCATGTGGTAGACGCGTTCCCAATTACAGCGTGTGATGTGCGCCTGTGTCAGATGCCACGTGCACATGCCCCATAAATTCCTACCTGATGAGCCTGTGTCCTCTGTCACAGCCCCGACGACACCTCGGCACCGCGTGGGGGAGGGAGCGCAGCGCGCCTGGCTTCCCGTGGACCTGGGGTGCTAGTGTGAGACCCTAAAGTGTTGAGGTGACTTGAAGTGCCTCGTCTTAGGGTGCAGAGCATTGGCGTGTCCCCATCCAGAAGACCCCAGGTCCCCAGAACGCTGGCTGCTCGGCTGCTAGGATTGGGGCTCAGGCGTATGGAGTTTGGCAGGAGGGCTCTGACCTTTGCCCCAGGTGGGCTGGACCGAGGGCTGGGGTCTGTGGCAGATGACACTTGGCAGACTCTCTCGGGGCCCAGCTCTGCTCCCTGTCCAGCTGCCTCTGCTGTCGGACCGCTTGTTAGGCCACTCCTCCAGGGCCAGGTGAGGGGTGAGAACACGGGCCCGCGGGCCCTGCTTTGCGCTGCCTGCCCTCAGAGGTGTGGGGTGAGCTCGGGAGCCCCTGCCTGGTGCTGGGAGTGGAGGGAAGGGAAAGGCCTGGTGGCTGAAGGGAACAGCAAGGATGTGGCTTGCACTCTTTACCCCCAAATCTAAAAGGTAAACGCGCTCACAGCTGTTCCTCTGGGGCTTGGGTTACCGGCCAACTGCCTTTCTGATAGGCCTGAGCCGTGGGAGCCTGGCTCTGGGGTGGGGGACCCTCTCCTCCTGCTTCCTGCTCCCCTGCCCTGGGAGATCCGCCACCCTCCCCTCCAGGAGTTGTCTCCCCCACTCCCCCTCCCCCCGCCCCCACCTGGCCCTCCCGCTTCTTTGTCCCTGGATGGCCACTGCCTGGAGCAGCCCCCTCTGTGCCCCTTGCTTAGGGACTGGGGCAGATGTCACAACGGCCACAGCCATCATCCCTTTCCTGTTCTCATACGCCTTTGTAGGGTGACATTGTCTCAGCTCTGAATTGGTGCCCCACCTCTGAGGGCCACCGGAGGACTGGTGGGACTCGCGTAGGGTCACACCCAGGACCACAATGTACCGCAGGGAAAGGGCACAGAGCCAAATAAGACACAATAAGAAAGAAAGAGAGGGAAAAGCACACGGCGCAGCTTCTGGGCGTCCCTCCCTTCCGAGCCACATGGGACAGTGACTTCCTCTAGCCGCAGGTCGTGGCGGCACCAGGGAATCTTTCCAGAGACTGGCCGCCTGAGGAGGTTGAGGGGCTGTCACGCAGGCACCCTCTGTGGAGCATACACCCACAGTCCTGACTCCCAGGAGGCTAGTGGTGTCCTCATGGTGGTGAATGCCACGTGGGAAAGCTGGTGGCTTGTTCAGAGCGTTCATGCGCAGTGAGGCCCTGTATCTAGGGCACGGCGGGCACCTTCCCCAAATCCAGGGCCCTGCAAGCAGATGCCCTTAGGCGATCAGCACGACCCCTGCCGGGTCTGCCGTGACCCAGAGGTGGATCTGGTCATCCCCAGGAGGCTGGGCTGGCCTGTGAGCACGGCTCTTCAAGCCCGGGCCTCGGGGTCTGTGCAGCTTCTGCTCACGCCTCGTTGGAGTCCTGAGGTGCCGTGGAGCCGAGCTGGCCGCTTGAGGGGTGAAGCTCGGCAGCCCCTCGGGCCAGGCGTGAAGGGTCCTCCTGGTTGGGTCACCCACCCTGGGGGATCTGCCGGCTTCCTGCCTCCCGTGAGCCACCGCAGGCAATACTGTCAGAATCGCCCAGCTCACGTCACCAACTGGCAGAAGCAGGAGCTAATGATTGTTTTAAGTCACTCTGTTTGGGGGCATTTGTTACAGGGCAGCTGCTGACTTGTGTGGTCAGCGTGGTCCCTGCCCCAGCTTCTCACCCAGGAGCTGTGGCCTGTCCTGCTCGGTTCTCGGTCTCTAAATGCTCTTGCGCCTGCCTCCCTCTGTCCAGTGGTCCCTGTCCTGGCACGCCCCTGTCCTCTCACCTCGCTTTGGCCCTGCTCACTCGCCCTCGTGGCCACCACCTGTCCCCTTTGCTGGTGGTGCTGTCCTCGCCTCTGGGTAGTCCCTCGCCCATTCGCGTGCCCCCCTGGCTTTGGCTTTGCTGCAGTTCCCCTCAGAAACGCGCTCTCGTCTCCGCGCTGCCTCTTGGAACACCGGGCACCTTGAGGGCCACCAAGAAGCCTCCCTGGTAGTGGGCAGTCCAGGTGTCGGGGCTCCCCGGGGTCCTCCGCTCGCACCTGGACGGCCTGCGACGGCCACCCGCGGCCTGCCCCCAGGTTTCAGAGGAGCCGGCGGGGCTGCTCTTGGCCGGCGGTGAGTCTGCAGGGGCGAGGGCCACCCTCTCTCCCCCTGGGAGCCCCGGATCCCTCACAGGCCCATGTGCACACAGCAGGAACGGCATCGTGCCTGTGACGCGATTCTGTCCTCCTGCTGACCCTGCCCTCTGGCCTCAGTCCGAGACGGCGTGCCTGCCATGTGGCCCTGGGCACGACGGCGCTGGGGCCGTACCTCCGCGTGCCCGGCGTCTCTGAGATGATCACAGATCGAGGACATAGGCGTGAAAAATCCACGGATGTTTCTTCTGTATTATCTCTTGCTCTTGTGCAACAGGCCGCTTAGGCAGAGATTGGCCAAGTCGTGTTCAGGTGGTGGCTCTCCTTCCAGTGCCCAGCGCCGTTCTGCACGCCCTTGCGGGGTTGGGTGACTCGGGAACTCGGGGCCTGGATGCCCAACACCAGCACCGACTCCCCTGCCCGTCTGTGGCGGAGCTCTCGCGTTTCAGGGCGGCTGGATGGGGCGACGAGTTGATTAATCCATCATCGTTGGTGATCGATACCAGGGAAGTGCCATCTCCGTGTGCCTGGCGGGCACGTGTAACTGTTATAAATGAGGCTGGTGGATTTTGCTGCGTCCTGTGTCAGGAACCATCGGCTCATTGCGGCACTACTTTGCTTTTGGATGCTTTCGTTTTAGAGACCTGGCAAAAGGATAAGCAGAACTGCTTAGTTTTTCTTTTTCATCAAAAACAATGCCTTTCTTCTGGCTTCAGCCTCCTCTAACCCATGGCCCCCACTGACACCCTCTGCTCTTCATCCAGCCTGTGTGTGTACGTGTGTGTGTACGTGTGTGTGTGTGTGTGTTTAGTATGCACGTTTCACGGCCACCTGCCGGATGGACGTTGCTGTCTCCAGGAGAGTGACTGCCTCCAGCTACCCCCCCGCCCCCACCCCACTGACCCCCTGTCCCCAGCGTGGGCCTGGAGGAGGGCTCGCTGGGTAGCTAATGGCTTTGTTCACCCAGGTTGCCTGCCTGCCGGCGAGCAGTGATCGCTTGCTCGGCAGGTGCCACTGAGGGCCCTCAAACCGTGGGAGCTCTCCAAGAAAGCAACGTCTCCCTAAGAAGGTTCTGAAACCGTGGGGAGAGTGCGGAGTTTGGGGTGTCTTGCTAGTGGGTTGGAACTCCTGTTTCTGGTCCAAAGGCAGAAAGTGGCAGCCTTATTCAAGGGAAAAAAATCTCCCGGAGTGCAGATGCAGTGTCTTAGTAGTAATAAAAGCACTAGTGCAGATTTACTGGGGCCGGAGTTTTAACTGTAAGACTGTGGAGTGTGGGTTATTTGGTGTTCAAGAGCTACATTTATCACAAAAACGATGAGATACAAATCACTTCCATCTCACAAAATGTTCTTGGTCAAAATTGGCTTGAGGCAAGTGATATCTTCGAGTAAACAGTATATGAAGACCATATCTTAAAATGATAGATCACCTAATTTTGTTCTGACAGAGGTTTTTGCCGCAACAAACATCTGTCATTGAAATACCAATTCAGAGATATGGAAGCCAAATTGTAGAGGTTTTCTCGGATTTGTCGCTCCTAACTTAAGAGTGCTCCTGTTCCACATTGTGGCTTTTCTAAGATATTAAGCAGTGTCGCACTCGCACAAAACAAATGATTCAGAGAAACAGACGGCTGCTTTAAATGCAAACTGACCCTTTAAAAGTACAGACGTCAGGAGTGGGCTGTGAAGCACTGGCTGCTGTTCTGTAGGCATCACCTCAAGCCTGCTTCCTTGTAGGATTTGAACCCCACACGTGAAACTTGGCTTTGTGTTCTCGGGGTGTCTTGCATTCACTTAGTTTTTTTTTTTTTCCTTAAGAACTATGATTATAATGTTATTTCCACCATTTGAAGTACGTGTAGGTGCTGTGCTGACAAGGGGCACGGTTACGCATCTGGACAATGGCGATGTCAGGGCCCCGGGGCTCCTTTCTTATGGCATTCCCCCCTTGTTCAGAGGATCCCGCACAGGACAGCTGTCCTGGAACGTGAGAGGCAGGGAAGAATCAGTCATTTCCAAAGAATTCACCAAAGAACTTCCGCTGTGCTCCTCAGTTAAAAAAAAAATTGATTGTGATCCAAAACTTGATTATATGATCATTAAAAAAAAAAAAAAAGCTATAGAATTTTTGAGACGCTTGGGAGGAGGCATTTGCCACTGGTGACCCGTTCTTACAGACTTTAAAAAAAGTGAGGTCAGTTTTAAGGTCTCCTGTGATCGCGAGACCCCTGGGGTGTGATTTCCTGGAGCGAGCCTTGGGCACTCCCCTGGGGCCCGGAGGGGTGATAAGCTGGCCCCTGGCTCCCCCCCGCCCCATCTCCTCCCTCCGCCTCCTGACCGAAGCCACCAGCGGTGCCATCCCATTCCCGCCCTGCAGGGAGCGCCCCTCCCTTCTCGAGCCGCATCAGCCCCATCCAGTCCTCCTCAGTTCTGGTGATCAGAGTAGATTCCTGGCATCCAGGTTTTCAATAGGGTCTATGATTTCTTGCATTAAAAAAATGTCATCAGCATGCTATGGTCATTTTTCACTTGTGGCTTTGTACTGCGTCCTTGTAGAGTGAGACAGGCCTTGGTGAGGTCTTCTGGCCCCGTCAGCTTTGAGAGGTGGACGCATGGGGCGTCCGAGTCGGGCTGCCGGGCCCTGCTCCAGCTCTGCCACGTTACCCTCTGCTTGCTTGGTGGGGTTCAGGCGTGGCGCGGTCTCCCAATACCTGGCCCCAGCCCGAGCGGTCCTCACGGTGCTGGTGGTGGTGATGGCTGGTGTCCTCAGCCGGGTTGGCGGCAGAGCACGGGTGACTGAAGCAGAGCCAGCACCGCTTGGCCCTCGTCAGCAGCCTGACGGGAAGCTTCACGGGCTCACCGTGAGCTCGTAGCAGTGACAGTCTCGCTGGGCCAGCCGCCTTGACAGTCCGTCTGTCACAGCTGTCTGGTGGGACAGCGAACGAGCCTCCTTGTGCTCGTCACCCAGGCCGGGCTTGGGCGGAAGTTTTGCGCCACCCCTGCGTCACTGCGGCCTCTGCCAGTGAGAAGCACCGTTCTGGGCTGAGAGCTGAACACGTTGGGATGCAGACCCGTCGAGGAGGAGCTGCCGTGCTTACCGGCCCCTCGTGCACTGGTGCGGGGGGCGGGGTGCAGACTGAACATGGTCGGAAGTGGTTCTCAGGTTGAGCCTGAAGGTGGGTTCTGTCCTGGGCGGCGCCACGGTACCAGCCAAGCGCCCCGCGAGACCTGTCCTTAACAGGGGCACCGAGGTCCTCAGAGGCGTTAGGACCGGGGTGGCGTGCGTGCAGGTTGCACGTCACTTCTCACTTAAAGGCAGCAGAACGCGCAGAGCCACTCGCGTCTCCTCCTTCCGATTGTACCAGGACGTGTCTTCCCGCCCTCGGCTGCCTCCGTGGGGCTCCCTCCCGGGGAGCATGGGCGCACCTTGAGCTTCTTCCAAGGGGTGGGGGGGGCACTTCCCGTTCTCTTTACCAAGCCGTTTTCGTCCCCCAGGGCCGCACCACCCTCCACGTGCCCACACATACTGGCCACCGCTGCTGCCCACACGTTCTGGGCGTCCTTTGAATGTTGTCATCGGGTCTGATGGTCATTAACTCGTAATCAAACCTGAGTCCAAAGAGTACAAGAATCCAAGGCCTTGAGTAGGAATAAAGGTCCAGCATATTCCTTCATATTCTCTGTGTGTGTGTGTGTTTGTGTGTGTGTTAGGGCCCCACCATAGCGCATGGAGGTTCCCAGGCTAGGGGTCCAATCAGAGCTGTGGCTGCCAGCCTGCACCACAGCCACAGCGACACAGGATCCGAGCCGCATCTACGACCTACACCACAGCTCACGGCAACCCCAGATCCTTAACCCACTGAGCAAGGCCAGGGATCCAACCTGCAACCTCATGGTTCCTCGTGGGATTCGATTCCACTTTACCATGACGAGAACTCCTATTCTTGCATAGTCTAACTAAGATTTTTGTTTAGGAAATAAGACTGTCAAACACCCTTGTTTCCATGGCTTTTCTTGGTGCAGTCTTTGCGCCTGTGCCTTCAGCCAGGTAGGTAGAGTGAGCACCTGCTGGCTTCCTGAGGTGCGTTTGAAGTTACCAAATGTTCGGACGGAGCCAGAGCCCAGCATCCGTGCCCGCTCCCAGGTACCTCCGGTTCTGGGGCACCAGGGCAGGGACCCGTGGAGTCTATTTTCAGACCAAGTTATTTCGTGAAATAGTGTAGTGAACTGATCAGAAGTGGTGAAGCTGATGAAGTGAAGTAAAAATAGTGAAGTGAAAATTATTTTAGTGCTACATAATGAGTTCTGTTTTTCACATCTGGCAGATATTACCCACGAAATCTAATCTGCAATGCCGAAGATTATGCCATTTTTTATGATTTGTTTAATTTTGACTGAAAAAAATTGACTATTCATCGATTCTTGACCTGCGAGCATTGAGGGAAAAATTTAGTTAATAAGAATTTTCATGAGGTGTAAATTTAAATGTATGAGGACTCTGCCTATCCTGTAATACTATAGACATTAATTTAAAAATTCTATAAGCGCCTGAGGGCCTCGGGTGTCTGAAGCCCAGAAAGTGGAGGCGGATGCGGTGAGCTGGCGGACAGGCTCTGCTCTTAGAACGCGGGAGTGTGTTGGTGTTTCTCCCCCTCCCTGGTTTGTGTGTGCGTGTAATTAGAATGCAGTTTTTGTTGTAGTCTGTTTGCCTGTGACATGGGATCTGTACCCCTAAGAGTAACCCGTCCGATGGAGACCGGGTCCCGCCATCGGCGTGTGCAGAGCGCTCTACAGAAAGTTTTCTTGTGGATCCCGGCATCCACGGCCCAAAGGGGGCTTTGGAGGAGTCATTAAAAAGGAAGGGTGCTAATATTGAAGCTGGCGAACGTACGCGAACGGCATAGTCTTTACACACCGCAACTGTCAACATGCCTCAGCCAGCGGCCCAGCCTTCTTCCTTCTTAAATGATACAGGCAATCCGTCCTGTAATAAACACCCCTTCGTCTAATGAGAGGCCCTAAGGCAGCTTCAAATGTATGAATTCATTATAATTGAACAACATAATCTCAGGGCAAAGATGCCTGCTACCCAGTCTCTGAACTTCACCCAGCTTGGGTGTTTGATGAAAAATGTTACACATTTTGTTTACAACGTATCGCTGCTGTTTGAAGTATTGTATGTTCCCTGTACTACATAAGATGGGGCCGCATAATGGAGGAAAAATCAAGGAGGCAATCTTTCATTTTGTTCTTGTATGAAAAATTCAAAAGACTGAAAACTCACCCAGAGAAATTTTGCAAGCATATTATTTTCCAATGTTTCGATCAATTTGTCTGTCAAGCATGCTGAGAGGTGGAAGGGGCCAGCAAAAGCAATTTAGCTTGTGAGGTCCAAAATAGAAATGTTTTAGGGAACCTTGTCACATGTTATTTCTTTGTGTTAGAACCGCCGTGTGTTTTATTTGCTGGTCATATTATGAAGAGAAATTGATATCAATCACCTAAGTAAGCTATGAATATCTGATATAAATATTACTCGTACATGCATGCATCAGAACAAAATATAAATTAACCTCTTAATGCATGTAAAAACCTTGTGTGACAACAGGCTCCTGTTTGGGATTTTTCCATTTAACGATTCATGGTGCATTTTAATTGATTGTACCCACGCGACACTCTGGAAACATCTTGCTATGAACATCACTGACCCTGCCAGGGCTTTAATTAAGCTATAATCTTCCTACAGTAAGTACGCCTGGGATTGATAAATGTATCCAAACCGAGCTTCCAATCTAAGTGTTGTATTTTTTTTTTTTTTTGACATTGGTGCAGATACGGGAGTTTTCAATAAAGGATATTCATTTAGCTTCCAGTGGAGTTTTTAGTTGGGATTTGTTGAGGTCAACTTACTTAGGACGGTGTTAATCCTGAGGTGAACACACAGTTGCAGGGGAGACTTTGTCATGGGGAGCCTATAATGACGTAATGCGGGCGCTCCTAACAATTCTCCTTCAGATCTTAGATTAGCACATTAAGGTTGTTTTTCAGAAAATGTGTAATTCCAGGAAATTAATTTAAATCACTTGGCTTACAAAAGACCCCAGTTTAAATTTAATTGGCATATCCGTCAAATTCTTCCTCCTGTAATCGCCTTGCTTAGAAGTACTGGAGGTGTCTTCTGGGCAGTTGGCTGCTATTCACATGACATTATTCTCTGAAAGCTTGATGCTTCTTTCCTGCATTTTAAATGTGTCAGAATTTAAAATGCGGTGTAAGAGTTGAGCCTGCTGGATGTTCTGGATGCTGATTAATGAAAATAAACGGTGACAAAGTAAATCTTTCCACTTGCCAGGGGTATTGATATTGTCCGAATACAGTTTTTTCCACGTGAAAATGTTTTGAATCGCGGTTTTCAATTATGACAGTCGGGTTTGGCGACTGTGCCATCGAAGAGTCATTGGTGGCATGATTGAGAGAACTGGTTTCTTCAGTGCCTGCTCAGGATCTTGCTGTAGAAGGGTGTGTGCGTGATGCTCCAGCATTTCTCTGTCTCAATCCCCCCGTTAATGTGTGTTGAGAGTCTCTTAAGTGTTGCTTGGTCCTTGCTCGGGTAGGGGAAATTTGAAGCACCATTTATTGGGAGCATCTTTATACAGACATCTTCGTGTACTCGTGCAAGTCTGTATAAAATAAGTGCTGAGAAGTAGCATTTTAGAAACTTGGATTTTTTTCAAATTGCCTCATTATTTTAGTTTTTATATTGGAATTGAGGTCGAACAGCTTCTCCTCCTATGTTTATGGTCATTTGTATTTCCTTAGTGAAATGTTTGCTTATTTTCTGTTGGGTTGTCTTTGTCTTACGGATTTTTCAAAACATTTTGCATGTTAAAGAATATTTTGCATGTCATTTATATTTTGATGGAGTTTTCCATGGAGTTTATTTTTTTGAAGAAAAATAATTTTTATACAATCATGCTTTAACTTATTTTGGAAAATTTTTAGATTTACAGAAAAGCTGTAAAGATAGTACATAGTTAGGGTTCTGATACACCTGATTCTCCCAGTTTCTCCTAAGGACAGCTTCCATAACCATGGCACATTTGTCAAAATTGCTAACCAGAAATTAACATTGGTACAATTGTAGTTAGACTTTTAAATCTTTTCCCAGTGGCTTCTGAGTATCATGGAATTCTTATAAAGGAGTTATACACACACGCGCGCACACACACACACACACACATACATACATGTACATATATACATTGGTAGTCATCCATGCTTATTTTCTGTCACTTTTCTTGGTTTTATTTTTGCATTTTCATCTTTGATTTGCTTGAAACTATTTTAAAAGTTTGGTTGGAACCCATCTTTATTTCATCCAAATTCTTCCACAGATTTTTTGAATTATTCTATTTTTTTGGCTACACACATTTTAAGTGGGTAAGAGGAAAAAAATTCCTGCTGACGGTTTTTGTAGTTTATTATCTAATCCTTGAACATATTATTTTTTGCAGTCTCTGATAAATGCATATTTTTAAGAGTATAAAATACAGTGTTGAAAGAATTCTGCTAAGACCATCAGATTGAGATCATTTTTCTTGGATCCCTAAATAAGTGATTTTGCAATTTTGATAGCTAATTTTTTATATCATTAACAATTCTAAGTCATTTTGAAGGAGGCAAACAATCCTAACCTAACATTGTACTTAGTTCTGCAGCAGCATACCAAGAGCAAAATATCACGTGGCCCCAACTAAGTAAAGCATTCCCTGAAGTCCAGGGGTTGATTGAATTTCTAGTTGTTAATCTCTCTCCCCCATGATACTTATTTATTTGCACCTATTATAGTCACTTAAAGAATTAATGTGCTAAATTTTCAGCAAATACTTTGAAAGCTACCTGTAGCTTTTCGATCTTTTTGGAACAATATCGCTTTAAAAGAGCTTTAAGAGTAAGTAAATACCAACTTGGGTACGTGTGTGTGTTTCCTCATGTAAAATGACAGTGCCTTTCGGAGAGAGCCACTACCTGGCCTGTGCTGGGTAGCTTTTTCCACTTCGGGTCGCTTATTCATCGCTTTCTTTTTCCAGTGTATTGAAGGATAGCTGACAAAGCTGTGGGGTACGTGAAGTGTACGGTGTGATGACTTTAGATAGACGTGCACATTGTAGGCGGATTCGCTCCGTCTGCTTTGTTAACTCACCCGTCAGCAGAGTTACAGCCACACCCCCACGAGCTCCTCAGACAGTGTTTGTAAAACAGCTGAAAGTTTGTGCCCTTTTACCCACGACCTCTTATTTCCCCCAGACCCTGGCAGTGACGCTTCTGCTGGTCCTGTGAGGTTGACAGGTTTTTGTAATCACACATTCAAGTGTAATCAGGCAGTATTTGTCTTTCTCTGTCTGGCTTCTTAGCACCACGCCCTCCAGCTTCAGCTGTGGTGTTGCAAACGGCAGCATTTCCTTCTTTTCTCAGACCTAACAATATTCCATGGCATGTACATATATTTATATACCTTATATATTATACCATATGTCATACATTTTACGTATGCATATATGTATTTTTATACGTGTTACGTGTGTGTGTGTGTATAAAAACACACTCTACGTTTTCTTTATCCATTCATCCCTTATTGGAGATTTCGGTTGCTTCCATGTCTTGGCTGTTGTGGGTAATGTAGTGACAAACGTGGCAGTACAGATGGGACCCCAGGATGATTTCATTTCCTTAGGATGTATACCCAGAAGTGAGATGCCTGGATCTCACGGTAGTTCTGTTTTTCCTGACTGCTGTTTCCCATGGTGGTTGTACCAGTTTACAATCCCACCAACAGTCCACAAGGGTTCCCTTTCCTCCGCATCCTAACCAGAATTTGTTACTGCTTGTCTGTTTGGTATTAGACACCCTAACAGGCACCTAACATTGTGGGATTTGTTCATTTTTTCCAAGTGATCAAAAGTTATTGAAGAATAGTTAATTTACAGTGTATTAGTTTCAGGTAGACAGCAAATTGATTCTGCTGTGCATATATACTTTTTCAGATTCTTTTCCATTATCGGTTATCACTAGATACTGAGTGTAGCTCCCCATGCAATACTGTAGGTCCTTGTTGTTTACCTATTTTGTTTAGTAGTGTGTGTTACTCTTAAGCTCCCAATTTGTCTCTTATTGTGGCTTCGATTTGTGTTTCCCTAATAATTATTGATACTGAGCAAAAATAGTTTTTGGCCATTTGTATGTCTTCTTTAAAAAATTATTTAGCTTCTCTGCCTATTTGTAAGCTGAATTTTTTTTTTTTTTTGGCTATTGTGTGAGTGCCTTGTATATTTTGGATATTAACCTTGTATTGGATATGTGAATTGTAAATATTTTCTCCCGTTCAGAAGTTTGCTTTTTCATTTTACTTTTTCCTTTGCTATACAGCTTTTTAGTTTGATGTGGCTGCACTACCTGAGTTTTTTGTTTTCCATGTCAAATCTAAAAAATCATTGCCAAGACTAACTTTAAGGAGCTTATGCCCTATGTTGTCTTCTTGGAGTTTTATGGTTTCAGGTTTGCTGTCCAATCATCTTGAGTTGATTTTTTTATATGATGTGAGGTAGAGGTCTAGTTTCATTCTTTTGTATGAACAGTTTTTCTTAACATCTTTTATTGAACGTACTATCTTTTCTCCAGTGTGTATTCTCGGCTCCTTTGTTGAAAAGCAATTGACCACATATGTGTGGGTTTATTTCAGATTCTCTGGTCTATTTTTATGTTGATACCATACTGTTTTGATGACTGTTTCTTTGTAATACAGTTTGAAACACAGATGTGTGAAGCCTCTAGCTTTGGTCTTAAGATTGGCTTGGTTTTTGGGGATCTTGTGCGATTCTATGCAAAAATTACATTTGTCTTTATTTCTTTGAAAACTGCCATTGGAATTTTTATAGGATTTGTATTGAATCTGTCAATTGCTTCAGGTAGTATGGACATTTTAACAATATTAAACATTCTAATTCATGAACACTGGTAAGTTTCCATTTGCGTTCAGTTTTGTTTATCAGTGTCTTGTAATTTTCAGTGTTCAGGTCTTTTGCCCCCTTGGTTATGTTTATTCCTCAGTGTTTTTATTTATTTATTCTTTCACAGCAGGATGCCTTTTTTTTTTAATTCTTATTTCCCTCATACAATTTTTTTTCTACTGTACAGCATGGTGACCCAGTTGCACATACATGTGTACATTCTGTTTTCTCATATTATCATGCTCCATCATAAGTGACTAGACATAGTTCCCAGTCCTACACAGCTGAATCTCATTGCTAATCCATCTCAAAGGCAGTAGTTTGCATCTATTAACCCCAAGCTCCCCATCCAGCCCACTCCCTCCCCCTCCCCCTGGCAACCACAATTCTAATCTCCAAGTCCATGATTTTCTTTTCTGTGGAAAGGTTTATTTGTGCTGTATATTAGATTCCAGATATAAGTGATATCATAGGGTATTTGTCTTTCTCTTTCTGACTTACTCCACTCAGTATGAGAGTCTCTAGTTCCATCCATGTTACTGCAAATGGCATTATTTCGTTCTTTTTTATGGCTGAGTAGTATTCCATTGTGTATATATACCACATCTTCCTAATCCAATCGTCTGTTGATGGACATTTGGGTTGTTTCCATGTCTTGGCTATTGTGAATAGAGCTGCAATGAACATGTGGGTGCATGTGTCTTTTTTAAGAAAAGTTTTGTCCAGATATATGCCCAAGAGTGGGATTGCTGGGTCCTATGGAAGTTCTATGTATAGATTTCTAAGGTACCTCCATACTGTTCTCCATAGTGGCTGTACCAACTTACATTCCCACCAACAGAGGGTTCCCTTTTCTCCACCTGCCCTCCAGCACTTGTTACTTGTGGACTAATTGTAATGATGGCCATTCTGACTGGTGTGAAGTGGTGTATCATGGTAGTTTTGATTTGCATTTCTCTAATAATCAGGGATGTTGAGCATTTTTTCATGTGCTTGTTGGCCGTCTGTATATCTTCCCTGGAGAAACGTCTATTCATGTCTTTTGCCCATTTTTCCACTGGGTTGTTGGTTTTTTTGCTGTTGAGTTGTATAAGTTTCTTGTATATTTTAGAGATTAGGCCCTTGTCAGTTGCATCATTTGAGACTATTTTCTCCCATTCTGTAAGTTGTCTTTTTGTTTTCTTTTTGGTTTTCTTTGCTGTGCAAAAGCTTGTCAATTTGATTAGATTCCATTGGGTTTATTTTTGCTCTTATTTCTGTTGCTTTGGGAGACTGACCTGAGAAAATATTCATAAGGTTGATGTCAGAGAATGTTTTGCCTCTGTTCTCTTCCAGGAGTTTGATGGTGTCTTGTCTTGTATTTAAGTCTTTCAGCCACTTTGAGTTTATTTTCGTTCATAGTGTGAGGGTGTGTTCTAGTTTCATTGATTTGCATGCAGCTGTCCAGGTTTCCCAGCAGTACTTGCTGAAAAGACTGTCTTTGTCCCGTTTTATATTCTTGCCTCCTTTGTCAAAGATTAATTGACTGTAGGCATTTGGGTTTATTTCTGGTTCTCTATTCTGTTCCATTGGTCTGTCTGTCTGTTTTGGTATCAGTACCACACTTTCTTGATGACTGCAGCTTTGTAATATTGCCTGAAGTCTGGTAGAGTTATGTATCCTGCTTGGTTTTTGTTCCTCAGAATTGCTTTGGTCTTTTGTGGTTCCATATAAATTTTTGGATTGTTTGTTCTAGTTCTGTGAAACATGTCCTGGGTAATTTGATAGGGATTGCATTGAATCTGTAGATTGCTTTGGGTAGTATGGCCATTTTTACAATGTTAATTTTTCCAACCCAGGAGCATGGAGTATCTTTCCATTTCTTTACATCTTCTTTAACTTCCTTGATTAATATCTTATAGTTCTTGGCATATAAGTCCTTTACCTCCTTGGTCAGGTGTATTCCCAGGTATTTGATTTTTTTTGGGGGGGGGGCAATTTTAAAAGGTATTGTGTTTTTGTATTCCATTTCTAATAATTCATTGTTAGCATATAGAAATGTGACTGATTTCTGAATGTTAATCTTACATCCTGCTACTTTGCTGAATTTGTTGATCAGTTCAAGTAGTTTTTGTGTGGAGTCCTTAGGGTTTTCTGTATATCGTATCATGTCATCTGCATACAGTGACAGTGTTACCTCTTCTCTTCCTATTTGGATGCTTGTTATTTCTTTTGTTTGTCTGATTGCCGTGGCTAGGACCTTCAGTACTATGTTGAATAAAAGTGGTGAGAGTGGGCATCCTTGTCTTGTTCCAGATTTTAGTGGGAAGGCTTTCAGCTTTTCTCCATTAAGTATTATATTTGCTGAGGGTTTGTTGTAAATGGCTTTGATTATGTTAAGGTATGTTCTCTCTGTACCCACTGTGGTAAGAGTTTTGCTCATGAATGGATATTGGACTTTGTCAAATGCTTTCTGTGCATCTGTTGAGATGATCATGTGGTTTTTGACTTTTCTTTTGTTCATGTGTATGACATTGATTGATTTGCATGTGTTGAACCATCCTTGTGAACCTGGGATGAATCCCACCTGGTTGTGGTGTATGATCTTTTTAATATGTTGTTGGATTCGGTTGGCTAAAATTTTGCTGAGAATTTTTGCATCTATATTCATCAAAGATATTGGCCTATAGTTTTCTTTTTTGGTGGTATCTTTGTCTGATTTTGGAATTAGGGTATATTCTATGATGCCCCCATCTCCCAAAGACATTCTATTTCTTGATATTTTATTCTTCAATGGGATTGTTTTCTTATTTTCTCTTTCTCATAGTTCATTGTTGGTGTTTAGAAATGCAACTTATTTTTGAATATTGATTTTGTATCCTGAAGCTTTACTGAAATCATTTATTCTAACAGCTATTTGCTGAAATCAGAGTTTTCTGCGTATAATATGATGTCATCTTCAAAGAGGATTTTACACCTTCCCTTCCAGCTGAGTGCCCTTTATTTCTTGCTAGTTGCTCTTTCTAGGACTTCTAGTACTTTGTTGAAAAAAGTCAAGAGTGGGCCTCCTTTATCTTGTTTCTCACCTTAGGAGAATAGCTTTCACCTTTCCCAGTGTTAGCTATGGGCTTACATATATAGACTTCATTACATGGAGGTATATTGCCCCTGTAACCAGTTTGTTGAGAGTTTTTATTATATCATAAAAGAATGTTGAATTTTGTCAAATGCTTTTTCTGCATCTGTTGAATCGATTATAGTATTTCTGTCCTTTTTATTAGTGTGGTCCTCATTGATTTGTCTCTGTTGAAACACTCGTGTATCCCTGGAATGACCCCCACCTGATCAGGTTGAATGATTCTTTCAATGTGTTGTTGGATTCAGTTTGCTAATATTTTGTTGAGAATTTTTGCTTCTGTATTCATCGGGGATATTGGCCTGCAATTTTCCTTTCTTGCAGAGTCCTTCTCTGTCTTTGGTGTCAAGGCAGCACTTACCCTATAAAATAAGGAAATATTCCCTCCTTTTCAATTTTTTGGAAGAATTTGAGAAGGACCGGTATGAGTTCTTTGAAAATCCACTAGTAAAGCCGTCTTGTCTTGGACTTTCTGCTGTTGGTAGGTTTTTAATTAACCGATTCAGTCTTCTTTCTAATAACTGGTTTGTTCAGATTTTCTGTTTCTTCATAACTCATTCCTGATGGGTTTTATGTTTCCAGAAATTGGAATCTGTTGCCCAGTTTGTTGATACATAATTGTTCATTGTAGTCTCTTTTGTATTTCTCTGGTGTCAGTTCTGTCTCTTCATTATGCTTTTGAGTCCTCTTCTTTTTGGTAAGTCTAGCTAAAGGTTTGTCTACATTGTTTCTCTTTAAAAGAAAAAAACAGTTCTTAGTTTCATCTTTTTATTGTCTTTTTTGTCTCTAGTTAACTTATTTCTGAGCTGATCTTTATTTTCTTCCTTCTAACTTTCTTTCTAGTTTCTTGAGGTAGGTTGCTCCTTGAGGTCTTTGTCTTAACGTAAGTGGTGACGGCCATAACCGGCCCTCTTAGCGTGGCTTCTGCTGCCTCCTGTGCGCTGTGTCACCTGTGCCACGTGTCCATTTCATTTATCCCAAGATCTTTTCTTTTCTTTTTTGATTTCTTCTTTGACCCATTCGTTCAGGAATTTGTTAACTGCCCACTTTTCTTCTCACAATCGATTCCTGGTTTCATACCATTGTCGTCAGATGTGGTTTCAATGTTCTTAAATTGAGTAAGACTTGGTTTTGCCCTCGCAGATGACCTTTCTTGGGGAATGTCTCGTGCGCACTTGAGAAGAACGGGTCCGCACGCTCCTTCTGTTGAGTGGAATGCTGTGTAAATGTCTCTTAGGACCATCTGGTCTAACAGGTAGTGTAAGTCCCGTACTTCTTTACTGACTTTCTGTCTCGGTGATCTATCCGTTGTTGAAAGTAGGGCATTGAAACCCCCATTGCGTTTGTACTGCTGTCTGTTTCCTCTTTGCTCCCTTCCTCTGTGATCTGATGTCTTTCTGTCGTGGTTTCCTTGGATGACATTATCGGCTTTGGTTTTGTGGTTCCATGAGGCTCACGTACAATGTCTTATGGCGAGCACAGTCTGTCATAACCTGATAATAAATGAGCTTCACTTTTAAGGTTACCTTCTAGATTACGACAAATTCTCATACTTCGGTGGACATTTTTTGAGAAATTTGAGAACTTTCCCAAAGATGTTAATGATTACATGGCATTTTGATGCATATATGACTGGGTCATTCTAACAATGTATGTGCATAAATCGTAATTTGAGATGAAAGAAGCATTAGAACGATTCTCTGTGATGACTCTCGGACCTGGATTCTGAGCCCAGCTCTGCTGCTCTTCACTCGCGTAACCCGCAGCAGGTTAGCCGCCTCTCTCCACCTCGATTCTGTATCTGGAAGAGGCCGACCACAGCAGGGAGTTGTGAGGGTGTGGGGACCTCCTGAGGGCTCCTCCAGCTCTTCTTGGTGAACACAAAGCTGCTGAGCTGTTACTGTAGACCCCTTTCAGAGAGCTAGGTTTTTCCTGTGAGATTTTCTACTTTAGAACTTCCAAAAAAATCTGCTGCCTTCATAGTTACTTCACAGCCAGTTTTTTCTATCATTTCTTTCCAATCTTTTATGATTAAGATTTTTATTTCCAGTAGATAATTGATCTGTTGAGGGGCAGGCTACGGACCTACGGATACACGGAGAGGGAAGAGCCCCAGCCTGTGAACGGGGGTCCTGGCCACCACCTGGCTGCTGCGTGACCTCAGGTGCTTCGTTGAGACGCTGCCCTCTGCCTCCCTCATTTTGAACTGGAAATAATAGACAAGCCTGCCACGCTGTCATGATCTTGCAGATTTTGCCTTTCATGTAACAGGAGCTTCCGTAAAGTTAGCAAGCGTTATCATGCAATTTAAAAACACTTCTCAGAGCTCCTGTTGTGGCTCAGTGGGTTAAGGGTGCAGCATTGCCACAAGCTGCGCTGTAGGTGCCAGATGTGGCTTGGATCCGGTGTTGCTATGGCTACGGCGTAGGCCTCAGTTGTAGCTCTGATTCAACCTGTAGCCTGGGATCCTCCATGTGCCACGGATGCGGCCCTAAGGAGACAAAAAATACTAATAATAAAGTACCACTGAATCTTCCCACAGTTTCAATCTTTAATATTTAAAGAATAGGAAAATACAGCTAGTCAGTTTTCTGTTAATTTATAGTGCATCTTGTGGGAGGCACTGTGCCTGCCTGTAAGTAAGGCCCCACCGGAACGGGAGAAGAGACGGCTCAGCAGGTGCTGATGGCCCCTGCGCAGGCGAGGGTGAGGTTCAGACCGGCTCGGGGCAGGGGAGGTTTCCTTTCAGCATTCATTTTAAACAGTTTCCTTTTAAACACGCGTGTTGGACATCAGTCCATTTACAAAGGACATTGAAGATCCTTCCGATGGCGACTGGTGACGGGCACTGGGTCCCGTTCCCAGCCATGCGCATCGATGGTCCTGCAGGCCTCTCGTTGACGACGTGCTCAGGACCACCCCCCGCAGCTTCCCTGGGCACGGGTTTTGTGAGTGAGCTGGTGACGGAGGGCTGTGCTGTTGGTGAGTTAGTTCAGACGTGACTTTTCCAGAGCTGTGATTCCCGCTAGCCCAGCTCAGAGTCTTGTCACGTTTCCGCTCCTGATGGGTAATTGGCAGGTGTTGCGAAGATGACATTATCGTCATGTAACCCTGGATGTGTTTTGCTAACCTTGACGTCTTAAAACATTTAATTGTGTGCTTGTTAAAAGCTCCCTGCAACCAAATGCACCATGTTTAGATTTTCACTTATAAAAGCATGTCACACATTATGTACAAATGATAAAGTCAATCTTTTATTTTTTGGTGGCGCTGAAAGGAAAAAAAAGTAGGGTGTAAGCTATGAGGTGGATGGTTAATGGAGATGGTTTATACTTCAGAAGAAAAAACGCACCCCTGTCGTTAGTGTTTCTGGTGTTCATATCCTCTTTGTGGTTCCCCTTGTCTGAGTAAAGCGCTTCGATTGTAATGCACCTGCGTGGTCTTGCCCCCCCCCCCCCCCCCGCCGTGAAAACAGGGTTGTTCCACGTGCCTGAGCCCCGCCGGGCCCTTAGGGCGGCTGCCGTAAGGGTCATATTGACCGCAAGGACTGTTGACTGAAAGGAGAATTATTTCTTTTTTAGAGCAAAGATATTTATGACTGAAAACAGTGCTAAAAACATGGGAATATTGATCACGGTTTTGAGAGCTGCTTGCCCTGAATCACTTGATGTTCCTAAGTATCGGCTTTATTCTATCTTTCCTCGAAGACAGATGGCCAGCACAAAAGATGACCAAGCTGGGGGCGGAAATCTTACGTCTCTCTGCTAGCTTGTTTTCCCTTCATTGCGATCGGGAGGAGAGAGGGCTGTATGCCTCTCAGGAAGGACAAACACAGCACACAGTGTTTCAGAAGCTTCTGTGCACCGCCTGGGTGTGTGGCATTGAACGTAAATTAACCTCGGATGGGGGTTCAGATAGCTAAACACTTATTCTAAAATCAGCATCAAATAAAGTCAGCAAGACCCATTATCGTCCGAGGACCTAATTCATTGTTTTTACGTGTCATCTTTCTGGGGTCCCTAGAAATTTTTAAAGGGACACATGGAACTGATTTTTCAGCAGCCAGATGTTTTGTGAGGCAGATGCTTTCCTGCTCCTTTTCCTGGAGTTTTAGATACTTTGGATGGAGCTTGGTCTCTCGCTCTGGGGTTCCAGGCTGAAGGAGGGAGCATGCTCTGCCTGCCGTGGTCGAGTGTGACTTGCTCCTGATCTGTGGCGACACAGGGTCAGTGTGGGTCCTGTTGCGGAAGGATTTCTCAGAATTCTTTCTTGCTGGCATCTGGCCCCATCCTTCTCTCAGTGGTGGAGGACCCCGTCTGCAGGCGTAGCAGGCCCGTTGCCTGGCCGGCAGGTGAGGCTGTGTCTGTCCCGTGGGGACCCGTCTGTGCCCCCAGCACTCCCCATTCCCGGGGCTGCCTCCTCTCTTTGGGGGAGGGGCTTTCCCTCCAGCAGTCAGTCCCTCGTGACATGTGACTACCATGTGTTTGAAACCCACCAAATCCACAAGCTTGGCTTTTCTTTGGAGGAGCTGGGAGGACAAAGAAGGGCAAGGTGACCTGTTTGAGTGCAAGTGTGGCTCGGGAGGAGGAGACCTGACGTGCGGGACACCCTTCGGTGGCAGCGGGCAGGGTGCGGCCAGAATGTGGCTTGGACGGAGCCAGGGAGCCTGGGATCAGAAAGCGGTCACATGTGCACGGAGAGACAGCAGAGCATTGACCGTGGTGGAGAAGAGAGCGGGAGGGAGTGGGTTGAGCGTGAGGCATGAAGAGTCGTTTTATTCTTCGCGGGACCGGAGGACACAGTTGCCAGGGCTCTTGATGAGGAGCCGTGAGAGGGCCATGCCCTTTGGTTCCAGGACAGCGCTGTAGCCCTGCAACTGGCTGCTCTTGCTCCGCTGGCCTGAGAGAGCGTGGTGGTCGTGTGTGGCCTGTCTCCTGGGGGCTGGCAGCATCTTAAAGTTTAATTGCCAGCACGTAAAAATCAGGAGATTTCACCTGTAGTAGAATGAAGCGTATGTGGCTGCTTCTTCATCTTTATCTTCTTTTGCATGTGAGATTTAATTGCTGTTTTATGCTGTACTGAGACATCACTTTACATGTCCTCAGGTTCACCCATGTAAAGCATGCAGGTGGGTGGTTTTAATGGACTCCTGGAGTTGTTCGTCCTCACCACAACCTCATTTTAGAACATTTAACCCCCTTTTACCCCTTAGTGTCGTTCCCTGTTGCCTCCCGTCCTGGCCCCAGGCAACCACGAGCGTATTTCTGGGTCTGTGCATTTGTCTGTCCAGGCATTTCACGTCAGTGGACTCACACAGTGTTGGGCCTTTTATGTCTGGCTTCTTTCAGGGAAGTGTTCTCAAGGTTTGTGTGCGTGGGAGCACGTGCCGCTGTTCCTTCTTATGAGCAACCTCCCGTGGCATGGCCCTACCGCATTTCCTCTCTTCCTCGGCTGATGGACCTTTTGGCTCTTGTGAGTCATGCTGCTGTGAACATTCGTGGGCAATAGGTTGTGTGTCTGTATGTTTTCATTTCCTTTGGGTAAACGCCTAGGAGTCAATTGCTGGGTCCTATGGCAAGTCTGTATTTAGCATTCTGAGGAACTTCCAGTTTTCCGCAGTAGCTGCACCATTTCACGGTCCCATCAGCAGCATGTGAGGGTTCCAGTTTGTTTCACATACTCACCTGCACTTGCTACTGTTTTTGTGGTCCTAGCCATCATAGTGGGTGTGAAGGGGTGTCTCACTGTGTAAAACAGAGGCACATCACGGAGCTGGCAATGATGAGCAGGGTTTTTCTTCAAAACAGGGCTACGTGTTGGGCTCCACAGTTCTAGAAGGCCGCAGGGGGCACACCCGGTATGCTGCTTACCTTCTCAAAAGTAGTATTTTAGAGATATAAATGACATTTTAAAAGACCCACATTTACAGTGTACAGTTTGATATAACGGGACATGTGTAACATCAAGAATCAGAGTAACAGGCACTCCCATCCCCTCTCTTTGCTTCTCCCATCCCCGCATCCCCACATCCCTGCGTCCCTGCCCAGTTACTGATCTGCCTTCACTGAACACTAGTTCCAATATTCTGGAGCTTCATAATGGGCTAAATATATGTACTATATATGTTTTATATACGTGAAATCTTGGAGCTTTACGAATGGAATCATGCAGTTAGTCTGACTTCTTCCAGCAAACTTATTTTGAGATTTCTCTTCGTTGTGTGCATCAGTGGGTAAGTACTTCCTTGATCTGCTGGGTCGTGTTCCATTGCAGGGATGTGAAATTTATCTTGCATCTGCTGCTGTCCAGTGGGGCTTCCCCCCAAGTTGGGGCTCTCACAGATAGAGCTGCTTGGATATTTGTGTAAGCCTCTGTATGGACCTGCTTTTATTTCACTTAGGTGTGGATCCTGTGGACAGTGGATGTTGAGCATTTTCAGAAATTGCCAAACTGTTTTCCACAGTAGCTGTATCATTTTGCTTTCCTACCAGTAATGTCAGATTTCTAGTTCCTCCACCTCCTCCCTCCTCATTCAGTCGTTTCTTTTCTGCCTGGAGGACTTCAGCATTTCTTGTAGTAGGTGGTCTGCTGTCTGCTGGGGATTTATTTTTTAGTTTTTGTGGTCTGAAAAGTATTTTAAACTCAATATTTGAACTTAAAGAGATAAACTCTTTAAGTTGACAGCTTCTTCCTTAAAGATCTTGTTCCACTGTCTCCGGGTTTGCATTGTTTGTTATCTGAAATCTGCTGTCACCCCTATTTGTATTTCACATACTGCAGACCCCACCCTTAGCCCCCACCCCTGACACCCTGGCTGTTTTTAAGATTTTATCACTGGTTTTGAACAACTTGACTGACTATTCTGTGTTTTTGTGTAGTTTTGTTTATGTGTCTCAGACTTGGGTTTCATTGTCTTCATTGGGTTTCAGGCTTAGTGGGTTTATAGTTTTCATCAAATTGGAAAAATGTGGACTATAATTTTAAAAATATTTTTTGCTCCCTTCACTGTCCTATCCTTTGTCACAATCCCCAATTAACATACGGATTTGGCTGTTTTAAATTATCCCAAAGTTCCCTAATATGTTGAGTTTCTTTCTTTCTTTCTTTTTTTTTTTTTTTTGCTTTGTTTACTATGGTTTGTTTTCAAGT
This sequence comes from Phacochoerus africanus, assembly GCF_016906955.1. Lineage (NCBI taxonomy): Eukaryota > Metazoa > Chordata > Mammalia > Artiodactyla > Suidae > Phacochoerus > Phacochoerus africanus. Next base: position 138,898,003 of record NC_062558.1, read on the forward strand.
TCACTCATCTTTTCATCTGCACTGGCAGATCTGCTCTTAATTCCAACCAGTACATTTTTCTTCTCAGACATCATTTTCATCTCTAACAGCACCATTTGTCATTTTTACATATCACATTTTTCTACTTACCTTTTTGACATATGGGATACTGTTATAATGACTATTTAATATCCTTGTCTGCTTATTCTAACATCTCTGGCAGTTTGGGTGGTTTTGTCTGATTTTTCTTTTCACATATTTTATTCCTTTTATATCCCTCTTGATGATTTTTAATTGGCTGCTTCCTACGTAAATTTTACTTAATTGAGTGCTGGATATATTTTTTTATATTCTTTTTTTTTTTCTTGTCTTTTTGCTATTTCTTGGGCCGCTCCCACGGCATATGGAGGTTCCCAGGCTAGCGGTCGAATTGGAGCTGCAGCCACCAGCCTACGCCAGAGCCACAGCAACGCTGGATCCGAGCCGTGTCTGCAACTTACACCACAGCTCACGGCAACGCCGGATCGTTAACCCACTGAGCAAGGGCAGGGACCAAACCCGCAACCTCATGGTTCCTAGTCAGATTCGTTAATCACTGCGCCACGACGGGAACTCCAGGATATAATTTTTTTATATTCTTAACTTTGTTCTGATGTGTAGGTAGGTCACATGAAAAGTTCGATCCTTTGGGGTCTTGCTTTTTAAGAGTCCTCAGTTGGAACCGGAGCAGCACTTGGTCTAGGACTCATTTATCCCCATCACCAGTGCAGGACTCTTGAGTGCTGTGTCCAGTCACCTGTACATGCTGGGGTGTCCCTCTCACCCAGTGGGAACAGGTGCCTTTCCTCCTGAGCCAGTTACCTGGAGCTGCTCCTGCTGATCTTGCTGTGGTTCTGTCCTCCAACGCGTCTGCTTGTCCGCACCCTGGCACGCACCTGAGGGGCCTCTGCCCACCTCCTCGCAGGTCCCCTCCGTGCAGCTGCCCTCATCCACCCTCTTGTCCAGCCCCTCTCCCCTCTGCCCTCCCTGGACTGAGGCTCCATCTCCTCCACTCAGGAGTGCTCTGCTCTGCCCTGGTTCCTTCTGCCTTTGCCGCAGCTTGGAAGGTGTCAGGGCCGTCAGCCAGGACGGTCTCGGGACTCACCTTGTCTGCTGCCCGTCTCTCCAGCATTACTGACCTTCACCGTCTGAAGTCCAATGTCTAGAAGACCATTCTTCATGTGTTTTTTCTTGGTTTTGGTTTTGTTAATTTTTTTTCCTTTGGGGCTGCACCTACGCCATGTGGAAGTTCTCAGGCTAGGGGTCGAATCCCAGTTGCAGCTGCCAGCCTGCACCACAACCACAGCAATGCCAGATTTGAGCCATGTCTGCCACCTACACCACAGCCCACAGCAACGCCCGATCCTTAACCCACTGAGCGAGGCCAGGGATGGACCCTGCCTGCCTCCTCATGGTTCCTAGTCGGGTTCGATTCCCCCGAGCCACAGCAGGAACTCCTTGTTTTGTTAACTGTTTAAAGCCAGAGTGAAAACCCTGCCCCGATGCTCATTTTGCTTGGAAGGAGCAGTTCTTTAGCCACTGTGCCGTTTCTAACAGTAAGAGTATCCACACACTCTGAATTAACCCCAGGAAATCTTCAAAAAGGCATAGTTTACTGTTAATAGAAAGTCCCTGTCCCCATGAATTTATACTCTTGATCTGTATCTCTGACATGTTACAAAACACCAATACTCTTAAATAATTTTACGCTTCCATCTCAGAAACGCTCAGATAACACTCCCTCTTAGCTTTTTAGTCTGTATCTCCACTTAAAACGGATACCTTCTTGGCTGTTCATGTTTGTCTTGGTTCTCATTCTTTAAACGGTTTCGTGCATGGGGGAGGTAGAATTCTAAGACGACCCTCACAGATCTGTGCCTTTCTTTGACCCCTTCCCCTTGAGCGTGGGTGGGAGCTGTGCACACGATGAGGTCCCGCTCCCGTGATTGTGGCTGAAGATTTCTGCAGATATAATCAAGGTCCTCAGTCAGCGGAGCCGGTCCAAGGCGAGTTTCGCCGGTGGGGAGGTGTGCCCTGCACGTGCTCGTCACAGGGGTCTGCGGTCACGCTTCCACCTGCCTCTAGGACCAAACACACTTGGGTGGTACCAGGAGGGTCTGCCAGCAAGAACCCTCCAGCGGCCTTCCTGAGCTGAGCGCTGTTCCTGGCCATCGGCTAAGAGCAAAGTGGGGCCTCGGTCCTACAGCTGCAAGGCAATGCGTTCTGCCAGCCGCCTGTGAGCTGAGAGGACCTCTTTGAGCTTCAGTGGGCCGAGAGCCACAGTTGTAGCAAGCTCTGCTCTTAGCCTGGTGAAACCCAGAGCAGAGGACCCAGCTAACCTGTGCCTGGACTCCTGAGCCAGGGAAATTTGCATTGTTTTAAGCCACTGAGTTTGTGGGTAACTTGCTCCGCATGAGTAGAAAGGTAATATAATATACATTTTGTCACATCATTTTAAAGCTTTCTTTACGTGAAAGTTTGTATTGCTCTCACCTGTACTTATATTGGCCTATTTTAGATCATTGCTCCTTTATCGTTGTATTTCTACCTGCTGCCGCCACCATGCGATCACGCTCACACACCCAGGAGAAGGAGCAGCATGGTTCAGAGTGGCTGAGAGTCGGTGGCTAACTTCCACGTGGAGGACGTGGGCCCTGGGCCCTAAGGGCCAGCTCTGTCCTCACCCTTCTGGCCTCCCTCTCACCTGTGAAGTGATGGATGGCAGCACACCTGCTCCCAGGGTCATTGCGGTGTTTGGAAAACACTCAGCATCGTACGCACTCCTGGCACGTGCTCAGTGTCAGTACTGTTTTATCCTCACTGTGTTAAGTATCTCGGACATCCCTGTGTATGTGCTGAGCTTATGAATGGGAGGAATTTTAGAGCAGCTGGGGGATGCTAGACTGGGTTAGGGAGGCTCGCTTGTGAGTGCTGGCAGCAGTAGCCTCGTGCCATTGCTTTTAACCTCTGCTGTTCTGGATACTGCTTCGTTCTGGGTTTTAATTTCAATTGTTCTAGGTCTGTTGAAGGCTGAGAAAGGCCTGTTTTTGACATCGTTTTTGCCTGCTAGCATTTTTTTAAGCCCCCCCGCCCCCCATTAGTTGACAGGCCCTTAGAACACCAACTGTGTTTCGGCTGAAGAAGTGGTGCCTGTGGAAGAGGTTGGGTTCAGGCCCCTCAGCGATCAGGCCGGGTGCCCGTGTCCTGAGTCCACGTCTGCCACCGGACGTTGCCATTGTGAGTGGACCTGCAGACGGAATTCTGAGCAGCCTGGCATGGCGCTGCCGTGTGTCACCAATGCCAGGGCACTGGTGTGCTCGGACGGCGCCTGCTTGGAAGGTGTGATGTTTTCCCTCAAACCCCCTCAGGGCACGCGTGCGCCCGCCTGTGGCCTGTGGAATTTGGTTTCTTACCCACGCCGGTGCTTGCCTGGGGTAAAACGCAAAGCTCACGTTCCTGAGCTACTCGTGATCTCTTCCGAATGCCTAGAGTGGTCAAAACTGAAGCGCGTCTCTAAATTTGGCAGGACTGAAAACTTTTTTCTTGGAAACTTTTTGTAGGGATGCGACCTTGGTCAGAGGTGCCCTGTGCAGTCGTGACAGGTCAGGCCCTGTGACAGCCACGGCCCTCAGCCATCCCTGGCCTGGCCGCCCTGGCCCCATGGTCAGCTCAGCCTCCTCCACCCACAGCCTCAACCAGGGCTTCCAGTCCTGCCTGCCCGTCTTTTCCTCGCCCTCCCAGTGGATGGGTTGTCGTCCATGTGTCTCCCAGTCTGAGGCCTCACCGTCTGTCCCCCCGGAGGTGAGAGGTGGCCCCTGGAGTTCTGTGTCTACCCAGCCCAGCCCCCATCCAGGCTGGGACCCACGTGACGGGTTCCCGTCGTGCTGTCGTCTTCCTTCTTGGAAACGCGTTGTGATATATAATATAAAATTTAATGTGAAAATGTAGTTCCCTTTACAGTCTAATTGCTCTGAGTACACTCAGGAACCTGAGTTGTGTCTGTATAAAAAACTTTCCTCTGAAGATTACCTGGAATCTATATAGTTCTACATGGATTGAAAACTTGTGTTTAGAATTTGGATTTATCAAATGGCTAACTCAGCATTATTCAAATTTTAATAAGTAAAACGACTGGGTACAATGCGAACAGAGTTTTCTCTCTATTTTGTGAATCTATATCAGGGCAAAATAAGAATCTATTTCTATTTTGTAATGAATCGTTTCTAGCCATGGAATTGCTGGTGGAGGCAAGAACGTATGAATCTTATTTTTGTGGCTCTAGCCAAGCAAAAGAACGTAAACTTTGAAAAGTGTGTCATTTACCATTCACAGCCTAATGAAAAACTCAAAGAGGCTAGAAACTCTCCATAAAAATTCTGATATCAGCATTTAAAATACAGCACGGTAGGGTATACAGGCATTTAAGAGATTCACAATCCAGAGTTTACTGGCACTCTCAACGCCGTGAATCTTCTACCAGCAGTCGCAGTCTTGATTTTATTACCAAAAGGGCCCCTTATGAGGGCACACTGGTGCGTGTGCACTTGAACGGATGCTGTGGTGTGCCTGCCTCCCTTTGGGGGCCAGTGGAAGAGAGCTGGCCAGATGACCTCCGCAGATCTGGGGGCTGCATGGCTTGGACAGAATGGCCATTTAGTTGGAAGGCTTCTGAAAAGGACACAGAGGTTGGAAGTGTCGTTTGGGCCTCCGCTACCTGTGGGCCAGGCTGCGTGTTTGGGTGGGCAGGCCTTTCTGGTTCCCCGTGGGGTGGGGTGGTCAGTGTTTGGTGTAGGAACAGCCCTCGAGGCAGAAGGCAGGTTTGGGCAGGACCTTTCCTGAGTGTGGCGGGCAGCGGTTTTCTGCACTGTAACCATTTTCACTTAGTGGTTGGAAATTCCAAAAGCACAGTGTGCATATTATTATGGGGGGCCTGCAGGCCGTGCTTTTGAAGCACATCACGAACGGCTTGAAAGGAGAGAAGACTTCGGGCTTGAGCCCTTCGTGGTGAGGGACCCGTGCCACTGGCAGCGTGTGGGCCCCTGGCTGCTCTCTGCCCTCCGGCTCTGGGAGGACAGACCCAGGCCCTGGACCAGAGTTCCCGGGCGTGTTCTCCAGGGTACATTCTGCAAGACTGGCCAAGTGTCTGCGAGGCCAGGACCGTTTGCCCCATAATTGCTGCTAAGACTTCTCTGCCCTTTCCCTGTTGGCGTTTACGCAGAGGGTGCGAAGGTGAGGGGCCCACAACTGCTGCCCTGGGCGCAGGCTGTGCCGGTCATCGGAGTCCTCGTCCCCTCGCGTCTGCAGGGAAACAGCCTCATAGAAGAAGCCATTGAAGTGGTGAACACTTAATTGTATGAACTCTTTTTTTTTTTTTTTCTTTTTTCTTTTTAGGACCACGCCTGCATATGGAAGTTCCCAGGCTAAGGGTCGAATGGGAGCCACAGCCGCTGGCCTACACCACGGCCACAGCAAGGTGGGATCCGAGCCGCATCTGTGACCTACACCACAGCTCATGGCCACGCTGGATTCTTAACCCACTGAGCGAGGGTAGACATTGAACCCACATCCTCATGGACACTAGTCGGACTCATTTCTGCTGTGCCGCAGTGGGAACTCTCAATTGTATTAAATCTCTGGTACCTCTTTTTCAAAGTGTTCACAGAGCACCCTGTGCTGCCGTAACCAGGCCAGTTTCTCAAGGGAGCAGGTGTTGTGTGATTGAGTTGCCAGCTGAAGTAGCCGCTTTCTCCATGAAACACTGTTTCACCATTGAAAACACATCCAACAGGCCAACTCTTCACTAAGACTTACGTGGGTTTTGGCTGAAGTTTTCTTGGGTGAACAAAGGGAGCCGCTCACTTCCAGAAAAACAGCTGATATTTGATGCCAGTGATAAAATCTGAGCTTTCAGATGGAAATTAGAATTGGGGGAAACTTGTACATACCACCATGATCTTAACAGCCTCTCAGTATTTAAAACATGACGTGAACGTCGACAGTACCCTCGGGGGGAACTCGTATCTTCCAAATGATCCACCTGCAACGTTACAAAGTTATGTTTGGGTGAAAATGCAGAATGCACAATAGAGGGCTGGGTTTTAAAGTAGCAGGACCACCAGCTCGTTGGTGAAGTGCTCAAGGTCCCGTCACAGCTGTCCTGGGGGTGCTGCTGCTTGGCGAGTTCTGACGCGGCTCCAGGAGGACACCCACAGTCACGGGAGAAGGATTTTCCGCATGTGCCACAGCCAGAACCGTATATGGAAAGAGACTGCAGCAGCTGTGAGCACCCAACTGCCTTCTGCTGAGCCAGCTGCTCAGGAGAGCCTCAAGAAAGTAAAGCCACACCACTGTTCACTATTTCCCAAAATGGAAAAAAAAATTATTTTTCGTAAAAATGTTGTTTGTGACCGTATGAAATACTGTTTTACATGAACTACCAAACATGAAATTTCTCAGCTTTAATTTCTAATACGATAAATATCAAGAGGTACAATCCACATGGGGGGAAAAAATGACCCTTTGGGTCCTCATGGCTCATGGGCGAGACCGGCATGTCTGGAAACCACGGCTCTGGACGGCCCCGGGCAGCCACACTCGCTGTTGGGTCTGTTGTGATGTGCTGGGCTGATGTGCGGGAAGAAAGATCGGAAACCTCCTGCTTCCCAGTCCCCTCGTCTGTCCTCAGACCCACTCCCCGCTCACTCACTTGTAGACGACGGTCTGTCCTGTCGGGGAAGGAGATGGCCTTCCCAGTGTGGCGAGCTTTGCTCGCGGAAGCCGTCGCTGTTTGAAGGGCTCAGAGCATCGCCTTTGAAAGGAGAGCCCTGATCGCCTGCCGCAGATGCCTCTGTGCTTCTGACCCTCGGGCCTCCCTGCCCAGCGCGTCCTGAACACTGGCAACCTGGTGGCGACATCAGAGAGGCAGGCCCTCCCCTGGGTAGTTGACGGATCTGAGAGAGAAATTTATCACTTCTTACTGTTCTTTAAACCATACTAACTGGACTGCTTTGATTCCTGAGCTCTCGTTGAAGACGGAGGCATGTCGGGTCATGTACTGGCACTCTTGTAGCTTCAGCAAACAGCAGGCGTGGTGCTCTTGTGCTCGGGCCCACTCTGCCGCCTTCCCTGGAGGAGGCTGTCAACGCCTCACAACAGCCTTGTGAACCGTTGTGATTCTGAGCCAGGACGCAGTCAACGACTCTGCAAGTGAGGCGAGCAAATCAGACGTTTCTTAGAGGCAGATTTAAGGATTAAAAGAAAGATGCTGGAGGCGTGTTTAGGCATATTTAATCTTACACTTGGAGTTCCCGTGGTGGCGCAGTGGTTAGCGAATCCGACCGGGAACCATGAGGTTGCGGGTTCGGTCCCTGGCCTTGCTCAGTGCGTTGGGGATCTGGCATTGCCGTGAGCTGTGGTGTAGGTCACAGACGCGGCTCGGATCCCGCGTTGCTGTGGCTCTGGGGTAGGCCGGTGGCTACAGCTCCGATTAGACCCCTGGCCTGGGAACCTCCATATGCCGCAGGAGCGGCACAAGAAATGGCAAAAAAGACCAAAAAAAGAAAAACTTACACTTCCCCTGTGTTCTCTGAACCCTTGAACCACTCTGGAAGTCTTGGAGGGCACCGCCTTGGAAGGTAGGTCTTGAGCAGCTCTTTGAAATGCTTCAGCACCTTTTCACTTGCCTTTGGGTGCAGTGAGCTTGTGGCAGGGGCCTTGCTGCCCCAAAGGGGGTGTGTAGTCGTCTCCACCGCCATGTGGAGGGCTACCGGTAATGACACCCACCCCAGGAAGAGTGCTTGGAGGCAGATGGTAGAATCCTGGGAGGCTTTTCTAACTGCAGCACCGCCCCCCCCCCCCGCCCCCCGAGATGCTGCCTCCCGAGGAGGAGCTCCCCTCTGCTCTCCACCTGGTGGGAAGGGCTATAAATGTCCCCGGGGGGCTGTGGCCCAGTGGCCATCCTCTGTGATATGTGACCCAGTGCTGCCAGACACCCCTCCCACCGCAGCCCTGCGGAGCCAGGTGGGGGCGGGCGGGGGAGCAGAGTGTCCCCCAGGGCCTCTTCCGTGCCCTCCCCAGGATCTTGCGTCTCGGCCAGAGCGCCGGGATTTAGTGTTCGTCCCTGTCATACGTCGTATGGGACCGCTGCCATCTGAGCCACTCCTAGTCCTTTTGCAGGAAAACTAAGAGCTAAAGGTCAAAACCCAAAAGAAGCGTCCAGAAGTTTCCTTGAAACAGGCCTAGGCTGCCCAGTCATGGTTCAAGGGAACTGACACCCTTTCTACCGCATGTCTTAACTGAATCTTAGATGTTTCTTTTCGCAGCTACGGGTTAAAAGTATATTCTTGGAAGGGGTACCTCCCAAGGAAAGCCTGCCTTTTCACGCACCGTGATGACGTGGTGTGCAGCCTCCCCCTCTGCCCTGCCTTCTGTGGCAAAGGCGTGAGAACAGGTGCCCACGCAGAGGGCCGCAGACCTGCCCTCACCCAGACCTGGTTAACCGGTGGTCCGGGGCTAGTCTTAGGGAGATGGGCAAACTTCCTGGAGCAGCGTAAGATGCTGCCTTGCCGTGCATCCGTCGGCATGGTCTTCCTAGGACACGGCCCATAGCTGCCTCTAAATTTCCGAAAATCTGTGAGCCTGTCTGCAACCACCGTGACCCTGTATAGCAAACTCTGCTTTAAATGCTCAACCTGGCACTTAATTTTGTCACGTCCCTCATGTGGATATATCAGGTAACTTGACGTTATCTAATGACTATAGATAGAAACTGGGGGGACGCAGCTCCTCATGGTGAGCTGTCGGGGGGCGTCGCCCGGCTTTACACGCAAGAGAAGGACTCGGTGCTGGTTTCTGAAAAGCACCAAACAGGTTTTGACGATGAGGAGGGTTGTGCAGGGACTGGGTCGGGACAATCAGGACAAATACCTGTTTTAAAAAGGTGACCTGGACACAGAATGACGGCCAGATTCATCGGCTGGCCAGCAGAGAACGGGGCCTAGACGGAACTCCAGGCGGGCTGGGCGGCTCTTCTTCTAGCCCTTTCCCTCCCCGCCGCAGTCAGGGAGGCACGGGCGCCGATGGCCTTCAGCATCCAGCTGCGTTTCAGAGGCGCCCTTTGCCTCGGGGGGCCCGGGGTGTCAGAGAAGAGTCTGCACAGTGCCGTGACTTTCTCACTTGTCTGCCATCCCTGCTCTCCCAGGTAGTTGATCCTGTTCCTTAACTACATACTTAAATTTCACACTTTGTTTCTGTGTTAATAAATTAAATGTTTGTAAATGCACTAAGATCTGGCCTCACCAAAATGATCTTGAAAAGGAGTCTCCCGCAGGCGGGGTCTCCTTCTCTGTTTGGGCCAGGCACACGCCCTCCCCTCGGGTCGCCTCGCCCGGAAGAGCCGGCCGGTCTCCCAGTGGAGGCGCCTGCGAGCTCAAGAGGCTTCTCCCGGGTTATGCTGCGCTGCGGGGCTCGCCCTCTGGGACTCTGGGCTCCAGTGCAGGGGGTCCTGGTGTATTTGTCAGAATACCTTCCACTGGTTACATTAGTAACCAATGTGTAACAAAAATAAGACCAAATTTGCCCTTTCTTTTATTTTTTTTTTTTTAGGGCCGCACCTGCGGCATTTGGAGGTTCCCAGGCTAGGGGTCGAATTGGAGCTACAGCTGCCGGCCTGCACCACAGCCACAGCAATGTCAGATCTGAGCCTCGTCTGCGACCTACTCCACAGCCCAGAGCAACACTGGATCCTTAACCCACCGAGTGAGGCCAGGGGTCGAACCTGCGGCCTCATGGATGTGAGTCGGGATCGTTAACTGCTGAGCCGCGATGGGAACTCCCAAATCTGCTTTTGTTGTGACTCAAGGTAGAAGCGGTTTTCCCTCGAGCGGCCCCCTTTCTTGGTGACAGCCTAGAGCAACCAGCTGGCACGGCCGCAGGTCTTGCGCTTGGGCTGCGACCCTGATCTTCCTACGCAGGTCTTGGCCTCTGCGGCCCTGTTTCAGCAGTGGACTCAGCCGGGTCAGAGGGGAAGGTTGCGCCGGGGTCGGGTGTCCTGACCAGAGGCACGTGCAGATGTAGCTCCAGGACATGCCAGGGCCCTGGGGGAGCAGTGGTTGGGGCAGGGGATTCAAGGGTCTCTCCTGAGCACCTGGGAGCTTGCCCTGAACCTCCACCTGGCTTTCCTCTCCCCTGGATTGTTGGGTGAACAGGCTCAAAGCTTGGGCACAGCTGACGGGTACCTGTCTGTGTTTTGTCAGCAGTCGAGCTGCGGTGGGGGGAGGGGACGTCCAGCTCCGGAGGGCAGGAGGTTCCCGTCGCGGAGAACCTGCGGCTTCTAAGCTCTGAGGCAGCGCAGGAACCTTCTGTACAAATTGCTCCATTGTCATGGCTGGCATTCTGGTTAAAAGTTCATCTGGATTTCAGCCTCGCGTGAAATTGCAGAGCTGCGACTGGAAAGCTCGGCTTCCGTGGAGAACCTTCTGGGAGCTCTCAGCCGTTGCGGCGAGGAGTGAGTAAAACACGCTGGCTTCCACTCAGACTGCGGGCAGAGGCGAAAATCTAACTTCTGTTGTTTCTTTTGCCTACTTTTCAGCTACATCCAGAAAGAAAAACCAAGAGAAGCGTCGTCATTGTCTTGTAAAAACCCTTGCGACCTTTATAATCAGAATTGTGCGCCGATTGCCTGACTGGTTAGCCGGTCCTCTGCCCCTTATTTTAGGATATTCGACCTGAGAGCGACATGGGCCAGTCTGGGTCACCGCCTCCGCCTTCCTGTCTGGCAGGTGCTCTGCCATGTCTGGCCCAGCAGCCCGTTTTGGTGCCACCCGAGCACCGCGTGTGGTTGGTACCTTTTTAAAGGTTTGTGGGAACCGACGAAGACTGGGAAACAGACCTCACAGGGCCTGCAAAGCCTAAAACACCGCTGTCTGGCCCTCTGCTGAGGAGAGGTTGTGACCTCTGCTCTCTGGGGTTGAACGACAAAGCCCGAGAGGCTGTGCGGTGTTTTTGTGTCTAAAAGGCTGGGCGGGGTGCTGCCTGGAGGAGGAGGCTTCACAGGGGTTGTCACGTGGAGGTGGCCAGGGTGGCCAGGAGGCCTCTGGGCACTCAGCTCCCTCCTTGAGTGGCCGCTGCCCACATGCCAGCCACGTGTTCTCAGCCTTGCGGACCCGGCCTGGAGGGAGCCTTGGGGGTGCAGGGGACCCGCCTGGCCTGGCGTGTGTTCAGGATTCCTTCAACTCTGGGGTTAAGGCAGCCTGTGACCTGGATGGAGCACAGACCTAGGAGCCCGGCGGCCCGCGCCTGCCCGCTGGCGTGACCACCGCTCCGCTGTGGGATCTTGGATAAGTCCCTTGTTCTTTCTACCCATTTCCCTCTGGAAAACGGGGGTGGCAGCGTTTGCCCCGTGGAGGGGGTGACAGGAGCCCTGAGTGAAGGGTGGGGCATGCATGCCAGCCAGCCTCTGTTGTCACTGGCACGTGGCCCACCTCGCCTGCGGCGGGGTGCTGCCTCAGGGGTGAATTTTGAAAACTGCTTGTGGGAGTGAACACGGGGGAAGAATCCAAGACTCCAGACAACCTGTGGGCTCCAGAGCATGACACCGGGGAGCCGGGCTCTGTTAGATCTTTCTGCTGGGCGGCGTCAGGTGCTCGGGCAGCTTCGACAGCAGACTCTGGCTCTCCCAGGCCTGGAGGCCGGGCGTCCAGCACCAGGTGGCAGGTCGGGTCTTGGCGGTCACTCTTTGCAGCGAGCAGACAGCTGCCCTCTGGGGCCCTCGAAGGGTGCTGCAGGGAGCAGCCCTCCGTGCCCTTGTTCCCCGGGACTGGGTGTCTGTGGGGCACACGCCTGTGACTAGCATGTGTCTTGTGGTATTTATTTCTCTCTGTTTTCCTGAAAGCAGCAGTTTTCACTTCCTCAAACAGGTAGGAGATGAGTGTCGCACCACGTGCAGTCCCTGAAGAGGTTGAGCGCCTCGTTTGCTGGCCCGTCCGCGTGTCCTCTCTGTCACCGGCATGCTGGATTTCGGATCCAGGGCACAGGCTGGGCGTGTCCCCACACTGCAGCCCCCCGGCCTCTGCCGAAGTCAGCACCGTCTCGGGGCCACTCCTGCAGGCGCTGAGGTCCCAGGGTGGCCCCCTGACTCCCTGTGGGTGTGGCTGGCTCTCGTCCCAGACCCTTCATGCTGACCTGAACTTGCTTTGGCTTCTGGCCCCTTGTGGGGGCACTGTGGAGAATAAACCAGCAGCTTCTCGATGTGGTAAAACTTGAGGCAACAAGTTGAAATCACTGCCTGTCCCCTTGTCAGGTTTGAAGGAGGGTGTTTGGGGAATGCTCGTCAACAGCCGCCCCTTCTCCTCACTTAGAAGCGCTGGCAGGCAGCTGCAGGAACCAGTGGGAGCTCCCTGGGGGCACAGTGCTGAGCACCCAGTGGCGTCACTGCTGTGGCTCGGGTTGCTGCTGTGGCATGGGTTCCATCCCTGGCCCCGGAATTTCCACATGCCATGGGCAAAGCCGAAAAGAGAGAGAGAGATGCCACGTGGTTTGCGGTGCAAGACAGGCTGCCTGGGAGCTGCTTCTAGACAGAGGGAGGCTGGTGGTTTGTGAGCCTATTTTTTTGCTCAGTGAGCTCGCAAGAACAACACCCATTACTTTCACTGGATTGCTTGTTTCAAAATTAAATGAATCAAATTAGGTGAATATCTGCATGGCGTCTCACTACCCCAGCAGGCTGCCCTCGAAATGGCCTGCCTGGCTGGCCGCTGGTCCTGGGGTGTCCTCCGGTGCGGGAAGTGGCCATGACCTGCCGAGGTGGCTGGCTTTCCACACAAGTATGAAATTCCCAAATTAATAGGAAACCTCACTGCATTGTCTGATGGCTTACTGGAAGGCAGTAATTAGAAAACATTTTTCATAGCGGAACCTGAGGTTTAGCTATCCAGAGAAATTGGATATTTCAAGATACTCCTCGTTGGTTAGTGAAACATTAGTATTAATGACAAATTAATATTAATATCAGTATCAGAGTTGAGTATGTAGCCTTGGGAAGAGAAGGGTAGGGCTTTAAGGACCAGGTTTAAGTAGCCCCCACATGCTTTGCCCTGTTGGCGGCATTTTTCATCTGAAAGCTTTTTTTTTTCCTTCGAAACTTAGATGTGAAAAATTCCACGCATTGGGAAGAGGCGTCAGCATTTGAACTGCACATGATTAAACCTTTATGGCTAAAGTAATGGGTTTGGCTTCCGTCTTCCCAGTGGAGTAGCAGGCAGAGGTCCTTTTCAGTTTGCAAACAGACGCGCACAGCTTGGTGCGTGCCCAGCTCCGCGCCTCCTCCGGGCCTCGCGTGCCCCATCTGAGCAGCAGCCCGCCGCCGCCGCCGCCAGCTTCCGCTTGGGTTTCCTGATGCCTTCCGCGTAGCCGAGGTCTCCTGACACTTGCTCTCCTCCGTCGAGGTGTTTCTGAGCCAGGGGCAGACTTTGGCGGCTCAGAACGCTTCTTGAGAGAGTCCAGCGTTGTGCTGGCCATTGAGGGGGCCGCCCTGAGAGTCCGTCCGGCTCCCCCGAGACGTGGAACTTTGCATAAATCCTCGTCCTGCCGTGACCTCGAGGGCTTGGGTTCAGGCCTCCCCGTTGCGTTCCGACGGCGAAGACGGAGGGGCTCTCTTCTAATTCCCTTTCATTGGGTCTAAAATAAATGACACAGTCCCTGGGGAAACCATAAAGGCGAGGTCTCCTCACCACCTTTGGTCTCGAGGGCGGCGTTGGTTGGCGTCTAGGTTTCTGGACACTTGAGGGCGACGGAAGAGGGGACGTTGGAGCGCTGGCTGTTGGAGCAGCTGCACTACTCGCCACGGAGTGGAGCGTTGTCACAGCACTGCATTACAGCCCTGCAAATTCCCCGTAGTTCATTGGTCCATGACCAACACAATCCCCAGAGACGAACAATTAATCAGGCTCAGCTGAGCCTTTGCCTGGCCACAATTGCAGATGTCACATCATACAAAAAGTCACATTTCCGCCTTGTGCAGAAAGGAAAGTTTATTTTTGGTTTGTAGGACTGTTCTACCCTTTGATCAGATGACCCATCTTTCTCTCTGTTGGGGAGGAGTATCTTAATGTCCAAGTTAACAAGTGTCGTACGAAATCCTACCCTTTAAGTCTTGGGTTTTATCTCTTTTTAAAAAGAGCAGGTTCATATCATAACGCTGATTTGAGGAACAGCGTTGTACATGTCACTTTACTAGTCAGTTATGCCTCAGAGGAGTGTATTTCTTACAATCTCCAAATTGGATGAAAACATAAGACCTCTGGGTACCAGTATCTTAAAAGGGATGTAAGTTTAGGAAGATTCAGAGGTGCGTTTGAAGACCTGGGTATGTGCACTGGTCACGGCAGCGCCTCCCGGTGGAAGTCAGGACGTAGCTGGAAAGTTCATGGTGAGCGCAGTCGCAGTGTTGGCGACAAGGAGGAGACCCACGCTGCTCGTTTTCCTGTCTCCCCCTTGTCTCTCGGTGTGCCGGTGAGGAAGGCCTGCGTTGCAGAGGAAAGGCTGCTGGGAGGCACACCTGCAAGGAGCGGGGAGGCCCCGGCCGAGGCTTAGAACACCTGTGTCCTCCCTGGCATCTCCGGAGGTCCTTCCTGCACCCCCCACCCCAACCCCGGCTCCACACCGAGGTGAACTTTGTGCTGTGATTTACGCAGCTTTCTGAGGTCTGCACAGATTTCAGGATGGTCTTAGAAATGTCACATACTGCTTCGGGAATGTGTGCAAATATATTTCATACATTTCACTCTGCAATTTAAAAAGTCATCTTCAGTGTTTTAGTGTGCTGATACTGAGTGTTTAGCACAACAAGAAAACAGCTTTTCCTCAGAAGCTAATTTCAACTCCTTAGACATCTAGATAAATGTCTTTTATAATCTCCCCCCACACCTATTTATTATAATGCCCTTGTTATAAACACAGACTATTTTTGCAAAGTCATATAAACAGGTAATTGACACAACTGAAATTCTTGTCACATATTTATTGCATTATCAGCTAAAATTTTTTAAGTGACAAGAACCAAAATAATCATTAATTTTTATAGGGCAAGGATCTGGCTTTTTGTCTGACACAAAGCTGTATAAAAAACTGCTTCTGATTTTATGCACATTGTTTTTAGTTAATGATTTTCAGCTGTTTGTTGTTCCTCTGATAGCATGAAAATGTACCATATGCTCAGCCAAAAGACAAATGATTAGCAAATGAAATTCCGGACAGCTGTCTGACTGAGCGCGTTGGGTTGATAGCATTCTGCTATCATAATTAGCTTAAGCTTTGGGTTAATTAACTTTCTACCTGGATATGCATAATAATAGCAAACTGCAAAAAGCAAGACGCTTTCCGTACATCAACAGCATTGCTGTCTTTTTTATTTGGTATTTCAAGAGCATATTAGAATTTCAAGAGTGATTAATCCTGGGAATATTGTCATCTACTGTAGATTTTATTTGCAAGCCAGATAATACTGAAACAATTGGAATCTATTATAGAGCAGAAATAGCATTTTAAAATTGTAATTAAAGTTTCTAAAAGCAATTGCTAATTTCAAATGCCTTTGTTGGCAAGAATATTAGGCTTCTTGTATGGGCAGCTTGTCGGGTACAAAAAATACCAGCACGTACCCTGCGAAGAATAAAACTTTCTTTTATGTAAGTGCTGTATTGAAATCATCAGTCATTTTTGCGTAATTTAAAACTAAGATGATTCCGGAGTCTGGAAAGGTGCTGCCCAGACCTCGGGCCTGAGTTCCGAACTTGGGGCCCGGCCCCCTTCCTTCCTCACGTGGGCTCCGTGGGGGCTGGCGGCCTGGCGGGCGCGGCCCCCTGACCTCTCTGGTCGTGGTTTGCTGCGTGCGCCTGGGAGATCTGACTTTTTAAGAATCGGCGCTGTATGTTTCTAGCTTGGTGTGTATTTTCTACCGAAAGCAGTTTATAAATCAGTTTACGGATTTGATAAAATGGGGAGAGGAATGGCTTTGTCTCCCCTCCTCTCGTTTGTATGATTTACCAAAGCACTCTCTAAGATGCTCGTCATCTGATGGGGCTGCCGAGGCCTTTGGAGAGCACAAGCCAGTGAAGTGGATTGTGGATTTGGAGTAAAAATTGTAGTTTACATTTCCCAAAGCACCAGAGAGCCGAGCACTTAATTCTGAAATAAGTCATGCCTGTTGTTACACTCAGAAAAATACTTTATCTTCTGAAAAAAATTCTTTCCGTATGCAGCGGACGGTGAAGATTTGGTGACAGGGAGTTCGCCTCGGCTCCAGAGGCCTGTGCTTGGAGAATTTAGCAGTCGTTAATGTGCTGCCTTCTCCGACTTGTGACTCGGGGCGTCGGCGGGCCGAGGAGCACCCATTTGGTCACTTCATGCAAGTTTTATGGGCCTGTCAGAAGCCATTTTTCAAAATTGGCTTCATTTGAGAACTCGGGAGGCGCCCACTCTCCCGGGCCGGGTAATGAAAGGAGCGGCTCCCGCGGGGCTCTCCGGGAGGGAGGACGGGGCGCCCCAGCAGGCCCTGCCCGCACCCGGCCACGGCCCTCCTGGCCGGCTGGCTGGGACCCCGGGGCCTCGCCTCCTTTTCGGAACGGTGTCCCGGGCGGTCCTTACCCCGGCCTTCGCGAGGGGGCTGCCGGAGACGTGGTTTTCTCTTTGTTTGGTCTGCCTCGGGCTGCAGGAATAAAGCTGGCAAAGGGGCAGGCGAAGTGGGGCCACAGTTTCAGTGTCGAGCCCTTAAGTGGGAGCCGAGCTTCCCTGCTGTGTAGCAGGCACGGGATTATTTGTTTGCCTTCTGAGATTTATTTTTAATATTTCATCACACGTGAACAAGCTCAAGATGCAGCACTTCAGTACCTCCTGTCTCTCCGTACAGATAAATAAGAGAACTTTTAAAAGGCAAGAAGACATGGGAACCCTTCTGTAGGAGTGATATTTCGAATAGGTTATTACTAGCTATTGAGAGAGAGAGAGGAAAGCAGGAAAGAGAAAAACACATCCAGGCCCTGTTTTTGGCCTGAATTTCTTGATTATTTTATTTTGAATGCCATTTCAAACATATTGTAAACTAATGGTATTTCTTTTTTAAAAAAAAAAAAACAACTTATTCTACTATTTGCACTGCCTGATCTTTAATTTCTTTTAATGTCAAAATTATTTATTTGGCCGGTTCCATTCCAGATGTGGCTGTTGAGGGCACATTAATTTATATTCTGTTTTCACGGCCCCGTCCCCATCTGTACATCATTTCTGAATTTCGTTTTCTCCCTAGGGAATTCACCTATTCATATTGTAGGTTTCATTTGCTGTGTAAACAGAATAAAGACAATGCAGAAATCCCTCCAATACCAGAAAATAATTCTTTTCAACAACATAGTGGATCATATTTAAAAAAACATTGAAAATGCAGTCCATGTGAGGCACCATTTTTTCCCTACTTTATTGTCCTCTGGAGGACAGGCTCGTGTTACTACGCCATGTTTCCCTGTATTTGATAAGTTCATTTTTATTAAAAATACATCCAAAACAGCATTTCACGATAATCCTCAAACACGTGTTCCGGACATTCCTTTGTTTCGGGTCTCAGCTCGGCGCTGCGGTCGGCGTCAGACCGTCTTACTCAACTGGTGAGCGCTCGCGCCGCTGCAGAGACAGGTTCTGCTGTGTTTGTATAAGAAGCAACATTAAAGAGCAGTGATTTTTTTTTGACATTTACAAATAAAGAGGGACATGAGTTATTTATGCTCCAGTGCTGCGGCAAAGTCCTTATCTCCATGTGGCACTAAACAAGGATTTGTTGTGGGATTTTCGAGGGCTGCGTAGTGCTTCAGTGTTAAGCACCCAAAACTCTAGGGGCTGGCACTAATTTCCTGTCTCTCGTAAAACAACATAGTATTCATAGCAACTCAAGAGGCTTGACACAAGTAATGATGGCATGTGCAGGCGAAGATTACCGCCCAACAGTGTAATCAAGGTGCTAGGTACTAATGCAAGTTAAATTGAGACAATAATGCCGAAACTTGCATTGTGGGATTAGGAGAGCCCTTGAAACGCTGACGTCCGCACATCCTGCCTGCCTGCCTGCCTGGCTGGCTTTCCGCTCCTGTTTATATGTAATGACCTCAAAATTTGTATGTCGTTAACACCATGTACTGGAGTGGCGAGAACACGGTTTGGGAGGGAGAAGCCTCCCTCTCTTCGTTGACTTTTGTCTCTTTGGGTAATTGGTGGCTTTTCCTGCCATCTTAGGGAGCAAAGCTCGGAGCAGGGAGGCCCCTGAGGTCTCCGCAAACATGCTGTGGGCACAGAAAGCCTTGTGCTCCCCAGCGCTAGGCAGTCATTTACATACTTTGAATGAAAAGTCATTTGTGCCTGCAAAATTGTTATTGCTGGAACACATTTAAATACTAGTCATATGGAAATTTGAAATAAAGTCATATTAAATTTTGATGCTCAGATCAATATTGTGGAGCCCAGGTAATTAAAGTGGGTTTGTTTATTTGGCTCCTTATAAATAAAAAGGGCTTAATACAGACTAATTACACAGAATCTTTCGTCTACGGTAGGATAATAATGGCAGCAATTTAAAGTGATATTAAATGAGAATTAATAAAGGAATATTGAGTCACTTTGACTGTATTAAGCTGTGAAATGATTCCTCATCTCAATTTAACTTCCTGTCTGGAGCATAATGATTGATAAGCAATGAATTTTTGGTAGAGATAATCTATAACGATATTTGATTGCAATATTTAATTAAGAACAACCAGACTCGTGACTTTGTTATTTCGAAACAGGTTAGAGAAGCCTGTTTTTTATGTTGCAAGCTTGCAGGGCTGCTCAGAGGATGCCTCATCCACTTGCTGAATGAGGGCCCTGAGCGGGGAGCGTCCCCTGGGAGCGCCTGGGGGTGGGGGTGGGGGTGGGGACGGCAGGTGGAGGGTGCTTGACTCCTGTTCCGCTCATGAGGGAGTGGCTTGCTGGCCGCATTCCCGGCGGACCTGTGGGCAGAAATGGTCGGAGCGAGGCATCTTGAGGGAGACCTGGAGCCACACACCGCAGGCCTGGGGGGGAGGCGGGCAGTCGCCTCTCCTCCCGTAGGAGCACCAGCGGCAGAGTTACCGGGAGGAACCCGGGGCCATGTGGACAGTCCCTGCGGGTCAAACGGATGGTCTCCGGACGCTGGACTTGGGTCTGAAGGTCCATTCTACATTAAATCACTCGTGAAGAGCCCTTATTTCAGTCCTGATCGCAAGCATTTTAACGGCAGTCTAGGCCCCTGGACGCGGTGACCATTGAGTAACTTTCAGGTGGAGGGTTGTTGCCGGAGTGTTCGTGTTTTGCTTTGTTGTGTTTGCAGAGTGGCTTGTAATTTCCTTTCACTCTGCCACGCAGCATGTCACATCCACGTTAGCATTTCTGCCGTTTTAAAGGGTCCTTCTGAAGGTCAGGACCTCACACTGAACACCCTTTTTATATATATTACAAATTGCCGGAATTGCTCATTAATTTCTGTCTGTGAAATGCCATGTCAAACCTCTAAAGGAATTCACAATGCCAGTGTCCCTTGGACAGCTTCTCACCATGGTCCAGTGCGAATTTCTGATGAAATTACAGGTGCAGGGAAATGCAGAATTAGAAATATATCTGATGTTGCAATACTTGTGAAGCTATAGCTTTGTTGATGACAGGACAATTCCATTTTTGACAGTTTAATTTACTGTTGCCAGTGGACAAGAGCAAGAGGAGGGCGTGGGGTTAGCCACCTGCCCCCTCGTACCGTGTTTCACATGCGAGGTTGCAAAATCATAACTCCCTCAACCTGTCGGGCTCAAATGAGAAGGTTTTCAGCTGGGAAAATGGAATATATCAGTGCATGTAATATTGCCTGACCTCATAAAACAAAAGGGAAAATTGCAGATTCTGACAGCCATTATGAATCTTGTATCAGCAACCAAAACGACTTGGAGCTGAGGTACAGCACGTGTTTATAATAGAAAAGAACAGGGTTGCCACGTTGACTTGCCATACGGAGCAAAAAATGACGTGTCAGTAATTCGTTCTCGGATGTTAAAGAGGCTGTTGAATTTACTAGTATATACACGGAAGAATGTTTAGCCTGGAGCAGAGTGTGGAAATACTTTCTGCACAGAGGGGTCTGCTGAAGTTAGTCATGGAGCCGGTGGTAATGGGCGGGAGAGCAGGCTGGGAATTCCGCGTTCGCACCGTGTCGCGAGGCCAGACTGCTCACCTCGAGATGTACTGAGCCTTTCTGCTCTCGCCCATCGCTGAGGGTCTACACAGTAAGACGTCTGAAATAAAGCAAATAACGTTGTCGTGAAACGAGGAGCATCGTTTGAACTGCATGTGTTCTGTGGGAAAGCTGGTGTATTGAGGCATGGCTTTTTATCTTACGCTTAAAAAGTTTTATTTATATTAAAATAGGCATAATCTCTTCGCATATAATTATATGCGCTCCAATTTAGTTTTTCTACTTAATAGTCTAGTCCTTCACCTGGTGGCCTCTTGCTTTTATGTTATTCCATGAAAAACGTTGATGAGCACAATAATTACCTCAGCTGTTTTCAGGGATTTTGCCTGTCTTGCTGGGGGAGGGTTCGAAGTGAGAGTATAGGAACTGTTTCAAAGCACGAGGTGAGACCCTGTTGCGTCCTCCGCCCGTGTCTCACCGCTGCCTCCTTTCACTTCCAGCTCACAGGGTGGATGTGGGTTCTGCTTCAGTTTTCTCGTGCCGTTTGTTTAGAATGAGATGTAGCCGTTGCTTTAAGGGAAATAAAGCATGTTTAAGTAATGCACGGTGTCCCTTTGGGGGGCCCGCTCTTGTGTCATTGCCAGTGGCGGCTGGAAGACAAGGTGCTTTCTGCACACTGAACCCTGGATCTCTCCCCAGTAGGGCTGGGCTGGGCGGCGTTGCAGGTGCGGCTGTGCCTGTGACACCTGTGACAGCGCAGGTGGGAAATGATTTGGAGAGGCTGATGAGGGGCTTGGCCCCGAGGAGGAGGTCACCTCAGCTCTCCTCTCCTCGCCCCTTTCCCATCAGCCCAGGCTCTGGTGCTGCAGATCCAGTGTGCTCTCTGGTGGCTGTGGTCTCTCTGGGTCCCCAGGTGGTGTGTGTCACCCCAGGGTGAAGAATGACTGGGTGCAGTGCTGGCCCACCTGCTTGGGGGTAGGGGGGGCACCCTGCTGCCCTTGAGCCTTGTGCGGAAGGTGATGAGGTAAGGACCAGGAGATGCCAAGTCCTTGGCTTCAAGCGGATGCTTTCGTGCCACCTGCAAGGGCCAGGACAAGCAGCCCAGAGCTCGCGGTCTGAGGAGGCCGGTGCCCAAGTGCTTTCAGCGAGTGGTGTTCCGAGTGTGATGGAGCAGGAACAGGAGGCCTCACGCCACGTGCCCTTGCGGGGGGGGTGGGGGGTGCTGGCGGAGGCCGTGTCTGAGCGAGGCCTCGAGAAAAAGGCCCCGAAGCTTGGCAGCAAGGGGAAGGATGGAGACA
The DNA here is from genome assembly GCF_016906955.1 of Phacochoerus africanus. Taxonomy (NCBI): domain Eukaryota; kingdom Metazoa; phylum Chordata; class Mammalia; order Artiodactyla; family Suidae; genus Phacochoerus; species Phacochoerus africanus. The sequence goes on from NC_062558.1 coordinate 138,919,558, forward strand.
GGGGGCAGGAAGACTCCAGGTGACATCTGTGCCCTCGAGTTTAGGTTCGAAAAGCAGAAGAGGTAACGGAAAGCCGCAGGCAGGTACTGAACGCCGTGACTTTGGAGGTATTTCCATATTCAGTAAGCTGTTATTTGGATTATTTGAGCGTATGTTCTCATGTGTTTAAGTATCCCAGTTAGAGTTATCAATATCATCTGTATGTGCATTAGAGTTTTCAAAGACCTAAAATGTATCAAAATATTTTTAACATTAGAATACATTGATTTTTCAAGACACTATGATCTTACAATAATTTCACCTTAGTGTTTATCAGTTTCACCATCATTGTATTAAAGCCACAGACCTAGTAGGGCCTATGGGATCTGTCAGTCTGAAGTCTCCCGGCCCTTCTTCTCTGAACCAGTCACCAGCTTCCCCCACCCTCTGCTCCAGCAGTGTTGCCTCCTGGCTGTTCCTAGAGCTCACCAAGCCTCCCCCGCCCCAGGGCCTTTGCACGTGCTGGCCCCCCTGCCTGGAACACTTGATCGCTGCACCCCTTCACACAGCTGCCTGTCATTTCCTTGGGTCCCCTGCCGTGTGCACTGAGGCCCCCAGCCCCACAATTGTACTCCTGCTCTCTGTTTCCTGCTTTTAAAAAAACAACCTAAAAGAGGAGTTTGCCAGCTAAGGCTGGAGGCTGACTACCTGTTTTTGTAAATACAATTTTATTGAAATACAGCCATGAACATTGTCTGTACTTTTGGCTACAAGGCCAGGGTCAAGCGGTTATAATAAAGGCAGAATGACCCACGAGCCTGAAATAAGCATCACAGTCAGCCCCCCACACCCGTCCCTGGGGGTTCAACCAGCTGAGGAACCGGAAGACGCATCAGCCGGCTCTGCTGTACCACCTCGTGGGAGGGGCTTGAGCATCCTTGGGTTTTGGTATTTGTGGGTGGTTCTGGAGCCAACCTCCCATGGATACTGAGGAACAACTCTATCTGGCCCCACAGGAAAGTTTGCAAAGCCCCCGTCTCGCATGTAATTCATGATTTATTTGATTGCCTGCCTCTCCTGCTGGAACTCAGCCTCCATAAAGACAGAGCCTCTTCCTGTTTGGCTCCCTGCTCTGTCTCTTGGGTCCAGAATAGACTCTAGCACACAGTGGGTGCTCAGAGGGTCTGCTGAATAAATGAACTGACGGTTCCAGACAACAGGGTCACGGGCAGCAGTTCACTGGGCCCCGAGGTCTTAGGCATTGGTGTTTCACACTTTAGGTGTGTTTATTTTGCAGTGTTTACAGCGTATAGATCCAACGAGGCCGCATCAGATGGTAGAAATAAAAGGGGCGTGTCCTCAGAGATCCCTGGAAACACACTCAGATGCAGGTTGCATGCAAAGGACTTACTGGGGCAGACTGCTGACCTTGACCTCTAAGCAAGTGTGAAAGGCAAGGCTAACCCGAGGGGAAGCCAGGGCCTGCACAGTGACCAGGTGCAAGTGAGGTCACAGCCCACTCTGTAGGCCTCTCCGGAGCTGGCACCGCCTTCAGCACCATCCCGGATTGGGGCCGGGCTCCCCCGACCCTTGTCTCCCATGTCAGCCAGGCCTGGGACCCTCACTGCCCGCTGGAGGACTGTAGCGGTGGGTGAGATGCTTCTCGCACAGGGCACGCGGCCACGGATGCAGCTCTGAACCCTCCCGAGCTCGGTTATGGTGGGTAGGCCCTGCAGAGGCGTCTGGAAGGCTCCCACCCTAACTATAGAGTTAAAGCCTGTGTGTCTTTGTCTCCTTTCCTACCTACTCACATGAATGCACACTCCATACATTAGCTGTCGTGGGCAGGGTCACATGGGAAGCAGGCTTCTTTCCTCCACGGCCCTGCTGGGTAGAGGCCCCCGTGTATGTAAACAGTTACCAGGGAAACCACGCTGGTGACAAAGACTTCAGTGATGGGCAAGGCAAGGCATTTACCACCCCACTGTTTCGGAATCATCTTGGAGGGCATCTCGAGGGAGCACTTCGTCTGGGTGGCAGGCTGCCCGGGACCCTCGCACCAGCTCCAGGTATCCATGGCCCTTCCCTCCCCGCCGGCCCCACGCCTCTGGAGCAGTGCTCAGACTCTCTCGTGGTTCAGGTCAGAGCTTTGGTTGCATTTTTTAGTATTGCTCAGGCCATACTTCCAGTGGTTACACACCACGTTAGGGCTGCAGGCTTCCTAGGGGCCGGTCTGTATAAAACGTTACTATCATTTTACTCTTTTTTTTTTTTTTGGTCTTTTTAGGGCCGCTGCCATGGCATACGGAAGTTCATACCACAGCTCATGACAACACCAGATCCTTCACCCACTGAGCAAGGCCGGGGGACGAACGTGTGTCCTCATGGATGCTAGTTGGCTTCACTTCCGCTGAACCACAACGGAACGCCTCATTTTATTCTTTTAATCCACGTTTGCACTGCGATGGGGAAACCATGTGACGAGTTGTTTGGAACATCGTGGCTGAGGGAGACTGGAGCCAGCCAGGGCCTTCAGGGTCTGTTCTGGAAACAGCGCAAACACAGAACCTTCTTTAGTCTCTTGGGTCCAACAGGGACGAGAGCTCCCCGAGGACTGGCCTGCAGAATACAACCAGGAGGAAGTCGTTTTGCAGGAGTCCGGTAGATAACGAATGCTCTTTACTCCTAATGAAAAACAAGATGACAGGACATGTGCTTGGTCCACACGTCCCCTGGTGAGTCCAGCCTTGTCCATGTGGCCTGGGCACCCAGCTGGCACTTGGGTTGGGCCCCGTCCCCAGAGGCGGTGCCCCTTTCCTTGCGTGTCTGGATGGCGGGGACAGGCACGTGCCTGCACCTGACTGAGGTCCCTGCCCCCACCCTGACTTTGGGGGTACGGCTGGGCTAACCCCCAAACATGCCATGTCCTCACGTGTTCTTTCTTTTGAAATTGTACAGTATCAGTGTTTCTTCTAGCATAAAAAGGTCGAAAATGTTCACCATTTAAGTTATCAGGCACCCCCGCCCCCGTTACACAGACGCTTCCAGTGACACTGATTCTTCAGCAACAAGATACCTCATGTCCTTCTGGCTTCGTCAGGCCTTTGCGGCAGCCCCGGTGACCAGAAGGTGCCTGCCCCCCCGGGGGGCCGCGCCCACACGCCTCTTCCTGCCTGCCCCTTTCACCTCCCGCTGCAACCTGGGTTCTTTGGGCGCAAAAGGGAGCTCGGAGCTGAAAGGGATGCTCGCTCTCTGCTGCTGTGCTCTCAGCTAAGTGGCTTGTTTTTCACTGGGATAATATCCACCCACCGTCTTTGCCGCTGTTAGGTGCCTGCGCAGTGGAGCGGCATCGCGTATGCTCGTGTCGCTGCACGGAGGCGTCACCGTCCTCTCCAGCACCCTCACCTTCCCGCCGAGGCCCTGCACGCAGTAGCCCGTTAGCCGGCGACGCCCCCGCCCCCTCCCATCCCTTGATCCTGCGGCTGCGGGTGCGCGGGGAGAAGCCCTTCTGTGGCTGGGCCTTTCGCGCCGCGGCGTGTCCTCTGGGCTCCGTGCGCGCCGGGCGGCCTGGGGCCCGACTGTCGGGGAGCCCGGCCCTGCCGCGCCGCGCCGTCCACGGCCTTGCGCAGCTGCCGTTTCTTTGGCAGCCGTTTCAAGCCACCCTGTCTTGTCATTTCAGAGTTCAGTATCCGCTGCTCTGCTCGGAGGGGGAAGCGGGGCGGGTCGGCTGCTGCGCGTGGTCTTTTGACCTTGCCGTTGCCCATGAGCAGTGGAGGGTAACTTTTGACGAGCCGTGTCAGCTGTGACAGGCCATCTAGTTGGCTTGAGTGGAAATGTGCTATACAAGTTTGAAGCCCTGGTTGGGGGCATTTTTCTGGTGTTCGATGCATTTAAATTGACACCAGCCCTCAGGTCCGACGTTCACGCCAGGCCCAACGCCAGAGGCTCCCGGGTCTGGAGTGTGGGCTGGGGTCTCCCCGCCGCTGCCGCGTGCACTCGCCCTCCTCGCCGCCGGGAGCCTCCCTGGGGCGCAGAGCGTTCTGGCTCCGCCGAGGAGAGGTTTGCGGGCTCTCGTGCGCGTCCTGCCTTCGACATAAACAGCCTTTTTCACCGCGTCGAGTAAAAGGCCTGTGTCGGCAGCCGTGCTTTTGAGTGGCAGTCAATTCCCCCCTTGTTTCTCAGGCCTCGAAATTGGGTTTGTTTTCCCTTGGAGTTGGCAGCGGAAACCCGGCCTCGGGGAGGAGGCCCTGCTGCCGCCGCTGCCACCCTCGCCACAGGGCCCGAGCTGCCCCGCAGGGCCTCGCTGCTGCAGGAGGATGGAGGGGGGACTCGGGTTCTAGATGCAGGAGGATGCTGCTGGGACAGCGTCTGGTGCTGGGAAGCAGGTGTGGAGGGGCTTTGGGGCTACACTCCAGACTCGGAGAGGGAGGTGGGCTTCTGCTGCTGGGCAGTGCAGCCTCTGGTTTGCAGGGGATGATGGGCTGCTTGCTGCAGTTTGCAAAATGGCTCAACCCCATCTTGCAGTTAATTGTGCGGTTAAAGTGTGGCCATAGGGTCGGGGTTGGTGGAGGCGGGGTGGTCAGATGTGGCCGGCAGGGGCTGTGTGCCCACCGTGAAGATGCTGGGCTGGCGAGGCTGGTATGCCGGGAGGACAGCTGGGTGGGGAGGGAGGAAGAAGGATGAGAAGGGGAGGTAGGCATGGAGGCCTTGCCCAGGCTGGGAAGAAGGGCACTTCCTTAGTGAAACAGCTGCACTGTGCCAGCAAGGTGCCTCGGGGACAGCTTCTGTCCCCCCTGAAGCAGTTTGGGAGGGGAGGGGCCTGGCTCTCCTTTGTCACTGTGCACTGCAGATCCATTCTTGCCTCTCTGCTCTCTGGACTAGGAGGGGCTCCCAGGAAGACTGCCACTTGCTGTCACAGCCGACTTCCTGCTGTGCAGCACTGAGCAGCCCAGGCTTATCCCTCCTGGCCCCATCCTTCGGCTCCTCCAGTTCAGGGCTCCACCAGCATTAACCTGAAGCTGCAGGCCCCAGAGAGCAGCAGCCCTCAGGCAGCTTCACGAGGCCTCCTCCTCCAGGCAGCAGCTGTGCCTGCTGTGCTCTGCACACCCTGCCATCCTGGATGTGAGGGGCGCCCGTGGAGGCTGCTGCAGGGCTGCGCTGGTGATTCCTGGACTGAAGCATTGCTGGAATTTCTCAGAATGCCCAGTTTGTAACCAAGGTAGGGTCAGGACTCTTGCTGTGAAGGGGCACTGACTTGGGAAAAGAAATCAGTGTTACATGAGTAGAACTTCTTTGCTATCCCGAGAGACTTTTTAAAGCTCTTCTTTAAAGAGATTTATTTTTCTTGGATTTCCATCTGACATTTCACTGAGTTTTCGGTGCCACATCTCATGGTAGGCATCACACACACAGCAGCAGACCAGGCGGGTGTATTCCTCTCTGCATGGGACCCATGTTGGAGAAATTAAACCATGAATTTCTTCAAACTGTATTAAGTTGAGCTCAAGAGAGCTGTGGAAACAACCTTGAGAGGAGGGGTTGGAGCAGGCCCCCTAGAAAGGGATATTTAAGGTGGGCCCGGAGGAGGATTAGCCATGCAAGCTGGGGGTAGTGCTTCTGGAAGGAGAGGGCCCGCCTGGGCACCTGGCTGCATCAGGGCTACACAGCGGGCAGTCAGTGGTCAGCTTAGTAAGCCTGTCCACAGACGTGTCTGGTTTTGACCTCCCCTGTGGGTCTCTTCTGCAGGGAGGAGCAAAAGAACAGGGAAGGAGTTTTTTCAGAGATCTCTGCTGTGGATCTACCAGTTTCCCCAAGATCTCCCCTGGCCTTTTCCCGTGCTCCAGTGCGTATTTCCTAGGGACAGTGTTCACCTGCACAGAAGGAGGATGTTCCCACAGATGCAGTCACATCCAACCCTCCGCCGCGGTCCAGCCTCAGCCCGGGGTCCAGAGCAGGACCCACTCCATCGGTGCGGTGCAGTGAGTTGTCCAGCCCCTCCATTCGCCTTAAACCTGGAACCGCTTCTCAGCTTTCTTGACAACCTGGAACTTTGGGGGAATATAAGCCAGTCTTAGTGTACGACCTCCCTGAGGTGGAGCTTCTGTTGCCTGTTCACGATCAGACCCCGATTTCGGACAGGAAGGTCCCGGGGGTGGGGTTGTGCCCTCTGTACGCCTGATGCTGGTGATGTAGAGGTGCCCACCTGGTAAGGTCGGTGCCCCCTGCAAAGTGCTGCTCACTCCTCTGTGATTAGGGTGCTTCTGGGAATCACGTGCCCTCTGCCCGGGAAGGTCTCGCTCACTGGATTTGCCGCACGCCGACGGCCGAGCTCGTCCTTCCTTCGGCGTGGACAGCCCGTCCTGCTCCCCCGTCGTCCACACACTCACATCGCTGTGGACTCCTGGATCGTTTATTTACCAGGTTTCTCTTCTTTATTATGATGAATTCTTTTGATGAGTTGTCCAAGATGGGCCGGCGGGGGCACGCGAGGTGGCTCTTGTGTCTGACTTTCATGTCCCCGTCATTCTCGCAGCGCACCCTTAGTGTGGGTGCTATTAAGAGGATCCAGGTGTAGCTCCTCCTTTCCCTGGGCCCCGTGAGGAAATCAGCCTTTTCTCTGGGGAATCCTGGTCGCCCCCAGATCCAGCCAGCCTCTGTGTGGTAGGCGTGCTCTTGGCTCCACGTGTGCCCGTTGCCTTTCCCAGCCAGGGTCTTCCATAGCCCTGAGGAGTCTTTAGACGTTTTCACCAGAGCGCACGGCTTCCCCACATGCGGTATTACACTCGTACCAGAGGTCAGACTGTGTGTGTTAGCTACCAGGGCTCTTTGCAAGGCCACACACCCTCTCGTAGCTAAGATGTCTCATCCGTTGTGCTTCTCGTGGACCTTGCTTGCTCCGTGGGAACGTGTGTCCAAGGCATGTTTATCCAGCAGAGCTAAGAAACTTGTGTGTGCGTGTGTAAACACATGTACTTATTTATGTGTTTGTGTCTGTCAGTTCTTAGCTGCTAAAAACCATGGTTCGCGATGAACCTCTTACTCCGGTTTGTCCCTCGGAGGAAATTCCGGGTGTTCCCCTCTCCGTGTTGGTACCTCTTTTCTGTAACAGTGAGGGATCGCGCCTCCACTGCCCTCAACACCGCCCGCCGCCACGTGCATGATTCAAGATTCGAACACAGAGAGGGTGGGCTCAGGATTTATAATCACACCACTGTTCGAAAACCCAACTAGACGCGAGTGTTTACGTTTTGAAAAACCACCTTTGTGGAGGTATGATGTCCACCGTGTCCCCCTGAGGGGTACCGTTGAATGAGTCTCGACAAATTAACACACTCCTTTGACCACCAACCCAGAGGGTTCCATTGTGTGCTGCCCCAGTCGGGGCCGTGTCCCTGGCTCCAGATAGACATGAATTGATTAACTTTGTCCTTCCCAATTGTAGGCACACGGAACCGTCCAACATATTTTGGGGCGTCTGCATTCGTTCCCCCCGCGTAGGGATCTTGAGCTCCCTCCTGGCTGATGCGTCAGTGGCGCCGTCTTCCCTGCTGAGCCGTGTGGCGCGGGGAACCAGCTCGTCTCTCTCTCCTCCTGCGGAGGGTCGCTCGTGCCGTTGCAGCTTCTGGCTGTTGGGGAGTGAAGGCGCTGTGGGCGTGCGTGTGGTTTGTGTGGACGGCGCTTTCAGTTGTCCTGGGCCAGGGCCCCACCCCGGAACTGGGGGAGCATAGTGCACTTAACTTTGTACGAAACGTCCATACGTCCCCAGGGCAGTTGTGCAACTCTGAATTACCTCCAGCAGTGTGTTCAGACTCAGAGTTGCTCCGCAGCCTTGTCAGCCCTTGCTGTTGTCAGCTTTTTAAGGGTAGCAGTTAGACGAGGAGTAGAGCGGAGTTTTACTGTGGTTTTGCCTTGCGTTTGCCTGATGGCGGACGAGGTGGAGCATCGTTTCAAGGCTCACCAGCCGGTCGTTATAAAGTGTTTCATCACAGCCCTGCCCCTGTTCTGTCTTTATTGGATCGTTTCTTACTACGGAATTCTAAGAATTTTTTAAAATTCTGCGTACGCGTCCTTTGTCCTGTAAATGTATTGAGACTGTCACCTCAGTCTGTGCTGTGTTTTTTCGTTTTCTTAACAGCATCATTTTAAAAGCAGGCATTTTTCATTTTTGTAAAGTCCGTTCTGTCAACGTAGTAGATAGTTGAGACTTTGAGTCTCCTAAGAAATGTTTTCTTAGGCTGAGCTTGCAGTATCTCCGCTTATATTTTGTTTTGTATGCTTCATAACTTTAGCCTCTACATTTAGGTCTCTGATCCATTTGACTTATTTTTGCGTGTGGTGCGCGGCTCATTTTCTTCGTGAAGGTGTTCTGTGCCGCAGGCACAGGCAGTCCAGCGCCGTGTCCCTTTGTCGCACTGACTGTATGTGCGCCGGTCTGTTTCTAGGCTCTGGCTTATGTTCAGCTTCCCACTTGTCTGTCCTCATGCCAGCATCACGTGCCTGGATTGTTATGTTTTATGGGAAGTCTTGGTATCCTAGTACAAGATGTCCCCATTTGGTCGTCTTTGTCAGAGCTGTTTGGACTGTCCTTGCTTCTTTGTGTGTATTAACATGTCGGAATAAACTTGTTAATTTGTACCCAGAAAAGCCTCATGTCATTTTACCGGGGATTGCATTGACTCTGCAGGTCCTTTTGGAGAGAGATTTCACGGGTTTGAGTCTTGATGTGTATCATAGCACATCTGCGTGTCGTCTTCAGTAGCACAGCTCGTTTTGTAATTTGGGGATGTATGTATTCTTAAATATATCTGTAAGTTTTTCATTTTTTTTAGTGGCTGCCCCTACAGCGTATGGAGGTTCCCAGGCTAGGGGCTGAACTGGAGCTGCAGCTGCCAGCCTACACCACAGCCACATTAGATGCGAGCTGCATCTGTACCCCATGGCTTGTGGCAACACTGGATCCTTAACCCACTGAGCCACAATAGGAACTCCAGTTTTTCATGCTTTTTTTTGATTCTTTACAAATGTTGTATTTTGATTTCATTTTCCAGTTTTTTTTTTTTTTTTTCCTGGTGACTAAAAATAGAGGAGCTTTTTGCCAGTTTGCTGTGTATTCCGGGAATTTGCTACATACATTGATTAGTTCTAGGAGCTTTTCTGAGGACGCTTTAGCATCTTCTGTGTCCGTGACTGCCTTGTCGGAGAATTGTTGATCTCCTTCCTGCTTTCCATGGCTTATCGCACTGGCAGGGATCTCGGTATCACACTGAGCAGGAGTCGGGTGGGATGGTACCCTTCCCTCTTCCTGGTCTAGGGGAAAAGGCCCACATTTCACCATTAAGGCAGGATGGGTTCTTTGTACATTCCTCTTATCAGGTTGGAGAGGTCCTGCTCTATTCTTGTGGGCTAATATGCATTTTATCGTGGAAGGATATATGGTGTTGTCACATACCTTTTTTTGCATCCATTGAATGTTTGTGTGGTTTTTATCTTTTATTAATATGGGAAATACAATGATTTTTTTCAAAAGTCAAACCTTGCCTGCTTGTAATAGATGCTGTTTGCCTGGAGAATCGCAACAGACCCTCCTCCTGTGTGTGCATATGTGTCTGTATAATTCAGCATGATTTCTGTGTATGTAGAAACGAATATATAAATAATGCTGAAATATATTTGCTAATATTTTAAGAATTAAATATGAACTAAAAATTAAATTAAGGGTTATTGTATTGTTCACGAGGAATACTTGTCTGTGGTTTTCTTATAATAGCTTTTTCAGGCTTTATTTATCAGGGTAATACTGGCCTCATAAAATGAAGGGGAAATAGTCCCTCTTTCTCTGCTGTTTTAAAGTGTTTGTTTAGGATTGGTGTTTTTGTTTGTTTGTTTTGGTTTTTTTTCTTAACTAAGTAATTGATAACCTTCCCATAAAGAAAATGCTAGGCATTGTCAGGTAGTATCTGGGCCTCGCATTTTCTGATGGGAAGGCTATCATTTGCTTATTTAAAATAAATATGAAGGAATAGAGAATCTGTAGAGTGTTGTGACTCCATTTGGGTCATTTGCCTGTCGTAGAGCGCGTCCATTTCATCTGAGCTGTTGAAGGTGTTGGCGTTAATTGTTGCAAACACCCCTTCCACATCCTGTTGGGTTCCCTTTCAGGTCTGTGGGGCAGGTCTTGAGCGCCCTGTTCTGAACCCTTTTCTTCATTCCCGGTGCGGTGTTCCCCTCTCTTCTCCTTCTGATGCCTCCTGCTAAAGGTTTTCCAGTGTCATCAGTCCTTCCAAGACCAGTTTTGGCCAAAGATTTTCTTCTTTTTTTCTTTTCTTTTTGCTTTTTTTTTTTTTTTTTTGAAAAAGCTACACCTGCAGCATATAAGTTCCCGGGCTAGGGATTGCATCAGAGCTACAGCCGCTGGCCTACACCACAGTTCACAGCAATGCCAGATCCCTAACCCACTGAGCGAGGCCAGGGATTGAACCCACATCCTCATGGATACTAGTTGGGTTCGTTACTGCTGAGCCATGACAGGAACTCCCAGATTTTCTTTCCTATTGACTTTTTCCGTTTCATATTTTGATTTCTCTTTCTTCTTGCTTCTTTAGGTTTAATTTTAGTTCTTTTTCTAAGAGGCTTAGGTCACTGGTGGGGGACGTTTCCTCTTTTATAATATGCATTCAAAGCTGTAAATTATACTCTAAGCAATATTTTAGCGGCCTTCCACAGATTTTCATGTGATTCGATTTTATCACTAAACTTGAAATAGTTTCTAATTTCCATTCTGGTTCCTCCTTAGACTCCTGGACTGTTTAGATAAGGTGAGTCCGTTTCCATAGGTGGTCCCTGCTGACGGTAGCCCCTGCGTTTGGGGAGAGTGTGGTGTGCCGTCCTCTGTGACTGTGTTGGAGGTCGTTGGATGCTCTCGTTCAGATCGCCCGCCTCCTCCCTGCTCCCTGTCTCCGTGCTCTCTCTGTCAGGCTCGGAAAGGAGTGTTGGACTCTCCAGTTGTGGATGTGTCCATTTCTCCTTTTAGTTCTGTCCATTGTGGTCTGATTTGCTTGAACATTTGTTGTTAGGTACCCAGCCATTTAGAATCATTATGTCCTTTTATCAACCGATCCCTTAGCGTCGCGGCCGTCCCTCTTTATCCCTGGCGATTTTTCTTATTCCGAACTTAACTGGTCTTAGAATGCCGGCCAGCCTGTGATCAGTCACGGCGAGGGGTGCAGGCACACCTCATTTTAGGGCGCCTCACAGATCCTGCGCTTTTTTTACAAATCGAAGGTTGGGGCCAGCCTACATCGTCAAGTGGGGGTTCGCGTTTCTTAGAAATAAAGTATTTTTCAATTAAGACAAGTCCCTGTTTTAGACGCGGTGCTGTTACACACTTACTAAGCTGCACAGTGTCAATGTGACGTCTCTGTGCCCTGGGAAAGCCAAGTAGTTCCGCGACTGTCTCTGCTGAGATACTTGCTTCACTGTGGCGTATCTCCCGGGTACGCCTGGACCCTTTTCCATCCTTTAGATTTCTAAGTGTGTTTCTTGAAGGCGGGAGATGGGTGTCCGGGGGGCCAGTCTCTCCCTTTCATTAGGAATGGTACCGTTCACGTGTGTGGGTCGGTGTGGGGGAGTTTGCCGACGGCTCTCCATTCGCGCCTTCGTCCTTGCTCCCCCTCCTCATTTCCCATCTTCACGGGATGGTTCTGGCGTGTCTAGCACAGCCCCATCCAGCAACTTCCAGCAGTGATGAAGCGTGCTGTGCCTGCACTGCCCTGTGTGGTGGTCACCGGCCATCAAGCACTTGACATGTGGCTGGTGTGAGGAACACTCAGCTCTGTTTAATTTGAAAGAATTTAACGATAACTGGCCACGTGGGGGTCGCTGCTCCCACAGGGGACGTGTGACGGAGGGCCCACGATCTGCTTCGTAGCGGTGTTCCCACGGCCGTTGCTCTTGCCGTTCTCCGTACATCCACTGTTGGGGATTTTACCTCTACGCGTCGTAAACTCTAAGATACATTGTTGTCCTTGAAAGATAATTGTTTAAAATGGAATCGAAAATGAGAAAACCCCCTCTTCTTTATCCATTTTGATATTCGAAATACACTGGAAGGGCCTAAGTGACTTCACCAGAGAGGTGGCTGCTTTGTGAGCAGTGACTTGGGGCGGAGGATGGAGGCCATCTAGGAACCTGTTGAACCGGCAGAAGTAAGGGGGCTACGAAGCGGTCAGATTTGGAATCTTTCTGGAAGGTCAGTGCTCTGGTTGTGTAACATGCATCTTGGTTGATGGAGTGGTGTTCTACCGCATTCTTGCCCCGTTTCCTAGCCCGTTTGCCTTTCAGAAATCCTCTGTGGACATTAGAACAGCCATACTCAACACCAGTTTTAATTAGAAAATTGATTTCACTGAATTTTGTGAGTCATCTTGCTACGAATAGAGGTATCCATCTCACTCCTAGAATTTGTAATGTAGGAGTTCCCGTCGTGGTTCAGTGGTTGACGAATCCGACTAGGAGCCATGAGGTTGCGGGTTCGGCCCCTGCCCTTGCTCAGTGGGTTAGGGATCCGGCGTTGCCGTGAGCTGTGGTGTAGGTTGCAGATGAGGCTCGGATCCTGCGTTGCTGTGGCTCTGGCATAGGCCGGCAGCTACAGCTCCGATTGGGCCCCTAGCCTGGGAACCTCCATATGCCGCGGGAGTGGCCCAAGAAATGGCAAAAAAGACAAAAAAAAAAAAAAGAATTTGTAATGTATTGACAGGACAAAACCAAAGGCAACATAGAGATGCTTTTTATGTCCTGTTTATTCCCTTTCCATTTAAAGAGGAGCGATTGGTCGTAACATATAGAACTGGTGGTTTGTTTTACAGCATTTGATTAGGAGCAGGGTTTATGGCATAGACATGCTCAGTTTTCTCCTGTTCATCCTCTTGAATGGGTTGGGTGTGTGTGGGCTTCACAGCTTAAAGTGATAAGTTTACTGGTGTGTTCATTTGTCTGTTTTTGAAGAACAGGTCATTTAAGCAGTGCAGGAAGGATGGACTGTGGATGAAGAGCCCTCTGAGGTTTGGTGGGAAGCGCCTGCCTCGCTCTGCGGCGCAGATGCTGACTCTGCTGTCACCTGCACTGGGCGAGTCCCGTTACTTTGCCCCCAGATTCGGAGTTCCCTGCAGTGTTGGGGATTTTCTCATCTTGGCATCACACGTTCCTGTGTTTTTGCCTTTCAGGCATAGATATGGTTCCACTCTGAAAGCTCTGGAAATAATTCTCAGATTCCGTGTGTTTATCTCAGTTTTAACCTCCAGATTGTTTGCTTTGAAATGAAATGGCGGTATTGCAGACTGTCGGTGGAATAAGCAATTGTGGAACCGAATGCGCTCTAGTTTCTGTTATAATGAACAATATAGATATTATCTAGTATGATGCCGTCTCCTTGATTGGGTTCCATGTGATTCCACGTAGGTGAGGTCAGTACTGAAGTGGACACAGAGCCGCAGCTGTGATAAGGAGACTTCAACTGTTAACTGCTGATTTCGGACAGTGAACTTGTCTTTAATGTCTACGGACATCACACAGCCTTCCTTCCTTCCCTCCCTCTTTCATTCTGTCTCTCCCCTGGCGCTTAACTGCTTAGGTATGTTCTGGATTGCGTTCAAAGGCGGCTCGGTACAGTCGCATTAAGAATACGGCTAGAATGAATATATGGTATTGCGCCTAAAAGCAATGCAGACTTTTCAGTAAATGGCTTACTTTCCTTCGGTATTTGGGACAAGCAGCGTCGAGGGGCTGAGTCATGTGCCTCGAATGAGCTCTCGGTGGCCTTTGCGGTGGTGCGTGCATGACTTCCCGCTTGTGGATGCAGCGGAGCCCCATTCTGCTGATGCTGGAACGGAGATGCACCGAGCTCACAGCCTGCGAGGGGGTTGGCTGCCCTGGCTTCCGTTCCGATGCTTAGTCCGTGACGCCCACAGGAGCACAGCCAGCGTGGCTTCCTTGTGTGGCTCAGCGCGTGTCAGTTTCTCCACACCTTTTTCTGGAGGACAGTTAACTACGTGCAGTGTAGTTCACGTGACTGAACGCTTTGCAGAAGGAAGTCGGGTGACGCTGGGGCCTCCCCCCTTCAGCAGAGTGAAATCTGGTTCTGAGAGAAGTGGCAGACCCTAACCCTAACTGTGGTGTCCAGGCCTGGCGAGGAGCCTCCCGGGCTCCTGGGCCTGTTTGGGAGCAGCTCAGTAATGCCAACAGGGTTGGGGAGGCAGGAGAGCCCGTGGCGGGGTGGGTATAGCTCAACCGATAGCACGTGGAGGGCTGCTCTCCACTGCATTAGACTGCTTGGCGCCCGGGACCAGGAGGGTCATGTTTGTGCCTGCTCGCTGTGCCCGCTCTCGCTGCCATTCCTAGTGGAGCCCCTTCTAAACAGGTGCCTGCGTTTGTGTCATGGAAGAGAAGAATGTCAATGAGCCCCCCCTCCCCCAAGAGACAGCTTAAAACAGACAGTCCTGAACGCCGGCAGAGGTGGGGTTAAGCCAGGCCTTGGGTCTGGAGTCACTTTACCCCCCTCTCCAGCTGCATTCTTGGGGTGAGAGTAGCCCCCCCAAGACCCCTCCCTGACCCCCACCTTTCTGAGTCCTCCGCCTCAAAGACCCCACCTCTGAGAGGCTGATGCTCACGGAGCCTGTGGGGATCTCGTCATCCGTCAGTTCCTTTTGCTCTGATCAGGCATGTTTCACGTCCTGGAGCATCTTGTGCTTTCCTCCTCCAGTCCCTGTGCCAACAGGTGTTAGCAGGTTTTCGGACTGACTGGGAAGGGACCGTATGTTTCCACCGAAAAAACTAGGTTGTGTTCCTTGCAACCCAGGAATGCCGGGATGAATCTGCGATTCTGCACATCCAGAGAAGGAGAACTTTATGGTCATTTCAAATGATCAAAAATAACGCATCTGACAAAACTCAGCATTTACTCATGATTCTGAAACTCAGGCAAACAGAGGAGCAGGTCCAGGCGTGCGCCTGTGTGCACGCGTGTCCAGTCTTCTCTCATGTTTGGTCCTGGCCTGAGCAGGATGGTGTGTTTTTGTCATCACCCAGGGCCATCTCTTCAGGAAGTGTTCCTGGCCTGAATCTTTCCTGCCCCTTCTTCCTTAAGGTGCTTTTTGATGTTTACCTTTATTTTTGACTCGTTGCCTCCTTTCCAGTCTTGGTTGTGATCTTCCCAGAAAAGAGGAATTTTCCTCCTGATTCCCATGTTTCCTTTTGCTCGCATTGGTGCAGGTGAACCTCCCCTAGCCAGCCAGGGCAGTTTGGCGCTGCCTTCTTGGGCAGGGTGGAGCTTTGTGGCGTGATGGACAGAGCACAGCCACTGTCGATTCTGGACGGGGGGGGGCCCTGACTCCCCTGATGTGTGTCCAGGCTTCGGAGGAGCCGGCTGGCTTGATTAGCCCTCGTCTAAACATAGACTCATTTGGAAGGCGGAGTCGCGGGGGTGGGACGAAGGCTTCAGGGACGGTCATGGGCTGTAGCCTGTGCTCCAGGTGGTCCCGTCCACCTGCGTGGGCCCCCCCCCCCTGCAGCCCCCATTTGGGAAATGGGGGGGAGTTATTTGTTTATTCCACACAAGTACGAGGAGGAATTGCGCTTGTGTGAACACACGTGCACGTTAGGAAAATCTGTGCCTTCTGTGAGGCAAGCCCGATGTCCCGACTCCAGCCTGGCCGCCGTGGCTGAGCTGCTGCCCGCCTGGCCGCAGGAAGCTGGGCTGGGCAGGGAAGTGCCCGTCCAGGCTCTGCCCACCCTTCCCGGGCATCTTCCGCGCCACCTCACTGCCGTGGATTCCCGGAGCAGCAGGGCGCCGGGGCGGCGGATGGGGTCATGCGGAGTGTCCTCCAGGTCGTCAGCCTCAGTTTACCTGGGAAGTCGCAAAGAACTGTCGCTGGGGCGCCCAGGGACCTGAGTCCGCTTGAGTTTTACCCCGGGGGACCCTGAGCCCGTTTCCCAGGTGCCCCTCCTGTCACCCAGGTTCTGGGTGAAGGGTTTCACGAAGCACACACACGCAGCTCCCACCAGGTGACGGACATGCTTCGAGAGCCTCGCGGTGATCATTTCCGGGACGGCCAGCCCGTCAGAGCCAAAGCTGAGTTGTTCTGTGAACGTGCCTTTAGACCTGGTGTGAGCAGATGGGAGCGTGCTTTCCAGCCGGGCAGACGGCGGGGGGCGCTGGGCAGGAGGCGCGTTAGGCGCGGGGAGCCGAGGCTCTCACCGACCTGCCTGGCCCCACGGGGCTGGGCGCCTGGGACACCCAGAGTTTCTGGTGTGGAGCGGTGCTCCACGGGGGGCCAGGGTCCGTCTCGAGAATCCGGAGGGAGGGCAGTGCCCCGTAGGACCCGTGTGTCGGTGGTTACCACTCGGGTTTAGGGCAACTAGACACTCAGCTTGAGAAATGGAGAGGAGGCTGTGCTCGCCCAAGATGTGCCCGTGTTGGGGGTTCGCATCCGGTCACCGTCTCCTTACGCGGATCCGTCTAACATGTGGGACTTCGTTACCTGAAGATGGTGACAGGCTAAACTAAGCTGGGGTCCCCAGGGGCCGGCTAGCATTTCTGTAACCAGTCTAGTGCAAACACACCTGCAGAAAACAGAATATACTTCCCTCGGCTCTGCCCACTCCCCCCCAAAATCAAATAACGCAGCTTTTGCAGTGAAGAAGTCAGTTTTCACCCCAATTTTGTGACGGAGGGACTTTTCGTGCTCCCAGCCCAGGCCTGTTTCTTTTTTCTGTTTAACGTCTGTACCTGGCGCCTGGCCCTGGCACCTCCGGGCAGGGAGGAGGCCTGTGCCCCGAGGTTTGCCCGCCAGGGCTGCCTCCCTCACAGCCACGCGGTTTCGGCACGAGAGGCAGAGGCCTCTCCCTTGCGCCGCTTCGTGTCTCGCTCTCGTGCGAGGATCTGCCGTGTTTCCACTGAGGCTCATCCCTGTCTCAGACTTTAGACGCTTGACTGTCATCTCAGCGGCTTGTCTTGCTCCCATAGCCGGAGGAAACCATGGGGAGAAGGCCGTCACGTGGGCGTGACTGTGGGCCAAGAGTTAGGTTTTGAAAAGGGGCGGACAGCCAGTGGTGTTCCTGCTTCATTCTGACCACGGCCACTTTCCCCTTTTGTTCACTGCGAGCATTTGTTGTGCGGCCTTATTACCTGGAGGTGGCATTAGAATGACTGCTTCGGTGGCATCTGACTTTTTTGTTTGAACTCTAGCTGGTAATAAAAATCTGTTAGTTGTGTTAGTGAAGAGTTGATTCATGCAGACAAACATCACCTGTAAAGCAAAGCTTCCGAGACTTTGGGATATTGTCCATGAAAGACGCTTTTGGAGAAATAGGCCTTATGCTTTGTTTTTCCAATTGGTCTGTTCATCAAAAACCAGAACTGTGGCGTTTGCTTCTATGAAATGAACTGAATATGCGTTATTTTCCAAAACTTTATAAATTGACCACACATATTTTGGAACCCCAAACAAAACATCCAGCAAGAGATGTTTTCCCTAAATGTGTGTTTCACGAGTAGCTCACTTTGCAGCAAGTGGGTGTGGAGGCTGCTGCTGGGATGTCCCGGTCACCGTGGAGCCGCCTCTGGTGGGACTACCTCGCCCTGGTGTCCCCTTCGGCACCCCTGGCCTGGCCCCGGTGCTTCCTGCGCAGTTCTGTGCCCGGCTCACCTCCCTGGATGGCGGGCTGCAGTGGAACCAGGCACTGAAATACCCAGAACCAGGCCGGTAGGCTGGATGTGGCGCAGCTTAGGCCTGCGTGTTGGCCGGGTGAGCAAGCGTGACACGGGGATCTGTGCTCGAGTCCACGTTGAGGGCAGGCTCTGTGGGGAAACCCGGCTCAGCCTGTTCAGAATCCCGGCTGGAGGGAGGCCAGCCCTTGCTCAGAGACTTGAGGAAACTTGGTGCCAAGTCAGATTCAGCTGGCTCCCCATGGCTTCCTTTCTTCTGGTTTTCCCTGAGATCAAAGGGAGATAGACAAGGGTTTCCCTTCTTTCCTTGGAAGGGGCCTGAGCAGCCATGTATGAGCTGGAACCCAAACTCAGCTGCCCCCAAAAGGGCTCACTTCCTGCAACCACAGCAGTGCCCCAGAGGAGCTGGGGGCACCCCCACTCGTGGCAGTGCGTCCTAGGCCCCTTTCACCTTCCTGGTCCTGGCTCATCGGGGTCTCGCCCTCCCAAGTGGCCGATCCTGTTTTGAAGTTACTCTGAGGAATGTGGGTGTCTGCGGACCAGAAGCTGTCTTCTCTGTTTCTCGTGCCGGGTGCACGCTCTGGGTCGGTGACCGTACCTCCACGAGGACAGGCGTCCTCTCTCCCCGCACGCACGGAGGGTGTCCTGCGCACACTACGTGCGTGTGTTACGGGATATTTTATTTTCCTTGACGGAACGTTTCACATTGTAGACTCTGCGTGGCTAGTTATAGACCTTTTGGATTTGAGAATTTTCTTTCAAGTCCTTTTATGATGAAGCATGAGCTTCCAGCGCCCTTTGCAGGGACAGCGTGGGTGAGCAGCATGAAGTCAGTGACTTGGTGGTCAGGGCTGCGCGCGTGAGCTGGGGTCGCTTTCCAGGTCTTCCTGAGGCCTGCGCCTCCCTACGGGCGGCACCCAGGGTGGAGTTAAGTCGGTCTGCACTTAGGCGGTAGCTCAGCATAAAGCACATTCCTGATCGGGGCTGAATCCCACGCGGCGGTTTCCCCCACCTCAGCCCCGTGGTGAGGGCTGTCGCAGGTGGAGGCTGGCGTGAGACTCGAGAGGGAAGACCCGACGAGCCCGGCGGAGGAGGTGCCTCCACCACCTCTCTCTGCGTGGCGAAAGGTCCCTTGGTTGGAAAGAGAACACAGTTGAGGAAGGAGTGGGTCAAGTGCTTTGTCCCCTTCAGGGGACACTCAGTAGCTTGTGAGGGAGCTGCCACACCCTCGCGTGCGTGTACCTGGTCCTGGAGCAACGGGCCTCTCCAGGGACATGTGCTGCGAGCCGTCCAGAGAACGTGGGCAGTGGTGTGCAGCCGGGTTCTTTGTCTGCCTCGTCCCGCGTGTCTCTGCCTCTGGCCAGCTGGCCGGTCCACCCTCTGCAAGCGCCAGGTCCTCACGAGCTCGCTGATGTGTAATTCTCTCGACACGGACCCCTGGGAGCAACAGGTGCCGGCGCGGCTGTTGTCTGTCCACATGAAAGGGCCTGGCCACTGTGATTCCTCTTCTCTTTGATCTCCCTGTAGAAGGTCGGCTTGTCTGCCTCGAGATTCCTCTGAAGGGCAATTTAAAAGTTGGATTTGAGCAACATCAAGTGAAATGTCTTCCCATCTCATGCCGTGAAGGGCTCTTTGGTGTAGCTCATGACTGGATGTAAGGAAAGGTATTAACCCTTCCTTTGAAATCAGCTGTCTTACAGGCTGAGATTTCCACCTGCCTCTCTCCTTTGCTCTTAGGAAAAGTAGCCCAAACATTTTTGTGCGTGGAAAGCTCCAGAGCCCCAGAAGCTGAACTCATTGCAACGTTTAAAATTCATCCTGAGCCTCAGGTACCTTTGCTTTTGTTGGTGCGTGTAAGGTTGAGTGCACCTGGATGGATGGGACCCTGAGAACTGATAGAAGAGGACAGAAGGAAGATTGTCATGGGCAGAGCCGAGATGCTCTTCTCAAGGTGTTGTGATCAATAAAACAATCCATTTGTAATGGCGAGCTGGCAAGGGCTACTTAAATACCAATTACTGGGTAAACCGCTATCAAAAGGTGCAGTCATTTTGTGAATTATCTCATTGCACTAGCATTCTCTTACTGAAAAAGAAAATGACCAGGTTGCTTCGGATGCTGCTCACTTAAAAATGAATGTCTCGCTTTAAAAATAGTTGCTTTATTTTGTAAATATATTTTAGAAAAGTGCATTTCTATCCAGAAATACCGATTTACGCTTGTTTTGTTTTGAACAAAAGTGGGAGGAGAAAAAACCTTGAAATCTCAAACCTCACCAGTATCAATACGGTCATACGGTGAAGCCGGGGAAGTGGCTTGGCTTTTATTTTCCATCCATGTTTCCAGGTTATATCTTTTATTTCTGGACTTGTTGTTGGGACCAGTCTGACTTTTTATAACCAATAAATGTTCCCATTTTTTAGGAACTTGCAGCTCAACTGTGATGACGTGGCCTAAGATTTCTACGGTCCCACGTAAGGGCAGACTGTGATCTCCTTGAAAAACAAGGACAGGAGTTTAGCTCTCTGTTCTCATAAACGGTGCTGAAGAGCCAAATGATAGTTTGTTGACTGAATATGTCAGCCATCCCGCCACATGTGGTTCACATGATGAGATAGAGGAATGAAGGATCCAGGGCAGGGACAGTTCTGAGTGTTTTCAGATGTCAGCTTCTAGAAGTTATGCTGTTTCAGGGTTATGTACTTTTGTAACACAATGGTTTACATGTGCATGTGGCTTAACAATTTTTTCAAGATTATGAACAGTACACATGTTCAGTGCTGAAAATAAAACAGGATAAAGCTGTTCCTATCCCCATCACATGTAGAACTGCCGTTTGTTTTATCTGTCATGCTGGTTTCTTTTGCAGGCACACAACAGACAAGCACTAATAAAATGCGGATCACGTTGCACGTAACATCATATGATATGCTTTTCATATAGCATATGTACTATTCCATGTCATTAGGTATTACTCTTACTGGATGTGTAGTCGCCTGGCTTACAGATGTATCATAATTTATTTAACATAATTTAACACCCTGTGATGGTTATTTGGGTTATCTTCATTTTTAACTGTGCCAGATTTTACTGCCGTGCCGTCTTCGAAGTTAATTGCATGTGGGTCGCCTTAGCGTTGAGAAAGCACTTTCAGATGTCAGTTCTCATTTGATGGGGCACAATAGCCCCATGAGGCAGGGAGGCCGCTGCGTCATGAATGAAGAGACTGAGGCTCAGAAAGATGAAAGGGAGTGTTTTCAGATGTCACCCCTCAGTACGGGACACAAACAAATGCCGGAGGATCTTGGTGTTAATACGGCTGAAGACAAGGCTGGTCTTCACCTCATCTTTAGGGATTCCTTCATTTGTTCAACAAACATCTCAGCACTGAGTGTGCTTCAGGCCCTGTTCTGGGCTCGTGAACAAGACAGACCCTCGTGTGCGGCTCTGTGACAAAACCAGGTTGCGTCTTAGGTCATCTGGGGAGTCTTGTGCTCATGTTGGCAGCCAGAGGAGAGGGCTGGTCCCTCGGCCACGGCGAGAGCGGGTTCAGAGGACCGTCTTTGTTCTGGGGGTGGCCGGGTGTTAGCAATGCTCTCCTTGGATGGCGAGTGGCCCGTGTCGCGTGCTGCTGGCAGAACTGGACGCGTTGCCGAGGAGTGTTTAGATGCAATAGAATGAGTGCGGTCAGAGTAAAACTTCATTGAAGCATAGCCCTTTGAAAATAACTGCTTTGTATCTTTTATATCCAAAAACATTTTCTGAACAAGATGTCTTGTGAATTAGGGAAAAAAATGTCATTTTTTGACGATTAGGAAAAAATGTAAACAAAAATGTGCAGTGTACTCAAGGCTGGGCTGACACTGGTAAATTTTCTCATGATGCTGTTGATACTGTGAATTGACAGCAGTCCTAGGACCACAGGCATACAGACATAAAAATGTTAAAATTCTGTGGTTTAAGAATCACGTGCTGAAAGTGTATTTTCCAGAGAAAACACAAAATAGGGGAAAAGCTATATACATTGCACCATTATTTATCATAGTGAAACGTGGAAGCAAAGCGACATGTCCATCAAGCGTGCCATCGTTGCGAAAACAACGCCCCGTTCGTGTCTCCAGACAGACAGTGTCTGCACACCTGTGAAACTGGCAGCATGGTGGTGACATGAAATGTACATTATGACTGCAACGACGGAATGTGAAAAAATGCTCAACGGGCGTTCGCTAAGGGGGCAGTAATGGTGTCCCAGTGGTGAAGGTCGGGGATGTTCCGCTTTCCTTGTCTGTGTTTAAAAATTGTGTGGAATACAGTTATGTTTCTTTTTAAGCCTAATAGCTTTGTTTTCTAAAAGTGGCATATACTTCTCTTTTTTTTAATTTTTTTTAAATTCCAGACTCCCAGTCCATCCCCCTCCCCGCCCCCCTTGGCAACCACAAGTCTGTTCTCCAAGTCCATGAATTTTCTTTTCTGCGGAAAGGTTCATTTGTGCTGTATATTAAATTCCAGATATAAGTGATATTGTATGGTTTTTGTCTCTTTTTTTCGGATTTACTTCGCTTCTGAGAGTCTCTAGTTCCATCCATGTTGCTGCAAATGGCATTGTTTTGTTGTTTTTATGGCTGAGTAGTATTCCATTGCGTATATATACCACATCTTCCTAATCCAATCATCTGTTGATGGGCTTTAGGTTGTTTTCTTGTCTTGGCTATTGTGAATAGTGCTGCGAAGAGTATACGGGTGCATGTGTCTTTTTCGAGAAAAGATTTGTCCAGCTATATGCCCAAGAGTGGGATTGCTGGATCCTATGGTACTTCTATAGTTAGTTTTCTCAAGTACCTCCATACTGTTCTCCATGTGGTTGTACCAGTTTACATTCCCACCAACAGGGTAGGAGGGTTCCCTTTTCTCCACACCCCCTCCAGCATTTGTTATTTGTTGACCTGTTGATGATGGTCTTTCTGACTGGTGTGAGGTGGTACCTCACCGTAGTTTTGATTTGCATTGCTTTAATAGTTAGTGATGTCGAGCATTATTTCAAGTGCCTGTTGGCCATCTGTATATCTTCCCTAGAGAAATGTCTATTCAGGTCTTTTGCCCATTTTTCAATTGGGTTATTGGTTTTTATAGCTGTTGAGATGGAACATACTTCTCTTTAAAATGTAAGCCATACAAAAAAGCAAGGGAAGAAATGACAAATCATCTCCTGTCCTTCATCTCCAAAAATAAGCAATCTGACATTTGATGAATACCTTCCAGGTCACTCTTTGCAAATATAAAGGAGAGAGGGAGAAAGGGAGAGAAGCAGGTATACAGATATTAAAAGGCAAATAATTTCAAATTAAAATGGATTTGTCTAATGCGGCATCAATAAACATCATCTGTAAAGAGCCAAATAGTAGCTGTTTTAGGGCTTTACCATTTGTAGTCTCTCTCAGGTACTCTCTTCTCCCATTGTTTGAAAGCAGCTACTGATGATATGTAAGTGTGAGCATTAAAGCTTTATTGCTCTTCATTCTTTGTTTAGACCTGTGTTTCCACCTGGCATCATTTCCTTCTGCCTAAGAATTTCCTTAAACATTTCTCATAATGGCAGTCTGCTAGAGGTGAATTCTTGGAACTTATTTTTATTTTTTTGGTCTTTTTGTCTTTTCTAGGGCTGCACCTGGGGCATATGGAGGTTCCCAGGCTAGGGGTCTAATTGGAGCTGTAGCCACCAGCCTATGCCACAGCCACAGCAGTGTGGGATCTAAGTCACATCTGCGACCTACACCACAGCTCACAGCAATGCCGGATCATTAACCCACTGATCGAACCCACAACCTCATGGTTCCCAGTCAGATTCATTAACCACTGAGCCACGATGGGAACTCCAAATTCTTGGAATTTTTATATGTCAAAAAGGCTTTTTTGCTCCTTGATGTCAAAAGATATTTTCGCCGGGTATAGAATTCTAGACTGACAAGACTTTTCTTGTCAGTGCTTTATAGATTTTGCTTCACTGTCTCCTTGCTTGCATTGTTTCCAATAGGAATTCTGCTGTCATTCTTGCTTTTTTGTTCCCTTTCATGTTGTGTGTCTTTTTTTTTTTTTTTTTTCCTGCTGGATACTTAATAAGGCTCTTTCTCAAAGTTTTTGAGAAATTTGGTTATGATGAGTCTTTGTGTAGTTTTCTTCGTGTTCCTGGAACTTCGTTTCATGGAAAATCTTGGATCTGTGTATTTAAGTCGGTATTAAATTTCAAAATATTTTGGCCATTATTTCCATGTTTTCTGTGTTCCTCCCTTACAAAAACTCCAATTAAAACTGCATAAGATGTCTTGGAGTTGTTTTACAGCTCACCATATTCCCTCTTTTTGTCCTTCCTTTCCGTTTTTTTTTTTTTTTGGTTTGTTTTTTGGGTTTTTTTTTGCCCCCCCCCCCCGTCCATTTTGGGTAGTTTCTTTCTTTCTTTTTGTCTTTTTGTCCTTTTTAGGGCTGCTCCCACAGCATATGGAGGTTCCCAGGCTAGGGGTCGAATCGGAGTTGTAGCCGCCGGTCTACACCACAGCCACAGTGACACAGGATCCAAGCCACGTCTGTGACCTACACCACAGCTCACAGCAACCACCGGATCCTTAACCCACTGAGCAAGGCCAAGGATCAAACTGCAACCTCATGGTTCCTAGTCGGATTCCTTAACCACTGAGCCACAATGGGAACTCTCATTTGGATAGTTTCTATAAGTATGTATTCAAGTTCACTTATCTTTTCTTCAACAGCGTATAATCTGCTATTATTCCCATCCAGTGTGTTTTTTAACTTTAAGTACATTTTTAATTGAAAGAGATTAATTTAAGTAGAAATTTAAGCTGTCTTTTTACAGCCACACCTGTGGCATATGGAAGTTCCTGGGATAGGGGGCGACTTGGAGCTGCAGCTGCTGGCCTATACCGGAGCCACAGCAACACTGGATCCTAGCTGCATCCATGACCTATGCTGCAGTTTGCAGCAACATGGATCCTTAACCCACTGAGTGAGTCCGGGGATTGAACCCACACCCTCATGGACACTATGTTGGGTCCTCAACCTGGTCAACCATAATGGGAACTCTCAGTGTGTGTTTCATCTCAGATTTTGCAGTTTTCATCTCTGAAAGTTAAACGTCTTTTTTTCATATTCTAAAATTCTGATTAACTTTTTGAACATCTAAGAAAGTTACAATAAATCTTTTTGTGTCCTTGTCTAATTTTAATATCTGAGTTAATTCTAGTTTATTGTCAAGTGGTTGTTTCTTATCATTGTAGGTCATATTTTCCTGCTTTTTCATGCCTGGTAATCCTTAACTAGATGCCTGGCATTATGAATTTTACTTTGTTGAATGCAGGATGTTTTTGCATGTGTTCTGAAATGCAATTAAATTTCTTGAAACAACTTGATTCTTTGGGATCTTTTATTTTTTTTGCTTTAAAAATTTTTTTTTAATTGCTCAAATGAATTGATCACATCTGTAGTTGTAAAATGATCATCACAATCCAATTCCACAGGATTTCCATCCCATAACCCAAGCACATCCCCCCACCCCCCAAACTGTCTCCTCTGGAGACCATAAGTTTTTCAATGCCTGTGAGTCAGCATCTGTTCTGCAAAGAAATTCAGTCTGTCCTTTTTTCAGATTCCACATGTCAGTGAAAGCATTTGATGTTGGTGTCTCATTATATGGCTGACTTCACTTAGCATGATAATATCTAGGTCCATCCATGGTGCTAAAAATGCTGGTATTTCGTTCCTTTTAATGGCTGAGTAATATTCCATTGTATGTATGTACCACATCTTCTGGATCCACTCCTCTGTCGATGGACATTTAGGTTGTTTCCATGTCTTAATTATTGCAATTCATGCTGCATTGAACATCGGAGTACATGTCTTTGTGAGTCGTGGTTTTCTCTGGATAGATGCCCAGGAGTGGGATTGCTGGGTCAAGTGGTAGTTCTATGTTTAGTTTTCTGAGGAATCTCCATACTGTTTTCCACAGTGGGTGCACCAATTTACCATCCCACCAACAGTGTACTAGGGTTCCTTTTTCTCCACACCCTCTCCAGCATTTACTGTTTGTAGACTTTTGGATGATGGCCATTCTGGCTGGTGTAAGGTGGTACCTCAGTGTGGTTTTGATTTGCATTTCTCTAATAATGAGTGATGTTGAACATCTTTTCATGTGTTTTTTGGCCATCCGTATGTCTTCTTTGGAGAACTGTCTGTTTAGATCTTCTGCCTGTTTTTTGATGGGGTTGTTTGTTTTTTTTGGTATTGAGCTGCAGAAGTTGTTTATAAATTTTGGAGATGAATCCCTTGTCAGTTGATTCATTTGCAAAGATTTTGTCCCATTCTGTGGGTTTCATTTGCTGTGCAGAAACTTTGAAGTTTGATTAGGTCCCATTTGTTTATTTTTGTTGTTAGTGTCAATACTCTCAGAGGTGGATCTGAGAAGATGTTGCTGTTGTTTATGTTGGAGAGTGTTTGGCCTATGTTTTCCTCTAAGAGTTTTATAGTGTCTGGTCTTATAACTAGGTCTTTAATCAATTTTGATTTTATTTTTGTGTATGGTGTTAGGGAGTGTTCTAATTTCACTCTTTTCCATGTGGCTGTCCAGTTTTCCCAGCACCACTTATTGAACAAGCTGTCCTTTCTCCATTGTATATTCTTGCCTCCTTTATCATAGATTAGTTGGCTGTAGGTGCATGGGTTGAATTCTGGGCTTTCTATCCCATTCCACTTATCTGTATTTCTGTCCTTGTGCCAGTACCATACGGTTTTGATGATGGTTGCTTTATAGTATAGTCTGAAGTCTGGGGGCCTCCTTCCTCCAGCTCCGTTTTTCTTTTTCAGGATGTCTTTGGCTATTCTGGGTCTTTTGTGCTTCCAAACAAACTTTAAAATATTTTGTTCAAGTTCTTTGAAAAATGTCCTTGGTATTTTGATAGGGATTGCATTGAATCTGTAGTTTGCCTTAGGTAGTATAGTCATTTTGATAATATTAACTCTTCCAATCCACGAGCATGGTATATCTTTCTATCTATTTTTGTCGACTTTGATTTTTTTCATCAGTGGCTTGTAGTTTTCAGAGTACAGGTCTTTTGTCTCTTTAGGTAGGCTTACTCCTGGGTATTTATTCTTTTGGATGCGATGGTAAACAGGATTTAAAATTTGTTAGGTAAAATCAGAGCAAGGTCATCCTAGAGCTAATTATTATTCCCCTGCACTCCTCCTAATGCTCCGTCGGCTGTGAGGTCTCCAGTGTGGCTGTTGGGAAGAAGCACACCCCAGCCCTGTGGAGCCCCTCTGTATTCTCTCGTGTGTCCCTGGTCCTGGGCCGCTTCCTCCCACAAACGTGCTGGGCGTCCCCTTTGAATACTCGAGGTGGGGACCACGACACTGTGGATCCCTGGAGGCCTCTTTCTGTGCTGCCTTCACTTCCGTCCTACAGACTCTGCCTGCCCTGGTCTCTGGGGTCAACAGCTTCATCTCAGGCTCTTCCCGCGTACCCCACTGGCACTGTGACCTGGAAACTCTCAAGATAGTAAATTGGGACTGTCATGGCCTTCCCGTCATTGTTTCCCATCTGTCATTGCTCACTCTACTTGACTATGGAGTGTCTTAACTCTTCTTTCATATGCTTTGTCTACTTTTTCTTTTTTGCTCGCTTTAGGTGAGGGAATAAATCTTGTCCCTGTTACTTATTCTATCTTTCCTGGAGTCAGAAGTGCTTAAGGGTTAGCCTTTTTCAAATTATTTAATTATTATTTTAAATTTAAGTGTAAATTTTAATTTAGAGTTGAGATATTAACAGTATTAAGAAATTGGTTTCAGGAGTTCCCGTCGTGGCGCAGTGGTTAACGAATCCGACTAGGAACCATGAGGTTGCGGGTTCGGTCCCTGCCCTTGCTCAGTGGGTTATGGATCCGGCGTTGCCGTGAGCTGTGGTGTCGGTTGCAGACGCGGCTCGGATCCCGCGTTGCTGTGGCTCTGGCGTAGGGCGGTGGCTACAGCTCCGATTCGACCCCTAGCCTGGGAACCTCCATATGCCGCGGGAGCGGCCCAAAAAATAGCAACAACAACAACAAAATAAAAAATAATAAAAATAAAAAAATAAAAATATTAAAAAAAAAAAAGAAAAGAAATTGGTTTCAGAGTTCGTGTCGTGGCTTGGCAGTAGGGAACCCGACTAGTGTCCATGAGGACACGGGTTTGATCCCTGGCCTCGCTCAGTGGGGTTAAGGATCCGGTGTTACATCTCGGATCCCATGTTACTGTGACTGTGGTGTAGGCTGGCAGCTGCAGTAGCCTGGGAACTTGCATATGCCGTGGGTGTGGTCCTAAAAAGACAACAAAGAAAGAAAGAAATTGGTTTCCCCTAAAACTGCTTGATTGTTATTGCACTTGCGCGTCATCTCCAGATGCTTCTCATCGTGCAAGCCAGAGCGTACACGAAAAGAATGCACATGAAGACAAGAGAATGAAGAAACTTCTCACAGAAGGGTCACTGCAGGGCACACAGGTGTACGCGGGGGGTAGATTTGCCGTTTCGGTGACAGACACACTGGGAAGAAGTAAATTTGGTTTTCTGAGTTTCACCGTCCTCTTTTTTTCCCTCTAAGTAGACTAGGGTTTTGCATGGTTCTGAGTCCTAAGAAATTCATCTGCGAAGTAAGATGCTAATCATCAGAACATCTTGCTCCATGGTTACAAATTTCTGTAGTAGAGAAATCCTGAAAATGCACGCTGTCTTTTCGCTGGGGTCCAGGTTGGGGCAGTGGCTTCCTTACCTTGGTTAGAAGCCCTCTCGGGACTATTCGAGTTGGGATGTCTTAACACCTCACCAGCAGGAGGCCAGTGCCCACTCTAATGACAACTTTTAGGAGAGTGCCCTCACTCATGGTGAAAACGAGCCTGTTGTAGCCCCAGTTGGAGTGGCTCATTTCTGTGCAGTATCTCTAGGCAACTGTTACCGAAAGGAGGCTTTACTGCTAATATTTCTTCATTTTCAAAGGAAGCCTCTGATTTATTTGTCTTGTTTTTCCTGGGTAACAGGGAAATAGTTTTGAGTAGAAATTATGATGATGGGCAGTCTTGTCTTGTTCCTAAATTTAAAGGAAAAGCTTTCAGTATTGCACTAATGATTTACTGTGAGCTCTATAGGTTGTTTTGTGGTCGCCTGTTTCCCCCAGAATGAAAGTTGTTTTTGAAATTACAACATTTTGTCTTTGATGAGGCGATTTTCACGTTTCCAAATGTATGTGAACAACAACAACAACAAATCAGATAATCATTTAAATAAATCAGATGTGCTGTACAGTTGAAAATGGTCTACAGATAATCATATGCAAGTTATCAGGTTTTAAACTCCGTAAATGAGTGTTGAAAATCACGTTTTCTAATTTCAGCCCTGAGTTTAACTTGGCAGGAGCAGCCACACTTGACTTATCTAAATCAGAGGCTGTCTAAACCTATAAGGTTTTCTAGGAGGTGCTTCTTTTAAATAAAAGTGTTTTTGTTTCTCACATATTTTACATTTTCAATGACCTGCACCCCTTGTCGCTAATTAGTGTGTTGTGATAGGTAACATAACGTATATCTGCAAACTCCACTGGGTGTGAGTAGCGTTCTCACCTCTTAATTAGTGCCGCAAACAGTGTTCTCATCATTGCCAGGGAGGCCTAGTGCCTCTTGAATAGAAGACTGCTGGGAAATGGACAAGGAATGTCTTAGAAGCCGGCGGTACAGAAGGGCCTGCAGTGTCCTCTGACTGCCGGGCCCTGGCAGAGGGAGTGCCTTGTGCGGTGCGCTCTGCCTCTGGGATGGGATGGGTTCTACATCCGTGGCAACTGAGGTGTCTCGGGGTCACGTTCCAAGTGTCTGTGTACATGATCGAGTCGGACGGGTTCCTTCCTTTCTGGCTGAATGAATCGGCAGGGCTGGGTCAAGGCAAGGGACCAGCCTCTGGGGCAGCGTTTACAGAGGGGCTCACTCTCAGGTTTGTGTCCCTCAGAAGTCATACGCCGGGGACTCTAGCCCTTAGTCCCCGAGAGTAGGGCTGTGTTTGGAGATAAGGCCTCTGAAGAGGTAATTAAAGTAGTGAAACCGTGAGGATGGACTCTGATCCAGTCTGACTGGTGTCTTGGAAGAAAATATTAGGACACAGATACCAGAGGTGTTCATGTCCACAGAGGAACACCCGTGAGAAGGGGCTGCAGGGTGGACATCTGCAAGCAAAGGAGGGAGGCCGCAGGATGAATCGACCCTGCTGACCCCTTGAACTTGCACTTCCAGCCTCTAGAACTGTGAAGAAAAAAACATAAGTTTCTGTTGTTAAGCTGCCCAGCCTGTGGTATTTCTTTGTGGCCGTCCTGGCAGATCAGTACAGCCGGTGCCAATGGTGCATTGCACGACCTTGGAGGTGAGTGCCTGCTCAGATTAGCAAGGCTTCCAGTCACCCCCGCCTCAGGCCTGCATTTTCGATAGACACGCATTTCCTTAGTCCATCAAAAGGGGATGCATCGTTGTTGAAGGGGCAGAGGAGCCAAATAATCTCTCCTTCACATGTTAACAGAAGGGCTGTGTTACTGGTTCACTCACTGCACCTGAAACTCTCAGCCACAGCAGTGTTTGATAGGCTTAGATGAACCTGTATGGCTCGGCCTCTTACCTGAAGAGGAAGGGGGGCTGCTTCTCTGTGAGAGTCCCCCCGAGGAGTAAAGAACAACTGCCAATCACGGGTTCATGCCTCCTGTCGCACATCGCTTCCAGGAAGAAAAGCTTGAAGGTGCAATGTGTGTAAATTTCCTGGAATGAAGAGAAGATGAGCAGCCAAGGGGCCAAGGGAAGGAGAACTGCCGTCCGCGTGTATCTTAGTGCAAGTGCAGACTGTCAAGGGAAAGCTCTAAAATACTGCAGAAAAAGAGCTCATATTTTAAAAAAAAAGCAGTGATTATATTAACCTCAGATTTTTCAACAGCAACACTGAATATAAAAAGATAGCAGAGGGGTGTTTCAATGTATGGAAAGGAAAACAGCATTAGAGAACACAGAATCTCACATCCACCTCAAGCTTTAAAATGTGAAGGCTTGATAAAAATATTCTCTTATATACAGGCCTCAACATAATGATTACAATAAGTGTGAATGAACTAAAACTCATCAGTGAAAAAGACAAAGATTGATAGATTGAATAAATCTATATGCTATTCATAACGGATATATAAAACATTCAGACTTTAAGGGTAAATGGGTGGAATGAGCATGCTAGGAAAATACTAACAAAAAAAACTGGAGTAGCCATATTCGTGTAGAAAATAGACTCTAAAAGAAACTGTCTTGTTAAGAGATGGAAAGGAAGGGTCACTACATAGTAAAGCAAAATGCAAACAAAATATAATAGCAGGTAGATGAAAGTCAAAATATAACAATTTTGAATCTTAAGAACATATAGTGGTGAAGTATCCACTTTAAGAAGTTAGGAAAAATAGGTTAAGGCAGATGAAAGATAAAATAACAGAAGTCAGCAAAGCACGAAATGAGAATACAATAAAGATAAAGCCATAAATTGGTTCTTTAAAAGAAAATTGGTTAAGGAAATGCAAGATATATATGAATATTATTATTAGGGAAAAGGAAAAGTACAGAAAGATTTAGAGATTAAAAAAATCAATAAAACAGGATGCCTACAGGTATGTAGTACAGTTTTGAAAACCTGGACAAAAATCACATAACTCAAAAAAAAAAATACAGCTTAAATAAAAGAAACACTTTAATAATTCTGTAACTCCAAAATCAGTAAAAGCAGTGGTTGAAATCTTCCCCTAAAGAAAACCAGCTGACAGGAGTTTGCACTGTGGCGCAGTGGTTAACGAATCCAACTAGGAACCATGAGGTTGCGGGTTCGATCCCTGGCCTCACTCAGTGGGTTAAGGGGTCGGCGTTGCCGTGAGCTGTGGTGTAGGTCGCAGACGTGGCTCAGATCTGGTGTGGCTGTGGCTCTGGTACAGGCCAGCAGCTGTAGCTCCGATTCGACCCCTCTCCTGGGAACCTCCATGTGCCACAGGTGCGGCCCTAGAAAGGACAAAAGAAAAAGAAGAAAAAAAAGAGAGAAAACCACCTGACTCCGTTTTAATAGCTGATTTCTTCCATTTCTGAAACACATCCCAACCTCACATTTTTTCCAGGCAGCAGAGAGGGTGAAGGATGCCCCCTGCGCTGCTCCTTTGACAAGGTCGGTCGAACCACGATGCGGAATTCAGACGGACGTTCTGTGACTGCTGCAGGTCTGTTTCACTCATTTTAAAACAGGTGAAACATACTTTAAATACAAATTAAACCTGACATTGCATAGAAGAGGTTCATTTCGGGTGTGCAGTAAGTGTAACATGAGAAAATTCGTCCGTCTCCAGTAGCCACAGAAAGAGATGTTGGGCAGCACCAGTTGGGAAAAAAAAATGCCCATCAGGTTCCCAGGGACAGAGCAGGATACACGCCTTCCCTTGACGAAACCAAGGAGTCTGACGGTGCCAATGCGTGGGGGGAGGTGGGGATGGGGCACAGTGCCCTGGGGGTGCAGACGTGCAGAACTGGACAAGAATTTCATGTGCTGTGGTCGGAGCTGGACATTCGCCTAGGTATACACCCAGCGAGAGAAATTTTGCAGAAGTACAGAGCCGTGTTACACAGCGCTTATGGCAGCACTGTTCACAAGTTTCAGAAACACAGAAAGAGTTCACGGGCCTGTCAGCAGCAGGGCCCGGAGCGATACCCAGTGCCCTGGTGAAGAACAGGATACTGCGCGGTGGTCCAAGCGCTGCACCACAGCGACGTGCGCCAGGATAGACGGGTAGCTGCAGTGCACGTGTGCCAAGTAAGCCCCCAGGGCCATGTCTTCTGCAGTCCTTTTCATAAAGTGAAATTCAGCCAAAACCTATCTACTACATTTTGGACAATCATCCAGGTGCAGCAGGCCGTTTTTAAAGCAAAGCACGTGAGCGTGGCGCGTACAAAGGGGAAGGAAGAGGACCTCAGCGAAGAGGCTGGGGCATCAGCGTCTTCTCTGCGGATGTGTGTGAGTTCTCGCTTTTGTGGAAGTCCTGGGTTCCTGGATACTTTAGTCCTTTAAAAATAGGGCATGGCCCAGTGATGAATGTGTCAGGAACCAAGGGTTATGATTATAGATACCTCTCTGTGTCCCAAATGTCGAAAACCACGTGCACATATTGGGTCAGGTTCCTCTGGAGAGATGATACGTGATTCTATATGTGTATGAGATATGTGTATATTTGAGATGAGCTGTGTGAAATACCTATATGAGATATAGATATGTGAGAGAGGGAGAGATTTAAAGGAATGGGCTTACCTAATTGTAGAGGCTTGACAAGGCCAGAATTTGATGGGGTGGGCCCGGCCTGCACGTGGAGACGCAGGGAAGGCCGAGCTCTCCTCCTCCTGCACCTCATTGGATGACACCCACCCATATTGTGGAAGCTTGTCTGCCTTCCTCAGAATTTACTGTTTAAGCAGTAGTCTTATCCCAAACACACCTTCGCAGAAACATCCAGAGAATTTAGCTGTCTGGGCAGCATAGCCTCAGACATTTGGACACTCGATGAACCACCCGGTGTGTCGTCACAGAGCTCGCCTCCGACTGTCGTAGCTCTGGTTTCAGCCGAATCTGCATTCATCATAGGCCTCTTCTGTGTAGTGGTCTTTTAGCACAGAGCTCCATAGACTACTTAGGTTCAAATCCCGCCTCTGCCATTTTCTTGGGCGAGTTTCTTAGTTATTCTGTAGCTTTGTCCTGACCTCTAAAGTAGGGATGACGTTATTTCCTACTTTGGAGGGTTGTTAGGAATAAACTTCTTGAAACCATTACAGCTGTTGGGAGGGTGCCTGGCACACACAGCGGGCTTTACCAGTTGGCTGTAGTCATTGTTCTAGACAGAGACAGAGGGCGCTCTTGACGCCAAGGAAGCCATTCCGGAAGGAGGGCTGTGAGCTCGGGCATTTGGGAGGCCCTGGGAGAGAGCCTCCGGGGGCAGGGCCAGGGAGCCGCCTTGGCGAGCACACTGCACGCTGGGCCAGCGAGCAGGTGCAGCTGGTGAGGTGGAAAAGGCGGGTCTGTCTGGCCGTGATGGTGCGCAGAGTGTGGGCACTGATGCAGTGCATTTTTTGCAAAAGTTTTTTGTCAAATTGTATGTGGTTTAGAAGTCGTATAGTTTCGTAATTGTACATCTTTATCCTTAAAAGAGCAGCTTCTGCTCTGTCCCACCCCACACCCAGCTCCAGTTCCCTAAGTGCACCAAATTTAAAAAAAAAAAAAAGATGGCTTTTTCTAAAAACATGTTCATTGTGTTATAGATGGACTTTTTCACTTTTAGATATTAACCATTGACTTCGTAATATGGAAGATAGAAATTTGCCCCTCTCCTTCCTGCATATACATGAAAATAAACTTTTCCCTTGGCCATCTCCATCTTTAGTTTTCTCATATTTTTGATCAGTATTTAAAATGACCTATATCCATAGTATTTCTTAATATTTCTCGTAGACGTCCTGTATAGCTAGCCAGCAGAGTGAATGTTGGTTACCGTTACTCTTGTATAATTTTTTCTTTGACCTTGGACTAATAATTGTCTTTATTATTTTGGTTAGATTTCTATGTACCTGTTCATACTTCTTCTCCAGCCTCTCTCCCGGTGGTGTACACTCCCTCTTGCTTCTTCTAAATGTTTGGCAAAACCATTCAGTGTTTCTTGGAGACATCCCTCTTGGAGCCTTTAATTCTTTTTGACTTAGCTGGACTGTTTGGCATTTTATGTTTTCTGCTTTATTGGCAGCCATGTCAGTGGGGTTAGGAGGGCACAGTGGCGGGCTTATGTGTTTAAACTGCCTGTTTCAGCCAGGTGGCCTTAGTTCATCCAAGAATGGCCCTCATGACTATGGCAGCTGTAGCTCTGATTTGACGCCTAGCCCAGAAACCTCCATGTGCGGCTCTTAAAAAAAAAAAAAGAAAAGGACAAAAAATACACTAATCTGAAGTATACAGCTCAATACAAGTTAAACATACACACTTACCTTGTAGCAGTCACTCACAGCAAGCTTTAGGATGTTTCTCAAACCCAGAGGCTTCCTTCATCTTCTTTCTCAGCTAATAGTTCCTACCCTGAAATAACCATTTAGTCTATCATTATCGATTAGATTTGCTTATCATTATTTGTATAGAAATGAAATCATACTGCATGTTGTCTTTTTTTTTTTTTTTTTGGTTTTTAGGGCACCCGTGGCGCATGGAGGTTCCCAGGCTAGGGGTCTAATCATAGCTGTAGCTGTCAGCCTACACCACAGCGCACAGCAACACCAGATCCTTAACCCACAGAGCGAGGCCAGGGATCAAACCCGCACCTCATGGTTCCTAGTTGGATTCATTTCTGCTACACCATGATGGGAACTCTTTATTTTTATTTATTTATCTTTAAGACTATTTTTAGAGCAGTTTTAGGCTCACAGCACAATCGAGAAGGCGTGTTTTCCATCTACCCTCTGTTCCCACACCTGCACAGCTTCCCATATTATTCACCCCCCCCCCAATTGCATAGTTACCTCATGATTAACTCGATGAACCTGTTTGGACAAATGTGTAATGACCTGTATCCACCATACAAAGTAGTTCAACAGCCCTAAAAATCCTTTGTGCCCCCCCCCCGCCCCGTTTATCCCTTCACCCCGGAAACCGCTGATCGTTTTACTGCCTCTGTAGTAGTGCCTCTCCAGCAAGTCATGTGGGTGGAATTACATCGTGTGTCGCCTTTCGCACTGATTCCTTAACTGTAAGGAATCAGTTAAGTTTCTTCCATGTCCTCTCATGGCTTGATCGCTCTCTTCTTTTTAGTGCTAAATAACGTTCCAGTGTCTGAGCGTCCCAGCGTATCCATCCTCCTGCTCAGGAATCTTGGTTGCTTCCATTTGGGTAATTAGATTATGAACAAGGCTGCTGTAAACATCGGTGTCCAAGTAGTTGTGCGGACGTAAGTTCAGCTCGTTTGGGTAAATACCAAAGAGCGTGAATGCTGTTTTGTATAGTAAGAGTATGTTTAATTTTGTGGGAAGCTGCCAGACTGTTTCCCCAAGTGGCTGTGCTATTTGGCATTCCCACCAACAGTGAATGGATGTTCCTGCGCTGGTTCCACCTCCTAACCAGTAATGTGGATTTGTCGGTTCCAGATTTTGGCCATTCTGATAGGTCTGTACTGGTATCTCATTGTTTTAATTTGCATTTCCTTGATGACATATGATAAGGAGCATCGTTTCATATGCTTATTTTGCCATCTGTGTATCTTCTTTGGTGAGATGTGTCTTTAGGTCTTTGTCCTATTTTTAAATTGGTTGTTTTCTTCCTGTTGAGTGATCAGAGTTCTTTACGTATTTTAGATCAATCCTTTATCAAATGTCTTTTGCAAATATTTTCTCTTAGTCTGTG
Organism: Phacochoerus africanus; assembly: GCF_016906955.1. Classification (NCBI taxonomy): domain Eukaryota; kingdom Metazoa; phylum Chordata; class Mammalia; order Artiodactyla; family Suidae; genus Phacochoerus; species Phacochoerus africanus. Next base: position 138,955,755 of record NC_062558.1, read on the forward strand.
GATTGTCTTTTTCTCTTGACTTTATCTTTCCTAGACCAGAAGTTTTTAATTTTAACGAAGTCCAGTTATCAATTATTTCTTTCACAGATTTTACCTTTGGTGTTTTATCTAAAAGGTCATAGCCGAACCCAAGATCATCTAGGTTTTCTCCTGTGTTATGTAGTTTTGTGATTTAATTTAGGTCTAAGATTATTTGGAGTTAGTTTTTGAGAAGGATGTAAGGTCTGTGTCTGAAGCGATTTCTTCCTTCCTTCCTTCCTTCCTTCGTCTTTGTTTTGCGTGTGGATGTTCAGATGTTCCAGGGCCTTCTTGAGAAGACTGTCGCTTTTCTCCTTTGTTCTTCGTTAAAGACCAGTTGACTCTTCTCGTGTGGGCCTGGGCACTCTATGCTGTCCACAGTTGTTCTGTTTTTTCCCCAATACCAAGTCTCAAGTACCACACTGTGGCAGTGAAGGAGGTCTGGAAGTTGGGTAGGTTAAGTCCTTCAGCATCGCATCGGTGCTTCTGTATCTTTTGCCTCTCCATTATAAATCTTTATTTATTTATTTTGCTTTTTAGGGCTGCACCCTAAAACTTCCATGGCATATGGAAGTTCCCGGACCAGGGGTCAGATGGATCTGCAGCTGCTGACCTACATACACCACAGCCAGAACCACGTGGATCTGAGATGTGTCTGCAACCTACATCACAGGTCATGGCAATGCCAGAGCCGTAACCCTCTAGGTGAGGCCAAGTATTGAACCTGCATCCTCATGGATGCTAGTCAGATTCATAACCTGCGGAGCCGCAGTGGGAACTCTCTCTCCATCATAAATTCTAGAATCACTTTGTTGATAGCCACAAAATAGCTTGCTGGTATTTTGCTTGCGATTGCCCTGATTCTCTAGATAACCTGGAAAAGTACTGACGTCTTGGCAGTATTGAGTCTTCCTGTCCATAAACATAGCATCTCTCTACATGTATTTAGTTGTTTGCTTTTGTTTATCAGACTTTTGTAGTTTTCTTTGTATAGATCTTGCACATATACTGTTAGATTCATACTTAAGTTTATTTCATTTGGGGGGTGCTAATATAAACGTATTTAAAAAAATTTTTATTGCAGTTGATTTACAGTGTTCTGTCATTTTCTGGTCTGTAGCAGAGTGACCCCGTCACACACATATATACATTCTTTTTCTCACATTATCCTCCATCAAGTTCCATCGGAAGTGACTAGAGTTCCCTGTAAACAGCAGGATCTCATTGCTTATCCGCTCTGAATGCACTAGAGAATTTTTCTTGGCATTCCTGGTATTTGGCCAGCCGTTGCCTTTCGTACACTCCTCTCGTGTCCTGAAGCTGTGATGTGATTAGTTCCAGGCCGTGTTTTTGGTCAGTTGCGTTGGATGTTCCACGTCAGTGATCATGCCACCCGAGAACAAGACAGCTCTGCATCTTGCTCGCCAGTCCGTGTACCTTTTACTTCCTCCTCTGGTCTTACTACATTAGCTGTCGCTTCCCGTTCAGTGTTGAAAATAAATGGTCAGAGGGGACATTCCGCCTTATCGTGTTAGTGGAAGAGTTTCAGGTTTCTCACCTTCCAGTGTGATGTTAGCTCTGGATTTTTTATAGATACTCTTTATCAAATGGAGAGACGTTCTTCTCTATTCCTAGTTTACTGAGAGTGTTTTTAATCATTATTATGAATGGGTGTTGGATTTTCTCATATGTTTAAGCATTTACTGTTATCATCATGTGACTTTTGTCTTTACCATGTTGATTTAATGGATTACATTAATTGATTTTCAAATGTTGAGCCAACCTTGCACATCTAGAATAAATCCCACTTTGTTGTGATGTATAAATATTTTTATACACTATTGTACTTGATTTGCTAATATTTTAGTGTGGATTTTTACATCTATGTTCATAAAAGGTATTGGTCTATGGTTTTCTTGTAATGTCTTTGTCTGCTTTGGGTTTTGGGTAATGCTGGTCTAGTTGAATGAAATGGGAAGTATTCCCTCTCTGTATTTTCTGAAATAGATTGTGGAGTTTTGGTATCGTTTCTCCCTGAGATGTTTGGTAGAGTTCCCCCGTGAAACTGTCTGGGCCTGGTGCTTTCTGTTTTGGAAAATTACTTATTACCGATTACATTTCCTTAATAGATCTAGGACTCTTCGTATTTTCTCTTTCTTCTTGTGTGGGTTTTGGCAGATTATATCTTTTAAAGAATCGATCCATTTCATCTAGGTTATCGAAGTGTGGGCATAGAATTGTTCATAGAATGTCTTTATTATTTTAATGTCCATGGGATCTGTAGTGATGTCCCCATCTTTCATTTTTGATGTAAGTAATTTGGGTGCTCTGTCTTTAATTCTTAGGTTGGATAGAGGCTGATCAATTTCATGGATCAAGAACCACTTTTTTATTTTGGTCGTTCATCTCTATTGATTTCTGCTCTCAGTATTCTTCTGTCAGCTTTGTTTTAACTTGCTGTTATTTTACCAGTTTCCTAAGGTTTACATTCAGATGAGTTTTAGATCCCTCTTATTTTCTGAATATATGCCTTCCTTGCTCTAAACTGCCCTCGAAGCACTACTTTCACTACATCTAACAAATTTGTGTAAGTCGTGCTTCCATTTTCATTTAGTTCAAAATATTTTTAAGTTTATCTTGAAATTTTTTTCTTTGACCCACATATTATTTAGAAGTTTGTTTCATCTGTAAGTATTTTGGAGTTTTCCAGTTTTGTTTCTGTTGTTGATTTCTAGTTTAATTCTGTTGTGGTCTGAGAGCTGCCATTTTATGATTTCTGTTTTAAATTTTGTAGGGTGTGTTTTGTGTCTCAGCGTTAGCTGTCTTGGTGAGTATTCCATGGGAGTGTGAAAAGAATGTGTATTCTACGCCTGTTGCAGGAAGTAGTCTGTGAATGTCAGTTACATTCCGTGACTGGTAGTGGTGTGTCCTTACTGGTGTTCTGCGGGTGTGGCGTGACTGTGCCGTTGGATAGGTATGTGTGCCCCTTGAATAGATATGGCCAGTCGTTTTCCAAAAGAATTGTACCAGCAGATATGAGGATTCCCCTTTTTTTGTGCCAGTATTTGCCATTGACAGTCTTTTTTTAGTTTTAGCCATTTTATTGCTAGGCAGGTGTATCTCATTGTTTTAATTTTTCTCATCAGCAGTGATATTGAGCATTTTTTCATTCACCTATTGATAATTCTTGTATATTGTCTTTGCCCATTTAAAAATACCGACTCTAAGATGCTCTGATTTCATGGGTTTTTTGTACTATTTCATGATTAGGCCTGTAACCCATGTAAAATTTACTTTTGAATATGATGTGATATAGGAAGTCAAGTTTACTTCTTTTTTTTTCTTTCTCTGTATATTTATCCGGTGGTTCCATCAACTTTCTTGTTCCCATTAAATTGCCTAGATGCTTTTGTCAAAAATCAATTGACACTATATGTGTATGTTTATTTCTAAATTCTCTCTTCTGTTTCCTTGATCCTTATATCACTATACCTGTAATACACTATCATGATTGTTGAAGCTTCACCCTACAAATTTGAAATGAGATGTCGTGAGTTTATTCTTTTTTATTATTATGGCTATTCTAGGTCCTGTGAATGTCCATACAAATTTTATAATTTATTAGTAATGAAAACAAAACCTTCCAAAAAAGCCTCTTGGAAATTTGATTGGGATGACATTAATTTCACAGATCATTTGAGGATAATCCAACATTAGTAGTATCTTACAGTTCAGTAGTATGATGTTCATCTCATTTATTTGATCCTTTGATTTAACAAATTTTAATGTTTTTATTTTAGAAGTCTTATATTCTAATATATTTTATGTTGTTGCTACCATAGGTGGTATTGTTTTCTTTATCAGTTTCCAACTGTTGCCTAGTATACAGTATAATTGAGTTTTTATCAAGTGATTATCCTAAATTCATTTATTCTATTTTTCTTCCTTTTCTTCCTCTATACACACATTCATTTGTGTACAGTGCTGAAGAAGATTTGGTGAGAATGGACATCTTTGTCTTGTTCATAATTCAGGGGAAAAATAGTCTATATTTCACCATACAAATTTAATATTTAACTCTAGAGACTTTAAAAGCAGATACGCTTTATAACAATAAGGAAGTTTCTTTCCGTCTCTAGTTTGCTGAGGGCTTTTATTGTGAATGTATATTGATGAATTTTGTTAGGTCTTTCTTCTGCATTGACTTCATTTGCTCCCCTTGGTTAAGGTAGTGAAATTTTTTCAAGGGCTGAACTGTTTTTCATTTCTGTAATAAAAACAACTTAGTCGTGATTTATTATCTTTGTATATTGTAGACTTGGATTTGTTAATGTTTTATTGGGGTTTTTGTCCATGTTGTAAGAGTTCTTGACTTACAGTTTTTTTTGGTTTTTTGTTTTTTTGTTTTTTTGAAGTATTTTCTGGAAATGGAAATCAGGAATATGGAAGGAATAAGATGGGAATTATTTCATCTTTATTTTTTGAGAGCCTCTGCATCTGACTTCTATTTGTATTGTTTTAATTGGAAGAATTTGCTTTCGAATCCCTCTGGGCTTGAAGTTTTCATTGTGGGAAGGTTTTTAATTGTGGATTCACATTTTTCAGTTAATATAGCTATTTACGTTTTCTCTTTCTTCTTGAATCAATTCTATACTCTGCATTATTTATCAAGTTGCCCTGTTTCATCTAATGCGTTTAACTTACTGGCAGAAGCGGTTCATAATAGCCTTTTATTTTTTTAATGTCTTTAATACCTATAGTGATGCAGCCTTTTTATTCTTGAAAAAGAGTCATGTTCTCCTCTCCCCTTCCCCCACCTCTACCTCCCCTTCATCCCTGCTGCCCCACCCCTCCCCCCCTTTTTTCTCTCGGGTGGGGGTGGGGATAAATCTAGGAAGAGGATTATTCATTTTATTAATACTTTAACACAAAGACAACTTTTCCTTTGGATTTTCTCTTATTTCTGTTTTTCTCTGCTTCTGTTTTCATGATTTTACTCTTTGAAGAATTATCTCCTCCTCTTTACTTCCCTTAGGTTTGGGTTTTGCTTTTTCTAGTTACTTAGAGCTGACCTCCTTTTCCAATACAAGTCTTTAAATCTAGAAATCTCCTGCTAAATACTGCTTTAGCTGCATCCCACACGTTTGGATATATCTTACTTTCACTACTATTTGCTTAATATATTTTAAAACTTTCCTCATTGATCCATGTGTACTGTCTAAACATATGGACGTTTTCTAATTATCTCTGCATTGCTAGTTTAATTCTCCTGATTGGGCAACCTGTTTTCTGTGATTCCATTCATTTAAACCTTGTTTATATTTACTGTATGTTCCAGTATATATTCTGTTTTGGTAACTGTTCCATGCATACTTGAAAGCAGTTTGTGTTTTATAATCACTAGATGCTCTGTTTTTCAATTCAGTCAAGTCAATAAATTGAGTTTCAACCAAGGGAAGTATCCTGTATCTCATTGCACCTTCCTGCCCTCCTCTGCTTCCTCGAACTCCCTCTAGCACACTGACTCACTCAGAATAGGGAGCTTTCTAAAACTTATTGGTTGGCTTGAACTGATTAGTCATGTACTAGACCAATAAACATTTTAAGGATAATGAGGAAAAAATTCTGTTAAGTTCAAAGGCGTGCTTCTTATCTTCCCAATGAAGGGTTCGCTACAACAGACAGGTTGTGGGATGTGGCTAATATTGTAATATGAAGGGAACTTATGGCATTAGTAAGTATATTAGGGGGAAAATAAGCTCCAAACAATTGTCTAAGCTTCTTTAAGAAACCGGAAAAATAAGCACAAACTGAAGCCAAGGCAAGCAGAAGGAAGGAGTAACAAAGGTAATGGACTGATGAAACTGAAAACAGAAAACCACAGAAAATACCCATGACTCTAAAGCCTGATTCCTTGAAAAATATTGATGAAACCAATAAATCTCTAGCCAGAGGAAGGAAAAAAGGTACGGATTAACAACGTTAGGAGTAAATGAGGGGACACTGCTGCAAGAGCAGTCAGCTTTGAAAAGGGGAAAAAGTACGTGGCACGAGGCAACTGTACCCAGACATTCCACTGCTTACGTAAAAGGACTACTTTTTCGAAAGGCACGTGTACCAAAGCACTCTTGAGAAGAAACAGAGAACCTGAACAGTCTTACGTCTAGGGTGCTGTTGACGGAGAGTAGAACCTTTCCCATAAAGGAAAATTCAGTCTCCGATGGCTTCGCTGATGAATTCTACCAACTGTGTATAGAAGCAATTATATCAATTCTCCAAAAACTCCTCCAGGAAGTACATGAGGAGAGAACACGTGCTAGCTCATCTTTTGATGCTAGCATTAGTACCGTTAACTAGATAAAGTCATTAAAATAAAGTTCCTCATACACACAGATGCAGAAATCCTCGAGAATATTAGCAGATTGAAGCTGCAATCTCTAAAAATGAGGACGCACCAGGACCAAGCTGTCTATCCTAAGGATAGAAACGGTTCCCTATTAAAAGGGGTCGGTTCACCATGTCTGCAGAAAGGAAAAGGAAGATAAGCTATGGTCATCTCAGTAGATTTATATGAAGAGATTTCTGAAACTGATTTTTAAAACGGCACCTATGAAATGCCTGCAGCCACCCTAGTGATGAAGCGTTTAATGCTTTCCCTCCGAAATGAGGATCCAGGCAAGGAGGCCACTCTGGCTACATCGCTTCAACTGGGAGGGCGGCCAGTCCAGTAGATCAAGCAAAAAAATCCAAAAAACAGAATTAAACTGTCTCTATCGAAGACGTGTTTATCTGCATGTAAAAATCCAAAGCAGTCTTCGACAACAACAGCAAACTACCCAGGATACAAAACCAACTGTATTTCCATATACTGACAGTGAATAGTGAAAATTTAAAAAATAGTTTCATTTACAAAAATGGCAAAAAAAAAAGAAAGAGATTTCTGTTGATGATATTTGCAAGGATGTGTGTGCTGAAAACTGCACACCCCAGTGAAATAAAGAAAACAATCTCTTAGTAACTGGAGAGACGATTTGTGCTCTTGGGCTGGAAGGCTTGATCTTGTCAGATGTCTGACTCTCCCCATACTTACGTGTCGGTGGGTTTAACTCGATCCCAGGTCAGTCTCAGCAGGGCTTTTTGTAGAGAGTAATAAACTAGTCTCAAAATTGTGCAGAGAAGTTCCAGTTTAGCAAGTTTTCCGAAGCTCACCCACGACTGCATCACTGGAGAACAGGCAGGTGCATGAGAAAGCGGCCGATCCTGTAACTGCTTCTAGAGAACGTGATAAAGTCTGGATTTAGGACGAACATAATCCCACAAGACCCAAACTTTCAATTTTTCAGCCTAAGATAGTTTCACCTTTGTGCCTGATAAATCTTTTGGGGAAAAAAAATTAAACAGAACAATTCACGGGACTATTTTCTGTCTTTGATTTTTTTTTTAATATTTCATTGACAATCGTCTGTGTAATTGAGCATCAGACAGGTTTGGAATTAACAGGTTCTTCAGACTTCTGCTCTTTGGAGCATTCGAATTCTTCTGGTTGGTTTTAGAAACAGTCTAGATTTTTAAAGCATTGTGCGTCGACTATAGTGCTGAAAACATGAAATCTACATAATGTATGCAGTGTAACTAATATTAGAAGCATGTTCAAGGAGCAGCCTGTGGGGTTAATAGAGTTTAATTTGCAAGACAAATGAAGGCTTATTTCCTCTTAGGCACTCTGCTCTTAATTCTGGCAGGGCCACTTTTGAAGAACAGTCCATTAATAGGTGATGAGAACCCTTGTCGGGCAGGAGCAGAACCAGCTAGCTGTGGAATCAGACAGCCTTTCCACTCAGAGGGGTGTTTCCCAGCATACAGAGCCGTTTATTAAAAGGCAGTGCTTAAATGGTTCTGTGATGGTTTCCTCACACAGCCACGAACGAGGGGCAGGGGTACCTAATAAAATGGCTTATCTCTGTGATAAACCATGATGACAAAAACAGAAGTAGACCATCCGAATGCCCCCCCCCCCGACAGGGAGGAAGTTTTTTAGTAAATCAAGGTTTATCACTCGTGGGAATATTCTGCGTTTTTAAAAAATTGTGTTTCCCAGAATCTTTACAACAAAGGAAGATCCTTATTGTAAACATTTCAGCTGAATGTATCAAAATTAATGATTAGAAATAAAAGACTGGCCAGAATATGTCCAGTCAGCAGTGCTTATATCGGGTTGCTGGGATTTCCAGTCATTTATAACTGCCCAAGTGTGAGGCCCATGGGTCACCTGAGCTGGCTTGAGGGTTCTGCAGCTGGAGACCCCCTTGGCATGGAGGGGTACCTGGCCAGCGGCATCTCCTAGTCCCTGTGGCTGCCCCTGTGCCTCCACGGGCACCCGTGGGCAAGCCCCAGCCCTGCCTGGCGAGGTCAGCAGCCCCACAGTTTGCAGAAGAGCCTCCACAAGCACAGTTAACGTGCCAGCTGCGGCCCATAGAGGTCAGGGTAGCAGGATACTAAGTGACGCTTCCGGCTCCATTTTTATTGATGACTTTCAAACGGAAAAAGGGGGTTTGTAGCCAAGTGGAAACCTGTAAGAAAACCAGGGGACCCTGTTGTGTTTTGTCCCGCCCTTTTCCCCCTGCACCTGCTCCTGGGGCTGTGGACTTGGGACCACCCGGGCCTGGGCGGCCCGCACTCCAGGGCAGGCTGTGTGCTGTGGAGGAGCCGGCCCTGGCCAGTCCGAGATCTCCTAGAGAGCAGGAAGTTCAATTCAAGGAGGAAAACTGGAGTGAGCAGTTTGGAGAAGTCAGATGTTTAAAACATGAAAAGGAACGTAACTTTGAGTTGCAGAGGTTTTGAGTTTCATGATCTTGATGTGCCAGCGTCTCTCTTGGGGCTGACAGATCCAGGGGGAAGGGTTCAAAGGCAGAGAGCCCGTTTGAGCGGGGCCCTGGCGCACAGACTTGCTGAGAAGGGGGTGGCCAGTGGCGGGGCCAGTGCGGGAGCTGAGCTGCTGTCCCCCGCCCCAGGCCTGTCTCCGAGGAGGGCCAGGGCCGGGCCCCCGCATTCTGCACCGTGGTAACCACCTGCCAGCTTCATGCCTGTTCAGTTCCGCAGGAAAGGGCACCAGCACACTGATTTCTTCCCCGGTCGCCCGTGAACTTCATAACTTCTTCAGCTCATACAGCGACGTGTGCCTTAGCTCTTGGGTGCTGCCTCTCTGAGCCCGCGTTCGCAGCATCCTCGGTTTGGCCTTTAAGAACCAGCCCACATCCTAGGGCAGGCTGCAGATGAAGGCACTGAGCACGACTTAGGACAGTGTCTTAGAAATATGCCCAAGTTCTTCAACCAAAATTGCGACCTTGCATTTATGTGACAGTGATGCGGATTGGGATTTTCTCCTCTTGTCCCCAGGACCCCGCATCCTTCGATATGCATTTGGGTGCGTCGAGGAGCTCTGGGTGTCAGGAGCACCTTCATGGCAGAGAAGTCCCCCGAGAGCGCTGGGTGCCAGGCCTCGCGCTACCCGCAGGAGCTCCCGCCTGAGCTCAGGACGAGGGTCTTCCCTGCCCCCGTCCCTAAAGAGCCACCCCCCGCCCCGCGACGCTCCAGCCCCCCACGTCGGGTCTCCCTCAGGGCCTTGGTTCATGTTGCTGGGTTTGAGGTCTGTCGCATTGGTCCCCTCCCCCAGAGACAGGCGTTCGGGGGACCGGGTCTGTCTCCCTGCTCCGGACTTAGACACCTGCTGCACGGTGCGCTCCGGGCAGGTGTTCGGTCCGAACTCGCTGAAGGAGCAGGTGGACAGACAGGAGCAGGAGATGCGCCTTCAGGGAAGCAGGTAACGGAATGACGACCGAGCGGTGGCGGTGTGTTTGGAGGAGCCTCGCCCACCAGGCTCTGGGCTCACGGAAGGTCAGTGGACACAGCCGGAGCCTGAAGGAAGGGGACAGAGGGGAGGAGGACGGGAGGAAGGAGGCCCCACTGTGTCGGGCCCTGAAAATGGACTCCCTGCTGGGCTCTGCCCGCGAGACCCGGGGAGGCCAGCGGGAACCTCTGACCTTGGGTGTGGGTTTGCACCCCTGCTTCCCGCTAGTCGGGGCGCCTCCTTTTAACCCCCAGACCATCCTTTCCTCCTCCATCCAAAGGAAGAGGAGAGGTGGGGCTGTTGTAGGATTAAAGTAGAAAACAGCCACGTCCAGGGCTCTGCGAAGCGCCCGCGCAGTGCGCTCGGTCAGCGAGCGGGCCCTCCTCCCTGCCCTGCTCCGCAGCCTCGGGCTTGTTTCGTTGAGAGGGCTGGCTTCAGCCTGTCATTATTTTCATCAATTTGTGTGGTTTTGCATTTTGTCAGAGCCGGGGTCTCTGTGGTCCCCTTGTCCCCAGGCCA